>NC_141040.1:21235000-21587500 GCF_052040795.2 Danio rerio
ATTTTACAGGTAGTGTTTTTAATATTTCTGCTTTTGTGGTGGCTTTTCTCAAATCATATTATTTGTTTCAACTCTTGTGTTCTTTGTAATAATACATTAAATCTTAAGCAAAAAAATAAATAAATAAATAAAATAAATCCCTTTGGTATTACTTAAATGTTTACTTTCTAAACAATCAAATATACATTATCTAATACAGCAACAGCAATATTTGGCAGGTTTGGAGTTTAGTCCTCCATCACAGCACTTGCAGAGAATAATGGATTTATACAAGTTATTTAATTTAAAGTTGCCATTAGTCAAATCGATTTTTTTGGAACAAATTACACATGACTGAGACTAACTATTGTCAAATAGTAAACTGAAAATAGATTATATTTTATGTTTAACCCATCTAGTGGCATCAGATTCCAGAATAAGGCCCAATCCCAATTTCATTTTCAACCCCTACCCCTTCCCCTTCCCCTTGGCCCTTACAACCGAGGGTTCAGGGGTAAAGGCTTCAGAATTTACCTGTAACAATTGGGACAGCACTACAGCACCTGCACATGTCATCGCAATCTCTTGCTTCATATGAGATCAGACAATCGTGACTGATGTAGTTATTCCAGTTGTGCTATTTTTTTGGTATTTACCTTTAGGAAACCACTGAATGTATATATTATGTTATCATGATAGAATGTAGCAATGAGATCGTAACTGTACTGTGTATTTAAACAGTGGTTATATTCATCCATGTAAGCACACCAAAAACAACATTAACATTATAGCAGACAGAATCTCAGTGTCAGACAGTGTCAGAATGTTGTGGGACTGCTATACAGGAATTGTGATTATGGATTAAAGCTTGAGAAATTTAGCTGGCTTTTTCAGCGTTTTTTTTTTTATTTTTTTTTTTATGAGTGACTGTAAAACACAAACGTGGTTATGAATATATTAAAACATGTTTGTTTGTTGTAAAAACTCTAATAATAATGATAATATAATAATAACTAATAATAATGACAAAAAATACTAGTTTGTGGATCTTACTTCGGGGTTCTGCAATACTGCCATTGTGGCTGGTGTTTTCTGGGAAATTTTAACCCTTGGTTTCGAGTATGGTCCTGAAAAATCTTCGTTCAAGGGGCTATTTACCCCTTCCCCTTAGCCCTTTGCCTTTTTGGGAAAGCCATACCCCTTGACATGAACGCGCAAAATAAGGGGTAGGGGTAAGGGGAAGGGGTCAGGGGTAGAACTGGAATTGGGCCTAAGTGTCTGAGGTAAGGTTGTTCTCTGCAGGGTACGTTTGTGATGAATGCTAGCTAATGCAGTCGAACCAGATCTGTGAAATCATGAAAACACATTTTTGAATAGGTGCCATCATTATACAGTCCCTCCAGGATTTTGCAGGTCGCCTTTTGTGGTCCAAAATGACTGAATTTGTAATGGTCTTTCCTAAAGTCATAGCATTATTTGCTTCAATTCTTGTGTATGTTGTGAAAATACATGTAAATCCATAACTCCTAAATGTAAACAAATAAATCCTCTTTTAATCTCACTCAAATATTTACTTTATAAACTCTCAAAAATAGATTATTCAACACATCAACAGCAATAGTTGGCAGTTTTGGAGTTTAGTAAATCTTCGTGGCACTTGCAGTGAGTAATCGTCAATACATTTTTTCCTGGATTTCCCTAATGATTTTTTCTATCAATTTACATAATCAGTCGAGAGGCAATTAACAAAGCAAAATAGGATCAAATCAAACTGCATGTTTCAAAAGGGAAAATCTGTTGTGCATGTTTACATGGCTTATTAATGGGAGAATGTTCTGTAACGTGGTGAGCTGTAAACAGAGACACCTACAGAGCTCAGAGAGCGATCGCTTTAATAACCGCGTATGTGTGCAAGCACAGAGACAGCCCTGTGTATTTATGGCCAATATTTGTTTCCCTGATATAGCTTGATTTCAAGGACACCGAGATCTCTTATGCCTATGACCTTTACCTGACCTATAGGTGACCTATTCAGGCCTTACACCAGATGTAAATGGTAAAAGGGCTTGTTTATTTTGTGTGATCTCTTCTAAGGTCAGATTGCATATTAATGAGGGGTATCATATCTGCATATAAATCATGGATGTGCGCAGAGAATTTAATTAAATGAACAATTCTAAAGCTGAATCTCTTAAAGGGACAGTTCAATTACAATATAAGAAAAACAGCCATAACATGCACAGCCTCAATATTTTAGAAAGACTAGACTTTTCTCTTCAAAAAGTAGGCCAGTTTCATTGAATGTGTTTACATGGACACCAATATTACAATTTTAATACGATTAAGACAATACTTTGATTAGGAGTCTACCATGTAAACAGCGATTTTTGATTCATTTAATCTGACTAGTCATAATCAAACCAAACAGAAATCTGATTAAGACATGTGGACTATGCTGATTTTAGTCGCATTATTAAAGTGCAGTGCAGAAATGTAAACACCTTAATTAAGCTATTAATGTTATGTAAGATTTCCGCCACATTTTGCAACAGGAAATTTCATACAGACACAGCAGTTTGACACTATTTTCTGCACTGACCGTGTCAGTAATGGACCACAAACACACACCACGAAATGCAGAGGTTTTTTTCCCCATACGGCGTGTGGTATCAAATGCTATTAAAACAACACTCTTCTAGCAGTTCATACCCACATCCAATATCTCATTTGTCACATGCATGAAATGTTCCTGAATGAAGGTGAAAATGCCAAACTGCATTTAAAGTCTACATATTAAGAATGGAACACCCAAAACTACATGAAACTCCAGAGGAAATGCGGATAGTGTGGTGATGCAATGACATTAATTGAATTATGTGCTATAATAAAATGAAAAACGAGATCACGAAAGGAACATTTAACAAGCAACTCATGTAAACACCTTAATCATATTATTGATTTATTCAGATTAAGGCAAATAACTTGATCACTGATATTTATGTAAACATAGTCATTTTGGAGCTGTTCTAAATGATTAATGAGTGTTTATTGTTCACTAAATATTGAAACAACACACTTTATTAATTTATTTGTATTTTTTTCTAATGTTTGTCAAACATAGACATCTTGGTAAAACGGTTGCAATAACATCAGATGCAAGGCATACAACTGCTCTATAGGCTGTTCAGCAGTAATGAAGAACCCTTTATTCTGAGAAAAATATTTTCAGATAGGACCATTTCCTTTCATTTGAATATATAGTTAAAATGATCAAAATTATTATTAATTTTTTGTGCTCCAGGTTTTATTTTTAAGAGAGATTAGTTTGACATCAGACTTCACTGATCATGCTGTATGTTTTGATTAATAAAATAAAAAAGTCATTGTCATATTATAATTTTTTATTTTTTTTTTAAATATAAAACATACACTGTGACCAGTGAAGTCTGGTAAGATAAATAAATAAATAAATAAATATATAAATAGATAAATATTTTTTTTTAAATCTGCTCAACCACCCTGGCCTCATGAGGAAACTATTTTATGTTTTGTCAGTTTAGTAGTAAATTTGTATGAATTCGTACGAGTTTAGTCATACAAAAATGTATGATCTAAAAAGGAGGCGGGGCACCAAACCCCACCCCTGAGGCCAACTATCATTAGGGGATAAACAAATTGTGCTAAATTGTACAAATGAGCAGTGTTGGGGTAACACATTACAAGAAACACAAGTTATGTATCAACATTACTTTTTTAAGTAACGAGTCAAGTAACGCATTACATTTAAAAATTAAGTAATAGTATTTGAGTTACTTTTTAAAAAAATGTAATGCTAGTTATTTTTTAGTTTAATTAATTTGCTTTAAAAAATGATAAATTACAGTAAATGTAGTCACCTTGAATCACACTCAAAATTAGAGAATGCGGGAACAGAGAGAAATGAATATTGCAGAGCCTTTCACTTCTACAATAGAAATATTCTAATTATTTTGAGCGCATTAAAGAAGGAAAAGAGGATTATCTGGATGGGCAGTGATTTTACTTTTTTAACTAGACAAAAAGAACAAAAGTAGCAAACACATTGCTTTAATATTTCATTAATCTCATTAATCTGTAAATTTGCCATGCGTAGCTCTAGGGTCAATTTTCATTTTCAATTGTTTTAAGGTAAATGAAAGTTATACAGTGAGTTGTTAAATTCTCTATTAAACAAAAGAAGAACAACCCCTCCCATGCAAGTTCTGAAAGAAATCAAGCCTCAGCCAGATCAGACGCAAAAGTAACACAAAAATAATGTAATGCATTACTTACCATAAAAAGTAATTCAGAAATGCAAAGTTACTTTTTTGGGAAGTAACTCAATATTGCAATGCACTACTTTTTAAAGTAATTTTCACCAACACTGTGAATGAGACTGCACTAATTAATTTGAGTTAGCCACTAAATCAAGAAGTTATGATTTGATAGCGTTGGGTCAACTCACTTTATACTGGAAGAGCTGTATTTGTGATTTGTTAAAATAACTGACTCAGTCTCACAAATAAAGCTTCAATTAATTACTGTATGACTGACTAAAGCTCGTGGTTTAGCTTGCTACGTTTACACAACAAAGCTACATTTACACGGCAAAGATGTAGCCAAAGACAGATACATTTTTCCACTTGTTACATACTTTAATTGTGCAGCCGATTTGAATGGTATCACTCTATTGAATGGGCATTATTAGTGGTTATCAGCTGATAGATATGGGCCAGTAGAGGCCTTCTGTGCTTACTTGTAAACTCAGAAGGCTGTTCTCATCCATCCACATGGTTAATCAGCTATATATCAGATTCTCTATTAGTATCGCTGACTAACCACAAAAACTATATCATTGGTTAAATTTCACGGTAACACTTTACAATAAGGTTCATTAGTTAATACATTTACTAACATGTACTAATCCTGAACAACACTTGTTTAGCATTTATTAATCATAATTGAATATTTACTAATGCATTATTAACATCCAAGTCCATGCTTGTTAACATTAGTTAATGCACCATGAGTTAACATAAACTAACAATGAACAACTGTATTTTCATTAACTAACGTTTAATAACATGAATAAATATGTAGTAAATGTATTGTTCATTGTTCTTTCATGTTAGTAAATGCATTATTTAACATTAACTAATGAACCTTATTGTAAAGTGTGACCAATTTCCCATTAATTGTACTTATTAACGTCCACCCGTACCCCAACCATTAACCCAACCATCACAGTAATGTGAAAACAGATCTGTATCTGGAGTTTTCCCTAGTATAGCTGATTAACCATGTGTATGGATGATATCAACCTTAAGAGCCTAGTCGGTGCAGAAAGCCCCTACTGTCCCATATCTATCAGCTGATAAGCTTGAGCTCCAGCTCCTCTTTCCTTGCACATTTTCTACAAGTAATGTCACTGGGAGTTGGGGTTAGGGGTGGGTGCACATAAAAACAGCTTATAGGAAGAGGAGTTGGAGCTCAAGCTCCTCCTCTCTGGAGCTCAAGTGGCTCTACAGCGAGCTGTGTCTCTAATTTTTAATGACTTCCGTTTTCAAATATTTATACAGTGTCACTTTCAAAAATTTCCACTTTGAAGCCTATTTTCTCTACAAATCTCTACATTTTCAATCAGAAAATTAAGTTATCGTGTTACTGAAGAGACAAAATGGCTTTAAAAAAAGTTCCTCTTTCTGGCTGAAAATGCTGTTGAGTAAGTTTTGAGTCATTAAAATGAAAAGAACAAGCTCATGGTCATATGCTAGATAGTCAGAGCTCAGTGGTGCTACTAATGCTTTTTATTTGCTGAAAAGAAAAGAAAGAGCTCATTTGCTTGAGAATCAGACTTCACTTGCGTTTCACACTGAATAGTAATGCAGAGAAAACTTTGAAAGTGTTTTAACAAGATGCTCCTGTCGGTAATACAGTGGTGTGACATAAAAAGTGAAAAACGAAATTGTCAAAACTCTGCTTAAATTAGCTTTTATCCTAGCATAGCTGTGTCGAGCCAGAAAAGTCCTTTCGCAGGAAAAAAAATATTTGATTACCCTCAAAAAATAAGGTGTTTGCTTTGGAATAACTCAAAGCAATGAATAGTTTACATTAAAACCAGGAAAGGGCTTTACTAAATGGGTTTTGTGTTGACTTTAAATTCGAGGTAAGACACATGTTTGTGCTATTGCCGTAATGAAGGAGTGAGGGAGTTACAGGAGAGGATGAAATACTCCTTGTCCTTTGAGAACACTTACGGATGTTGTTGTCTTAAAAGCCGTAGGAGGTTCAAAGACATGAAGAAATACCCACACTGCTTTAGAATTATTCACATGTGCACAAAGCATACACACACCGTCCTGCGCACACACACATACACTTTGATTAATACATGGTGTCAGTGGGAGATGTGCAGCACTTGTGAAATGGAGATTCATTTACATAATAAAATCACTGAAATATCACACTCACACACACTGACAGCATAACATCACACCAGAGCTGGAAAAATGAGCGGGGCTGAAGGGTGAAGAGAGGAGAGGGAGATAGTACAGAGAAAGAAATGAGGTAATAAAAGGGATGAGAGGGAAAGAAGTGTCTGATGAGAGCTACTCGATATTTACTGAGCCTGACAACAACATGCAGGTGAACGAGGAAGGACTGTGCTAGCTGTTTCCTGCACTGGCGGAAAATGTGGATTTCTGAGAGCAATCCTAAAAGAGTAATGCTTCATTCCTGACACAATGGGTCCTACCATACACCTAGTGTATAGTGAGGAAATTAAACAGACTAAAAGCTGGTCTAAAGTCCAGAGCAGAGGGTGTTAGTTATGCACCAATGCAGGTCAAAACGCTTACACATTGATTAATACACACATCAGCAATACACAAATATGTTCACATATAAAAATAAAATAAAATAAAGGATTAAGACGTTACAAAAATGTATTTTTTCTACATAAAGTTAAAAACCACTACCTCCATGCCTCATCACAGGGGGATATTTCTGTTTATTCATGACAATTTGCATTTGTAAAATGTTATTAATGGGGTTTGCCATAGGCAAAGTCCATTCTTACTATTGTGGTTTATTATTCTTCTTCCTTCTTCTTCTTCTTCTTCTTCTTCCTTCTTCCGTCCTATTTTTCGGCGCGTAACTAGTCCCGCAGCTTTCGTCCCAGACCCTTGAAAGTGGGCTCAAATCGTGCGGTCTTATCGGGAATGGTGTGCTATGACTTTTATAAGGGGTGGGGGGTTTTTTGGCCCCACAGGGGCCAAAAAACCCCCCCAAAAATCCCATAGACTTAACATTGAGCCGAACTTTGACGAATCACAGCGCCGAGTGTGAATTTCATAGAAATATGGGATTCACAGCATCTGTAGGGGGTTGCAGCCTAAGTGAGAACATACCCCGCAAGGGGGTATAAGTTGCACCCCTGGGGCTCTAGGACGTCCCAAAGTCGTCCCATTGACTTACATTGGCCCATTGACTCCCATTCATTTTTCTAGAAGAGCACTAAACGCGCCGCGAAATGGAAACACCTTTGAGGCGTTATAGCGCCAAGTGTGAAATTCGTAGAATTATGGGATTCGCAACATCTGTAGGGGGTTGCAGCCTGTATGAGAACATACCCCAAAAAGGGGTATAAGTTGTACCCGTGGGGTGCTAGGACGTCCCAAAGGGGTCCCCATTGACTTTACATGGCCCATTGACTCCCATTCATTGCTTGACTCACATGTCAATCACAGTACATAGCAGTGTCATACAGACTTGGGGGTTGGCTTACTTGAATGAGGCAACCAATCAGCATCTCAATATGATTTTAAAGCTCACAAGCCACGCCCCCCCAAACCATTTAAAGACCCTTAATAACTGCCCCATTGACTTAACATGGGGTGGGACGTCCCATTGCACATCCCATTGACTTCCATTATAAAGGTCACACATCTATAACATTACATAGGAGTGTCATAGAGACATGGGGGTGGGCTCATTTGACTCAGGCAACCAATCAGCATCTCTATATGATAATGAAGCTCACAAGCCACGCCCCCAAATTGATCCCATAGACTTCTATTATGATTGGGCTAGATGCATATCTTTGCATTGCAGTGTCATATAGGCTTAGGGGTTGGCTCATTGGACCCAGACAACCAATGAGCATCTCAATATGGTAATGAAGCTCACAAGCCACGCCCCCAAATTGATCCCATAGACTGCCATTATAACTGGCCTACATGCATATCTTTGCATAGCAGTGTCCTATAGACTTAGGGGTTGGCTCATGGGACTCAGACAACCAATGAGCATCTCAATATGATAATGAAGCTCACAAGCCACGCCCCCAAACTGGTCCCATAGACTGCCATTATAACTGGCCTACATGCATATCTTTGCTTAGCAGTGTCCTATTGACTTGGGGGTTGGCTCATTTCACTTGGACAGCCAACCACATTCAAGTTCACTCTGCAACCTCGCCCATAGCAACAAAACAGAGTACCCTAGCAACCGTTCATCAACAGCTATATCTTAGCATCGGAACATCGTAGAGACTTGGGGATTGGCTCGTTTGACTCATGCTAGCAAACGGAACTTCCTATATGCTACACATGCTAGCAGTGACTAGCTACATGCTAATATTGACTAGCCATGTACTGTAACTTGCTAGAAATGCTTACTAAGTATAAATATTTCATCAGGCATGTATGTGAGGCTTGCCTAGTAACCATCCAGGGTACCCTAGCAACTGCCTAGCAACCACCCAAATTACCCTAGCAACCGCCTAGCAACCACCTAGCAACCGCCTAGTAACGCCTTTGTAAGGGCCTAGCGACCACTCAGGACACCCTAGCAACCGCCTAGCAACAACTTAGCAACCACTCAGAATACCCTAGCAACCATCTAGAAACACCTTAGCAACCACCTAGCAACCACTTAGGACACCTTAGCAACCACCTAGCAACGCCTTAGCAATCACTTAGAATACCCTAGCAACCACCTAGCAACACCTTAGCAACCACCTAGCAACCACTTAGGACACCTTAGCAACCGCCTAGCAACACCTTAGCAACCACCTAGCAACCACTTAGGACACCTTAGCAACCGCCTAGCAACACCTTAGCAACCACCTAGCAACCACTCAGGACACCCTAGCAACCGCCTAGCAACACCTTAGCAACCACCTAGCAACCACTCAGGACACCCTAGCAACCGCCTAGCAACACCTTAGCAACCACCTAGCAACCACTCAGGACACCCTAGCAACCACCTAGCAACACCTTAGCAACCACCTAGCAACCACTCAGAACACCCTAGCAACCGCCTAGCAACACCTTAGCAACCACTTAGCAACCACTCAGAACACCCTAGCAACCACCTAGCAACCACTCAGAACACCCTAGCAACCGCCTAGCAACATCTTAGCAACCACCATTTCTTACCTTTCCAGTGCTATTGCCCAGTTTAGTACCATTTTGTACCCCATCGATTTGCCACGCAAACCCCATTCACATTTCCTTTAGGAAATGTACAATTCTAGTTATTATTATTATTGCTATCATATTTTATATATATATATATATATATATATATATATATATATATATATATATATATATATATATATATATATAATATTTTTTCATTATTTGCATCATATGCATATGTATTTCTGTTTCTTTTAATAAAAACAGGTGAAGAGTTCGAATTTAAAAGCCGCTAAACTCCACTTATGCCAAAAATGAGATGATGACATTAAGTGAAGGCTTTAGGCATGTAGTACACCATCAACAAAAATACTTACTTCTAATCATTTAAATCCCAGCATCAGAATTAACAGTTTCTTAGCAAAAGCCGCTAAACACCACTTGCTATTGACAGAAAAAGCAGCTATATCCCGAGAACCAATCAGAAGGTGTGAATCATATGTTTTTAATGTAGCGGCACGCTGATACGCCGGCTTTTTATGAGGAGACTGTTTCATTCCGCTTTTGATTTGGATTTTAAAAGGCGGAGTTTGATGAACTGGATGAGCCTGTCCAACTGTCAGTGAATGGCAAATGAAGCATCCCTTACCTCAAATCTCTGTGTGATATAAGAAAAAGAAAACACAATGTACAGTCGGAAAAGTAGCTTCCTTTCGGCAACTCCATTTCATGAAAGACAGAGTTAAGATGCTTTTTTTTTAATCCCATTATTTTTATTTTATGGATGCTATGAGGATAAACAAGAGACCATGACCTTAAGTATGGTGAGAATGAATGAATGGCAGCTTCTAAAATTGTCTGAGTGGCATCCTCTTTTTGCCCTGTAGGCCTACCTTGTGTTTTATTTGCTAATTTAAGCTATTTCGTAAAGATAAATATAATGTATAAACTAAACATTATTAGTATTACTTCATAATGCCTATGCGTATGATTAGCTTTTTATATTAATGGACAATGCACAGATATTGATGTGTCACAAATCTTTTTTTTACACTACATTATTTGAATTAAACAAGTTTAGCTAACAATGTTTACAATGTTCTACTTACATTAAATCTAAATCCCAAATATCAGAAATGATAACAAATTGTTAACATTTAATTAATGTCAGTTAAAATATTATTGATTAATGCGCTTACTTTACAGACTTCATTCATTCATTTTCCTTCTGCTTGTTCCCTGGTTTATCACAACGGAATGAACCACCACTTACTTGACAGATTTATGTTTTTAATTTTAGGTGTTTTATGTTTGGTAAAATAATTTCTGATAGCATCTTTAGTGATTTTCAACAAATTACTGTCCTGTCCCAATATTTGGATTTAGAGGTTTTTGCATAACAAGCAGACGTGGATTTAGTTGGTTTTGACGCAAAAGAAAATCTCCCTTGTTAAAAACCAAAGTATTGTCTAAAGACATTTTTGAAAAAAAAATAATTTTACTTGCTAGATAATAACTTTATCATTACATATCAAATGAAACTTCTGAACTTAACCAGAGGAGCCTGATGCAAAAATGCTTAAGAAAAGAGGTCTGATGGATTTAAATGGGTTATATATATATATATATATATATATATATATATATATATATATATATATATATATATATATATATATATATATATATATGTTAATCGATTAAAAAAAAATAACTAATTAATTGCACCTTTTTTAATTAATCGTGATTAATCACATTTTAAAGACTTAAACTTGTAATTTTGGCTATCCAAATGTAAAATTTATGTAAACGCAAGACAAAAACTATTTAAATTCAAAATATAATTGTTTATTAGAATTTTTGTTTAACTTGTAACACAGATTTCTTCATGTAAACAACATACCCACAATAAACCATCAAGATCCTGCTTGACAGCCATATTTATTAAAGAAATAAAAACACAAGCATTTTAATGACATTTAAATTTCAAAACAATCAATGCCAATGAAGAAAACATTGATTTCCATGTTGGATTCTAAGTGGACTGCAAAAAATGCCAAAACACAGGCATTACAGATATGGAAAATAATAATAATAATAATAATAATAATAATAATAATAATAATAATAATAATAATAATAATAAAGTATTGAATACAATCAATTGTAATGAAAAATTGTGCAATAGCACGCATGAAACGCAAAAGGTGCTAATTAAATATTAATCAAATGCGGCAACACCAAAGCTCCAAAAATACAAATTTATTAAATTAAAAAAGCTGACACAAAGCAAACACAAAGAGCTTTGTTGTTGCCGCCTTTGATTAATATTTAATACAAACAATTGTACTGGATTGGGACAAAAAAAAATCGGCCCTGGCACTTTGGGCTAGAGCGGCCCACTCCATCAATCAAAATGCTCCCCATCTGTGCACGCCCTTGAATATTTTTACTAACTCTCATTCTATAAAAGCACAAAAGCAATATATAGGAAATAACGACAGTTAACAAATTAAAAACTTATTATTATTTTTTTTATTATTATTAGAATAAAATTATAATCCACTGGAAGTCCATCTTGTGTTTTGAGGAAGCCTAATAAATAATGAGCATAACAACTGCCTGCTGACACACACACAGTTAATGTTGATTAATAAAATGAAGATAAATAACAAAAGCAATGTATCAGATACCCTTAAATAAATGTTTAACTCAACAATGAAACATCAAAGGTAGCTAAAAGATTTTACATTGTCAATAAAATGAAATTAAACAATTGAAAACTGCAACAAATATTTGTTTGGGCAGAACTACAAAACTAAATGTTGCTTAAAAAAAGTTGCTTAAGTTGCACACTAGTTTGGTCATGTATAAATATTATTATAACCATATTGTATAAATATTATTGTCACTATAAGCTTACATCATGCTAACGATCAAAAACACAATGTCATGATATCTCCTGCGCTTGTCTTCTGACTGAGTGCATCTTAAAATACATGACTGACACTCCTCATAGAGCTTGAGAAGCAGACATTCTTTATCATTTGTGAAACAAAGATTTGCAGGTTAAGGAATCAGCATAGGAGGAAGTTGCCAGGGGCCGTGGTGCAGATTAAAAAGAAAAAAAAAAAAAAGTATATTTATATGGACAGATAGGTAACTAGATAGAATAGACAGGAATATATTGATCTGTGCTCCGCTGCACGCTGTAGAGTGAAGATGCAAAATTCAAATTGCCTACTCGCCGCTTCTGCTCTCCCACGCTTGAGAAACAGGCGTGACTCTCGACTATTTTGACAAATACACACCTACGTTGCACGATACACAGGGCCCAACATGGAAGTTTGTAATTGGGTCAGCCCCATGCTAATAAAGAAAAGAACCAATGAGCTGCAGATTATGTCACATGGGTCGCTCTGTCCGAAAAAGAAACATCTTACTTTCAGAGTGTCACAGGATCCCTCACAGGATCGTCAATCACTTAGGCAGAAAAACATGACAGTCTGCTTTTGTTTTATGGGACGATCAGATCATAAGAAGATGATCAGCCCGGCCCAAAAAGTACGTTGGCCCAGTGGGAATGTGTGTGTTGCAAAAAATGTCAATAAAAATAACTCTATGGGTGTATTTTAAACTATAAAAATAATAATCTGTGCAGAGGTCAAGGTCCAGTAATGCAATAATAAAAGCTCCAATAATATTTCAATACTACAAGGAAATCATCTCTAAATCACAAGATACTTTACATCCCTTACATTGCGGTGTCCGTATGTTTACAGAAGTATAGCAATACCAGTACATTTGGACTTTTTTTTACCCATTTTTTGGCCCCATGGCAAAATCTATCATAAACACCACACAAAATTAAATATTTTGAAAATATATAAATGCATATTGTTTCATTTCAGGATTGGGTTTCTGGGGAAGGTGGTAGAATTTAATATTCATACAGTATAAAAGTCATTATGTGTTCATAAAAGTTAATAGGTCTTATAAAAATCTATAGGGAGTAGCCAAAAAGACAATTGTACATTGTGACTACAGTGTTCTGAAAGCAAGGGAATGAAATATTCTGTCAATTATTAATATTTCGTATGACCAACTGTGATTTTTCCAGTCCTTCACAGATCCTATTTTGCCCTTTATATTTGTGGCAAGTACCAATTCTTTCAGATGTGCAGTTATATTTTATTCTATTTTAGATTTTGTCAGCTGTGATTTCTGCTGTATGTTCCTTGGGCTCTGTGTGAAATCAGTATTGATGCATGACAGACGTGCCCAGGTGAGACTAACTGACCACAGAGTGCTGTTACAGTCTTGCTATTGACTGGTGGTCCTGGGGCTCTTTCTTCATTCAAAGTACAACTCTAAACATTATTGATGGCTCTATGAGGGCTGAACTACTGGATCAGACCACCAAGAATATCTCACCGTGCAGTACTGATTCTGAGTAGTATGCAGATATTCAGTGTGATAAACTGCTGCAGATTTATCGGCTTTACATTAGGCAAATCTCCCATTCTAGCAAATCTCAAAGGTGCTTTATTGATATGAGCTCTGGTGATTGTGGAGGCCATTTAAGTTTAGTGAACTTACAGTTGTGCTCAAGAAACTAGTATAGGAAGATTTAACAGCTACAAAAGCGGTTTCTGGGGTGGTCTATTATTAGTAGGTACATCTTTGTGCCTAACAGGTCCACATTTGTTCCTTACAAATACTTAAACGCACAGCATTAATGAGTACACCCCATTTTGAATAAGATTATTATCACTGTGTTCTGAGTGGTTGCTAGGCGGTTGCTAGAGTGTTTTGAATGGTTGTTAAGGTATTTCTAGGTGGTTGCTAAGGTGTTGCTAGGCAGTTGCCTGTTCCGAGTGGTTCCTAGGCAGTTGCTAGGATGTGCTGAGTGGCTGCTAGGTGATTGCTAAGGCATTGCCTAGGTGTTGCTAGGCAGTTGGTAAGGTATTCTTGGTCATTGCTAAGGTGTTTTAATTGGTTGCTAAGAGGTTGCTAAGGCATTCCTGGGGTGTTGCTAGACAGTTGCTAAGATGTTGCTATGTGGTTGCTAAGGTGTTGCTAGGTGGTTGGAAGGGTGTTCTGAGTGGTTACTAGGCAACTGCTAAGGCATTGCTAGGGTGTTGCTAACACTTTGCTAGATGGCTGCGAAGGTGTTTCTAGGGTGTTCTGAGTGGTTGCTAGGCGGTTGCTAAAGTGTTGCTAGACGGCTGCTAAGGTGTAGCTAAGGTGTTGCTAGTTGGTTGATAAGGTGGTGCTAGGTTCCGAGTGGTTGCTAGGCGGTTACTAGTATGTTACTAGGAGGTTGCTAAGGTGTTGGTAGGTTGTTACTAAGGCGCTGCTAGGTGGTTGCTAAGGTGTTGCTAGGTGGTTACTAAGATGCTGCTTAGTGGTTGCTATGATGTTGCTAGGCGGTTACTAAGGTGTTGCCAGTTGGTTGCTAGGGGGTTGCTAAAGTATTTGAGAGGTTGCTAGACAGTTGCTAACATAAATTAGCATGACTCTATTATGAATTAGCATTATGCTAGCATTTTTTAGAATGAATTACCATGTTGCTGGCATATTTCCAGTATGTTATCATGAATTTAATATGAATTAGCACATTTGTTAGAATGTTTCCAGTATGGCGTACTATATCAGTATAAATTGTTATGCCTTTATTATGTCCATGGGACAGTTTTTGGTGTCGTAACTGGTTACTGGGGTGTGACTAGTAAGTTGAAGGGTCATCAGTTATGGGCAGATTGGTAGTCTGAGTTAAATGAGCCCAACATTACGTCTGTATGACTGTCTGGCACAAAGTTATGAGGTCATAAATTTTGGTCCAATGTTAAGTTAATGGGACTTTTCCGAATTTTCCAGGTCAGATTTTGGAAAACTGTTAGTGGGATCAGTTGGAAAAAATATAGCAACCCGTGTCAGAGCAGTTTGGAAATTTGGTGTTAGTTTGCTGATTGTAGTATGAACCGTCTAGAAGAAGATGCATATAGAATTTAGTCTTAAGGTGCTTTCACACCTACACTTTTGTTTCGGAATGTATCTGGTTTGCCCAGTTAGCACGGTTCGTTTGGCATATGTGAACAGGGCAATCGCGCTCTGTTCCGCGCCAAAGTAATCGCTCCGAGGACGCTTGAATGAGGTGGTCTCGACTCAATTGAAACGAACCCTGGAGCGGTTCGATTGCAGTGAGAAAGCGATCCGATCTGAGCGCGGTTATATCACAGTGTTTAATGGATATGTAATAGGCTTACGGCTATATAAGGAGAGAATTATGAGTAGGGCGGGAAGTTTCGCGAGTCTCCGGATGCCCGCAAACGAGTGATGATCTCCCGGTAATCTCGCGTCTCCCTCCCGGTCCTCAAATACGCTACGTCGCGCACCCTTCTCACCCCTCCCCACCGCGTCTCTCCTCAGACACGTCGCGCGCACCCAATCAATCACTACCAAACCACCACCTCTCCTGACAGCTTAGCAGGACACTGTAAAATAAACCCTGACACTCTGACCAATGTGAGTAGAGTTTACTCGCACGTGACTTGTTTTAGCTCTTTTGGTCCGATTAGAAACTTTGCAGTGTGAAAGCGAACCGCTCCAAGAGCAAAGAGCAACAATGTAACAATTGTAATCTCTGTTTCAGAACAACTGAATCGATTCACAGGTGTGAAAGCACCCTTAGAAGAAGAAAAAGAAGACGGAAGTTAATGTACAGTATGCAAGCCACCATAAATATATAAAAAAAAAATATATATATATTTATATATATATATATATATATATATATATATATATATATATATATATATATATATATATATATATATATATATATATATATATACTTATTTTAATTTCCCCTCTTTAGTAAATATTTATACATATGACATTTTTAATACATAGGCATTTTTGGACTGATCTTCTGTAATTTTGTTTATTTATCTTTAGTTGTTGTAATAATAGTAGTTGTCTTTGGCTCTGACTAATCTAGTGTATATTCATTGTAAAAAAAAATAAATAAAAAATCCAATATGAAATATTAATTTAAAAGCAAAATCTCTAAGGAGTGTACTCATTTATGCTACCTTAAAGGTACAAAGCCTGTGAATAAAATAGCTATGCCATGCTAGATATTTTTGTTGTTGTTTCTTTTTTTTTTTCTGCGAGGGGTGTGTGTGTGTGTGTGTGTGTGTGTGTGTGTGTGTGTGTGTGTGTGTGTGTGTGTGTGTGTGTGTGTGTGTGTGTGTGTGTGTGTGTGTGTGTGTGTGTGTGTGTCTGTGTGTGTGTATTGAGGATTTTAATTATTGTTATTATTTGATTTATATATCTACTTAGCCCCTTATCATTTTGCTCCAGCCCCCGGTTAAGGAAAAGGAAAAAAAAAAAAAAAAACTCTCACTGTGACTTAAAAGGCAAAAACATTGCACAGTCTTGAGAAAAATAAAGCTAAATTTCTTGCATTATGCCTATTACCCAGCTGATCTAATACTAGTTAATGGATATTTGATTGCATTTACATTTATTCATTAAGCAGATGCTGCTATGAAATGTGTTATAATGTGGAATGCTACAAGAAAATGTTAGCAACAGAGAACTCTAGTAAGAAAAACAAGGCTGATGATAGACTGAACTGTCAAAAGAATAAGCATTGATTCATTAATTGTGGTCTTTGTTCGTTTGTTTGTTTGTTTGAATAAAAAAGAAAAATGTGAAATAAATTAGGTGTTCTAGTGTTTTGTAATTCATTTGATTTTAAAATATAGAAAATAAAAAATAATTCAATAAATAAATAACATTTCCAGAATTAAAATAAAAACCTAGTGAATTAAGTGTTGTTGGAAGCTCAACACTGATTTAAATGGTGATAACTTGTAAGCCTGTACAAATATTAGAAAAAATAATAAGAATAGTTGGGAACCTTTACAAAATTATACACATTTTGTGTATTTGTTAATAGAACTTTTAGGTCACTTTGCTCTCTTGGCTGTTTTCCTAATCTTATTTACAGTGTATGATGTCATGCTCTCCTGCCAGCACCAGTTATTTGTAATGTAATGTAATGTGTATTTATATAGTGCATTTATAGTGTATGGCCATACACCCAAAGCGCTTCACCACCAGTGTGCAGCATTTACTTGGATGATGCGACGGCAGCCACAGGACAACAGCGTCAGTGCGCTCATAACACACCAGCTATTGGTGGAGTGAAGAGACAGTGATAGAGCCAATTTGGTGGATGGGGATGATTAGGAGGCCATGATTGTACGGGCCAATTGAGGGACTTTGGCAAGGACATCGGGGTTACACCCCTACTCTTTACGAGAAGTGCCATGGGATTTTTAATGACCACAGAGAGTCAGGACCTCGGTTTAACGTTTTATCCGAAAGACGACGCCCATTGACAGCATAGTGTCCCCTTCACTTTTACTGGAGCATTAAGACTCCCCTTGCTGGCCTCTCTAACACCACTTCCAACAGCAACCCAGTTTCCCATGTGGTCTCCCATCCAGGTACTGACCAGGCTCAGCCCTGCTTAGCTTCAGTGAGTAATCAGTCTTGGGCTGCAGGGTGATATGGCTGTGTAATTGCAATAAACATGACAACACACATGATGTCACAGATTTGTTTTTAAGATCCAAATTAGCCAGAAATCAGTTAATAGGAATAAAGATCAGTCAACTAATCTAAAATGAATGAATCCTGTGATGTACAAATGTGATGTAATGCATTAAATGGGTCTAAATCAGGGGTGTCAAACTCAATTCCTGGAGGGCCGAAGCCCTGCACAGTTTAGTTCCAACCCTGCTCCAACACACTTACCTGTAGGTATCAAACAAGCCTGAAGGACTCAATTAGTTTGATCAGGTGTGTTAAACTAGGGTTAGAACTAAACTGTGCAGAGCTGCGGCCCTTTTGGAACTGAGTTTGACACCTGTGGTCTAAATTATTATCTCAAATTAATTTACTTACTATGTTGAGTTAATAATAGGTGTGGCCCTAATTGTTTTGTTTTTGGTTAATTTCTAAAATAAATTTATTTTATAATTGAATATTCCATGCATTAATAAAAATACCTTATTTTTATTCCCTTAATGTGTAACCCTTGGCCACAAAGAGTCTGTTTATTGAAATTTAAATTCATGCATCATCTGGGAGATAAATAAGCTTTCCTTTGATGTATGGTGCACTCTCAGAAATAAAGGTACAGGAGCTGTCACGGGAGCAGTATCTTTTCAAAAGATACATATTTGTACCCAAATAATCCACATTGGTACCTCAAAGGGGCATATTAGTACTCAAATGTATCTAAAAAGAACCTTTGAGGTACTATTATGAACCCTTCAGGCACAAATTTGTACTTTTTGAAAAGGTGACCGCTCCTGTACCTTTATTTCTGAGAGTGTATGTTAGGAAAGGACCATATTTGGCCGAGATACAACTATTTGAAAATCTGTGAACTGAGGGCTTAAAAAATCTTAATATTAAGAAAATCTAATCTAATCAAAAATGAGGCTTTTATATATTTAAAGTAGAAAATGTACAACATATCCTCCTGAAACATTGTTTAATAAAGGTGCATTAGGTGATCTGTTATTATATAAAATATGTTATATAATAATGTGCTATTATATCTAGCATATATTTAGTTTACATTTACATTTTACATTTAGTCATTTAGCAGACGCTTTTATCCAAAGCGACTTACAAATGAGGACAAGGAAGCAATTTACACAACTAAGAGCAACAATGAATAAGTGCTATAGGCAAGTTTCAGGTCTGTAAAGTCTAAGAAGGGAAGTATTAGTAGTATTAGTATTTTTTTTTTTTTTTGTACAGTTAGTGTGATATTCAAAGAGGCAATTGCAGATTAGGAAGTTGTGTAGCAATCGACTTGAAGGAATTACACTTATTACTGAGCCATACTTGCATGCTACTGCAGACTGAATATTCAAAGTAGCATGATAAACAATGTAGGGAGCGCGTCATAGTTCAAAAATGAACCAATGTTAAAATAAAACAGTATATAACTTCAGCTCAGTAAAGCAGGCTAGGCAGAATAGCTCTATTTGCTTATGCTATTTGCTTGTCTCGATTCTCCGGAAAGGGGCTCAGACCAGATGTGAGTTTCTGCAAATTTTGGATGAAAATGACTTGCTTTAAAGAGACTTTGCTTCCATTCATATAACCCAGGGGTGTCAAACTCAATTCCTGGAGGGCTGAAGCCCTGCACAGTTTAGTTCCAACCCTGCTCCAACACACTTACCTGTAGGTTTCAAACAAGCCTGAAGGACTCAATTAGTTTGATCAGGTGTGTTTAATTAGGGTTGGAACTAAACTGTGCAGAGCTGCGGCCCTTTTGGAACTGAGTTTGACACCTGTGATAAAACCCATTCATAAAACAACAAAATCTGCATCAGCTTTGCGTGACTAAAATAGTTTTTACTCATCTAAATGAAAACTACTTCGGCCATGGTGTTGTCCTTCCTCCAGTGTGCAAAAGTAACTCCAAATCAATTCAGAAATGTAATAGTGGAACACTGTTTTCAGGTCCAAGCTGCTGCTCAGTTGAATTGAGAAAATATTTGTTTATGTATATCCATTTAGTCCTATCACACATTAAAGTTAATTTGTTATTAAATGGTGGTGTACACATCAGTCTCTGGACTTACATCATCACAAATACCAAAACTTTAACAAGTTATAAAAAATAATCTCTTTCTGGCTATTGGATAATAGGCATGGGTATATATGTATATTTATATTTGATGCAATGGGCGACGCAGTGTGTCTGTCACCTCACAGCAAGAAGTTTGCTGGGTCGAGCCTCAGCTGGGTCAGTTGGCATTTATGTGTGGAGTTTGCATGCTCTCCCTGTGTTCCTGTGGGTTTTCTCCAGGTGCTCCGACTTCCCACCAAAGACATGTGGTATAGGTGAATTGGGTAAGCTAAATTGTCCATAGTGTATGTGTGTGAATGAGTGTAAGGGCGTTTCTCTGTGATGGGTTGCAGTTGGAAGGACAGCGTTGCGTAAAATGTGCTGGATAAGTTGGCAGTTCATTCCGCTGCGGCATCCCCAGATAATAAAGGGACTTAGCCAAAAAGAAAATGAAAGAATGAATATTTTGCGATTGTGATTTTCGAAAGTGTTACATCGCTTTTTAAGCATTTATTACCATTTGAGACGTCTCCTACAGTTTGAAAGAGCTCTTAGACCTGGAAGCCGCTTCCCATGACGTCACACTTTTGATTGGATCTTGTGCCTTGTGAATTGATCTTATGCTGTACCCAGAACATAAAAATACATAAAATACATGTAGATCATTTACTTTAATCATTACTATTGGAATGTGAGGAGACTTTGAACTAATGCAAAAAAAAAAAATAAATATATATATATATATATATATATATATATATATATATATATATATATATATATATATATATATATATATATCAGTGTGCAACATAACACTGATTTTGAGTCACAAATCTTCTTTTTTTTTTTTTTTCTTTTTTTTTTAGACATTTGGGTCTAACTGTGAGGTTTCAAAACAAGTTTATTGAGAAACACATACTGAATAATGAATCGATGATAGTAAACAATGTAATTAAATACTTGCAAAAATATATAGAAAATAAAACTCATTCAGAGGATCCTTTTTAGAACCATGTTGTGCATCAAAGTGTTAAGCAAGGCACAAACAATAGATCGTTTCCGACACTGTGAGAAAATAGGTGATGCTGCAATGTGTATTTTTAACTCAAAGCTGACCTTGGATGGATGTGAACCTATTGTAAAATAAGCAACCTTTACAAAATAGCAGCAAAATCAAGGCATGTTTTTTTTTTAATCATATTTACATAAGTTTACAGGTTTATTGATAACTTTGTTGGCTCAGTGGTTAGCACTGTCACCTCACAGCAAGAAGGTCACTGGTTCAAGTCCCGGCAGGGCTAGTTGGCATTTCTGTGTGAAGTTTGCATGTTTTCGCCCTGTTGTCGAGAGTTTCAGGTGCTCCGGTTTCCCCAACAGTCCAAAGATATGCACTATAGGTGAATTGGGTAAACAGAATTGGCTGTAGTTTGTGAGTGTGTGAATAAGTGTGTATGGGTGTTTCCCTGTACTGGGTTGCAGCTGGAAGGGCATCCGCAGCTTAAAACATGCTGGAATAGTTGCCAATTCATTTCGCTGTGCCGACCTTTGAAATAAAGACTAAGCTGAAGGAAAATGAATGAATGAATGAATGAATGAATGAATGAATGAATGAATGAATGAATGAATGAATGAATAAACGAATTAACGAATGAACGGATGAATCATATGTTGTCAGTCACTTTTGGAGTATTTCCATTATTCTGTTTTGCTTCAGAAACCTCCATTGGTTCTTGCGA
Organism: Danio rerio; assembly: GCF_052040795.2. Lineage (NCBI taxonomy): Eukaryota > Metazoa > Chordata > Actinopteri > Cypriniformes > Danionidae > Danio > Danio rerio. The sequence continues at coordinate 21,256,831 of NC_141040.1, forward strand.
CACATTCAAGCTCTGATTGCCCTCAGTGTTTCCAACAGGCATTATGAGTGTTTGAGATTAAATCTGTCATAGTAAGGCATTTACAGCAGTAGTACCCATGGACAAACAGACTATGGGAGTGTGAAATATGAGCCTATTTACAGAGGAAGAGCCCAGGGCTGTGACTTAACATAAGCACCATGCTTCAGTCTGTGTTCACCTGGAGATCAGCCCCCAGCAGGGCTTTAACTAATACACCTGTCACCTCGTTTCACACCCGAACCCACTCACACACACTGTCTTGCTATGTGTCTGTATCTTTTCCTTTTGTTTCCCTCATTCTTTCATGTACAAAGAGCCACACACCTGGTTCAGGAAAACTCCCCTGACTCTAATTAAGATTCCACATCTGCTAGCAAGAAGTGAGATGCGGAGTCACTGAGTTGACACCATAAACACAAGATTCACACACACCTGTACACCGGGAATGTGTCTGACTGAAACGTAGGATGAAAAGTGTGGTCTTGTTAGCGTAATAAAAAACAATAAAGGTTAGCATTGTTCATATTGTATCTGAAGCCCCTTTGAAACCAATGCAACAAGTCTATTTGTGGATTCTTCTTGAAATGACTGGGTTTTTGTCTGGTAAGTTTGTTACATATAAAAATGTCCTGTCACAGTGTAGCAAAATCACAGCAACTATTCAGTTCCCTATGGTCAATAGTGTAGTTTAAGACATAGTTTTCAAACGAAGCAGCTACAGTATCTTTGTGCAATTGCAAAAATAAAAAAAATAAAATAATAATAATAATTGGCTCATATGAAAAAAAATCTGATAACACTTTTATAATTTGAAAGAAATCCAGCATATAAAAAAGTAGATGTGAGCACAACTTATAGATACAGTCACATTAATAAAATTTTGCCTGAAGTTTGCAAAAAAAAAAAAAAAAATGTAAATAACCCTGTTGTCAGAGGTACAGTGGTAAAGAAAAGTCCCTATTGGCTCATTTTTACTGACAGTTGTGGCCTGTTTCCACTGAGTGGTCACTTTTATGGCCATTTCCACTGTCAAAAGGTAGCAAAATGTAAATTATACCGTACCTTACCACTTTTTGGGTACCCTTTCGAAAAGGTAACTAGCACAACAAAAGTGTGCCAAAAAGTGAGAGAGATACAGAGATACATCACTAGCGCATGCGCAAGCAGTAGAATGAAAACAAAGGAATGGCCATTTTTTAAATACATAGCCAAGACATTACACCGTAATAATATATACATATAATAACGAGACATGGTCTATATATATATATATATATATATATATATATATATATATATATATATATATATATATATATATATATATATATATATATATATATGGTGAATTTGTCTATGCAACATAACCTATTATGTTGTATAACCTTAATTTGCATCAGTTTTTTATTTTTGCCCTTACTCATAGTTAAAAATGTAAAAATATAACGGCAGAACTTCACCTGCAAAAAATACACAAACATTAATGAACCCACGCACAGCATTTAGACTATTGTGAATTGAGTGGAGCAGAGCATGTGTTTTTCTTTCATTCCTTTTGAAGCCTGGCTTCATGCTCTCAGGTGAACTGTGGGATTGAGAGCGGACTGCATAAAGCACTGAAATAAGCTGACAGCGTTCAGAAATGCTCAACTTTATGTAAATGTGGAGCAGAAAGATAATGATGTCAGCCTTGAGCATTTAAAAGGCAGACTGAGCTTGGGGAAATGTAGGGTATGTAAATACTGTTTACAAATAATGGATGTGTTTAAGTCGGTTTTGGATGCTTAATGTATTTGTAGTTTGGACAATTTCATTGTGAGTAGACTGGGTGTGTGGATATATCTATATGATTATAATTGCTTTGGGCCGTATGCTGTGGTAATACCATATGTTAACAATATGATTCAATAAGATAAAAATAACTGGATATTTGCATACAATTTCAACATTACTAACGTTCTGGATACTTTCGCCCCCTCTCAATGCTTTTCCAACCTGCAATCAATTCTACAATTCCGCAACTTAAGGTGAAGCCCATTTTCCTGGTGAAAAGCTACAAACTATGTTTCTATTTTGAACCAGATAAAGCTATTGAGATCAAGATTTTATTTACAAGGGTGACCTGACCAAGAGGTCCGGATCACACTTATGACAAAAAAAAAATCAAATAAAGGTAATATAAAAATACAGTTTGGTTATTCAGCTTTACCACATCACAATAAGTTTAAAATACATTGAGAAATGGACTGTTGTTTGTTTGTTATAAAGGGTAGGGCCAAATTATTTAATTGGAATGAGCTCAGATTAAAGGGGTCATCATATTTACTCTCGCTTGACAAATTATTTTTTGACAAAATCTGAAGTTTGTGGTATAGTGAAAGATCTCTGCATAAAGATGTTGCTTATGTTCAAAATGTTTGCCGATAAAAGTGTAGCAGAGGCCAGTTCTTGTTCAAGAAACCTTACAGACTGTGGTCTGTAGCATTCTTGTTATTGTCCACAACTCCAGAGTCCAAGAATACAGTTCAAATTCTGTCTAGAATGGTGCAAGTAGAGCTGAAGAGATAACATTGGTGCCGTGACCCAGATGTGGGGGGTTTTGGTGGAAAAGTGTAATGGAGTCCAGCTAGCAAGGTTAAACCTTTATCACCAGGTGTCATGTTATTAACTGACACTAAAGCCTGTGGTCTTTATCTTCCTCGTTAGAGCATCTGCCTCCCATGTCAGAGACGGCAGCTCAATCCTGCTTGGAATGGAGTAAGTAGAACTGGAGGGGTCACATTGGTGCTGTGACCCAAACGGTAATGAGGTTTATGGAGTGAGTGTAATGGAGGCACGCTAAGAAGCAAACCTCACTCCCCTGGCCTCACCATCTTTAGCATCCTTGTCACTCTGGTTCAAGTCCTGCCTGGAGCTGTGTGGAGAAGAACCAAATGCAATTAACAATAGACCTCTTTTTGCTAATGTGACTGCATCTAAAGGTTAAAGGTAGAGTCATAATATAATGTCATCTGTAATTTTTGATAGCTTTATAGTGCAGAATCAAACACTCGCTCCGTCTGCTCCTTCCTCTTCAGATAGCAGCCCTCCATCGAGATCACACACTTCATTTACAGCCTTCAGACTCCTGTACCAATTACACCTCATATCAAAAGCCACGCAGGCTGACATGTCCTACAAAGAGCCTGATTAAAGTCCCACATAAACACTCGCGTATCCTCACACGATTTATTAGGCAGAGAAAAGCACTGATATTTTACCTCAGAAGATAACATCTTGACTCCTAATAGCCTACTGAACAACACACACACACACACAGCGCGTGGAGGAATGGCAGGTTTTCATAGCACATCCTGTGGGCTCTTTGACTGGCATGGAGGAATGAGACAGGTTCTCCACTAACAAGCCAACTTTTTTTTTTATTTCCTCTCCTGTCAGATGGCTCTAATATTAATCCTCGGTGCTATGAGACGGGAAACTCCTAGCATGCAATTTCCGCCTGTTTCTTGCAAAGAAGAGATCTTATTGATCAGCGGATGTCTCAGGGTGTGCATGTGGGCGTGCGCGCACGTGTATTATATATTACGCGCACGTCCCTCTCAAGGACATACTTCAAACGGGAGGCCTGTCAGTCAACCGGTGGCTGAATTAAATTGAAGAATGAGTTTGGTGCCATTTCCCTTCCTCCCATCCTGCAAACACGTACACACACCACCCACCATTACCTGCTGAAGCCCTCCATCAGCACAGTTATGTTTGCCTGTTAAATATGTGAATTGCAGCTTCATATCTGTTGTTGTTGGTTAAAGTTTTAACTGCGTGTGGTAAACATGCAGAATTGGCTTTTGTACCTGAGGCAGGACAACACAGATTAATGGATAAAATGGCTTTAAATTAGAGCCTCTCAGTTGAGTTAATTAGATGATCTGCTGAGCGATTAATCCAGTTAATGCATTTTGCATCCTCAGTAATGGTAATCTAAAAAACAAAATAAAATGGCTGTGTGTAGATACACTCACCGGCCACTTTAATAGGTACACTAGTCCCCTTTTTTCACTTGGACCCCTTTTTTCAGAACTGCTTTAATTCTTCGTGGAAAAGATTCAACAAGGTACTGGAAATATTCCTCAGATTTTGGTTCATATGTGATTTTGATGAGGTTTTTTTTTTTTTTCCTCTTCACTGTCGTCACTAGCTTGCATAGTTTGGGATCTGTAGAGCTGCGCATCGATGGATTTGCTCTCTAGTGTCTAGACCATCAGCAGTGATTATTAAACCACACTGAACTGAACTTAAACACTAAAAACTGAACTACACTGTTCCAATTATTATGACCTTTAATGTGAAGCTGCTTTGACAATCGACATTGTAAAAGTGCTATACAAATAAAAGTGAATTGAATTGCATTTAATTGAATATTGACATGATAACATAAAGCAGTTGCTGCAGATTTGTCGGCTACACTTCCATGATGTGAATCTCCCGTTCCACCAAATCCCAAGGCACTCTTTTGGATTGAGATCTGGTGACTGCGGAGGCCATTTGAGTAAAGTGAAGTAATTGTCATGTTCAAGAAACCAGTCTGAGATGATTTGTGCTTTATGCACTCACAGAACTGCAGTTCACTGGGTAATTTCTCTTTTTCGGATAATTCTCTGTAAACACTTGAGATGGTTGTGCATGAAAATCCCAGTAGATCAGCAGTTTCTGAAATACTTAGACCAGCCTGTCTGGCACCAACATCCATGCCACAATCAAAATCACTTAAATCACCTTTCCTCCCCCTTCTGAGGCTCAGTATAAACTTCAGCAGATCGTCTTTACCATGCCTACATGCCTAAATGCATTGAGTTGCTGCCATGTGATTGGCTGATTAGAAATTTGCGTTAACAGGCAGTCGGACAGGTGTATCTAATAAAGTGGCCGGTGAGTATATATTTGTATAACATTTTTCAAGATCCAAAGTCTTTGGGCTTTATACTTATTTTTACACACTGGTATGTTTATTGTTTATTTAATAAATTGTTCTGTATTTTGAAAAAAAAAAAAACACAAAAACATCTGCATCCTGTTTACTTTTGCTGTGCTCTGTCCAGCTGTTTTTGAACATGACATATTTTTCTGGCTCGTTTAGAGGCATTAAACAGCAATTTGCTGTGTGTAAGCAACTCAGAAGACATTTCATTTTTAATGTAAGCCGTTTATTTCCAGGAACAGAAAAAAGTTTTTTTCCCCCTCAAAACCAAAAAAAAAAATCAAACCAACCTCCAGCCATGCAGTTCAGAAAATTTCTTAAATCATGTCAATTAGTAATTGCCTTAATGGTGGTTAAAGAGATACACTGCATCTGAAATCACAGACTGAGCATCACCTCATTGTGATGTACCATCATAGAGAGTCATAAAATCGCTATCTAGAACCTTCTCAATCACTGTTCCTCGCAGGTAGAATAATTGTGTCAAGTTTAATCTTCCTGTCGTGTTCGGGTCAAGTCTGACCGATTTACAACTGAAATCACTCATAAATATTATGTTTTACATCTGATTTCCTCAAGGCCTTATGGTATCCTCCACATTGTGCATTTGAACATAAAATTCATCATTATCACTTTCATTGAATTTTGAGTGTTTTAATCAACTTTGTTACACTTGTGGTGTTCTCGGTCAAAGGTGACTGCCATAGGAAATGAATGGGTATCCAGATTCTATTCATTCATCAGACAGAAAACATACCTATACACACCATCCCAACTCACTCACTCACTCACTCACTCACTCACTCACTCACTCACTCACTCACTCACTCACTCACTCACTCACTCAATCCTCCAACCTGATTTCACAAGAAAACAACTATTTTACATTTTGTCAGTTTAGTGGCTAATTCATATGAGTTCAGTCAAACAAAATAGTATGATTTTTTAAAGAGACGCTGGGACCCAAGCCCACCCCAAAACGCAATCGCCATTGAGGAAAAGCAAATTCTAGAAAACTGTATGAATGAGATTATACAAATTCATACGTATTAGCTACCAAACCAATAAGTTATGAATTGCCATGAAAGTGTTGAATCCTCCAATATGAATCAACCTCCTGATAAAACAGTGTATCATATCTTCACACAGACTAGACGGGTGTCTGTTATGTGAATCCATCTGTGTGTGTCTTTCTTTCTTTTCTTTTCTTATTTTATTTTATTTTTTTAAATGTATTTATTTCTCTCTCTGGAAAGAAGCACAGAGAAGGAATCTTGTTCTCTTTCTTTCTTTCTTTCTTTCTTTCTTTCTCCATTCAGCAGATCTCTGAGTCTAGCAGGAGCACTTTTAGCTTAGCTTAGCAACAATTATTTTATTATATTAGACCGTTACTATGTCACTCAAAAATAACCAAAGTATAACTAGTGCTTGTTCTGTGTCCATGCTCACCGTCAATACCCTCAGTCACTATTCCCTATGAAGTCCACTTAAAGGACTGAAAATTTGATCATTCAGAACACAGGAAAGGATAGCATTTTGTTTGTGCTTTGCTGGTAAATAAATCATTCAGATGGATTAAAATTTCAGTTTCTTTGGTCGGACCCTTTGATAGTTGTTGTATTAGCTGTCTATTAGTAATAAAACAAAGTATTTGATTCCTGTCATCTTTAGTTCATTTTGTAATATATTTTCAGCACCAATTTCTATTTTCTTTGCAGTTATTTTATGTCTAATTCTGTAAATTCATGTTAAACTCCACTTTAAGACATTTTGCACAGCTAAAGAATGTTGAATAAAAATTTGGTGGAGAAAAATGATTTTTTTGTGCTAATATAACAGTTAAAACAGACTGGTCAATTCTGACCGGGAACACTAAAGTAAGGGGCAGGATGTGAACACGACAGGAGGTTAAGCTAACAATTTAGGTGTTTCTACATCTATTGTTTCTTTCTGAATTTAGATATAACTCAGTTTGTTTTAGGTTTTAAGGATTGGATTTTTTGATAAATATTCTGGGGAAATTGTGTTAAATAATCAACAAAATATGTTGATGCCAAGAATATGTCTACTAACAGTGCAAAATCAGGATGTGCATATTGGTATGCAGGGTTACAATCTACTAACTTTACCATGGTGGGGTATATAAATCCCCGTCCTGGTATTTGTGGTAATCAGCTGACTGATTGGCATAAGTGATAGCCTATCAGCACTTGATCTCTGCCTATTTAGGGCTGGTGTGTTGTATCGTAAGCCAGTGTTTGATTCTTGAGGCTGTGCAGTTGACTTCAGGTTATCATTTACCTCTAGTTCACCTTGTGTGTCCTGAGTTTTATTTATTGCAATTTGGCTGAATCCTCACTCAGGGTATTTTGGCAGAGCAAAAGCACTATAATGATCAGTAAACTCATAGGAAACCTAAATGCTTACAACGTGGATCACAATATACAGTTTTGTCATGACAACTCTCAGAGAGATTTACTATGATAATAAAAATTTACATGGTAATGTTGATGTGTTTGGTCTTGGCGGCATAAATCTGCTACGCTGCTGCTGCTTTGATTATTATGGCAGAGCAAGTACTGAGACTTGCTACTGCCAGTATGTTCACAGACATGCTATCTGAGAATATAACAAACTGCTGATGCAAACATAATGTACTCACTGGCCACTTTTTAAGGTAGATCTGTCCAACTGCTCGCTAACACAGTTTTCTAAACAGCCAATCATGTCCTGTGATTGGCTGATTAGAAATTTGCGTTAACAAGCAGTTGGACAGATGTACCTAATAAAGTGGCTGATAAGTGTATATCTAACCCCTGTAGCGGATCTAAGCACAGGTGGAGCTTGGGTAAAAGAGGGTCTCTAAAAAGCATGATAGTGTAAAGCAGCATTGAGGCATTTAAAGAGGAGCAAGCTCATTGGCTGCTGAGGGGACAGCTACCAGTCTCCTGTGGCTTGTAGTTAGTGATGCTGGAGCAGATTAGGTGACCTTTTAGTCTGTATGTGCATACAGTAGAGTTTCATGGTAAAACATTGTATAATTATAGAGAAGACATGAGCTGAACTTGGTGTTGAAGACTGTTTTAATGTTGGATATGCAAACATTTCTATGAATAAACAGAAGGCTTGGTATTAGGCATAGCATTAGTGCTGTTCCAGGTATTTTGTAGAGACATTTTGTGTATGCAAAAACAAAGCACTTTATTAGGCCTTTTTAAAAATGGGGTCAATGCAATGAAATACTCATTTTTAATTTATTATTATTATATAACATTTTTATACCAAAAATTCATACCATTTGTGCTCTGATCTTCAAAAGCTAATTTATTATTGTTACTTTTTCAATTAATCATACTAAATTAGCATTTAATTGACAGCTCGAGTGTAAAATCTTATCTCTCTCAATGGCTGAAAACCATTTCAAATGAACCGACAAATGAAAGCTTCCTAAAAAAACAAAAATTCATGCACACAAGCCGGCTTTTGTCTGAACGGCCAATGATTGTGATGATTTGGAGAGCGTGTGTGGGTAAAACAGAGACAAGATGATTGAGCTAATGATGTACCGTGAGCAGCGAGCGCAGTGAATCATTAACATATCAGTACATCACGACTGTATGCAATGACCTCGAGCTGGTCAGAGACGCCACTGAATCACTGCCCGCAAAAGCAGCTCCTACCTCTAATAAATAGCTTTCATAATCACACCTCCCTCCCCCACCATCCATTTTTCCATTCTTCTGTTGTTTTGCTGGCTTCTTGGTTTCGGTCATGCTCTGCGTTATCCAGTGTTTCCGCAGCTCTTGGGTTTGGAGAAATAATGCTTACCGTCAGGGCATCTTGCAGATGCAGGAAGTGCAGGTGGCTCTTCGGTGGCAACGGTGATTGATTTCCATGCACAGAGAAAGCGGCTCATATTCCCTGATGTGCCCTGACAGGACTTCCTAAACACCCCCTACACACACACAAGTGCACACATACACACGCTTTCACACATACATTCTAATCTGTGAGAGATGCATTTAGTGAAGCAAATCTGTCTCCTCCAGTACTTCATCATCCTCTTCTTCTTCCTCCTCACAATGGTGAAGATCAAGTAGTTTGACCGCACCTGTACTTTGCATCATGATATGCTGTTACTACAAATAAAAAAACATCTAGCCCAATAGCACATTTGTAAAATGTGGAAAGATAACCTGGTCACTCTTTCTGACTCGTCCGTGCTTGCCTTAAGTACCGTTATTGTGTTCAATAGTTCTGTATAAATCAGCACAGAGAAACAGGGAATTGTTATTTGCTGTTTTATAAATAATATTGTATTATACACTCACTGGCTACTTTATCAGGTACACCTGTCCAACTGCCCGTTAAAGCAAATGTCTAATCACATGGCAGCAACTCAATGCATTTAGGCATGTCGACGTGGTCAAGACGATCTGCTGCAATTTAAACTGAGCATTAAAAGGTGATTTAAGTGACTTTGAATGTGGCGTTGTTGGTGTCAGACAGGCTGGTCTGAGTATTTCAGAAACTACTGAATTTACTGAAATTTTCATGCACAACCATCTCTAGGGTTTACAGAGAATAGTCTAACAAAGAGAAAATATCCAGTAAGCGGCAGTTCTGTGGGTGCAAATGCCTTGTTGACACCAGAGGTCAAAGGAGAATGGCCAGACTGGTTCCAGCTGATGGAAAGGCAACAGTAACTCCAATAACCACTCGTTACAACCGAGGTATGCAGAAGAGCATCTCTGAACGCACAACGCTTCAAACCTTGAGGCGGATGGGCTACAGCAGCAGAAGACCACACCGGGTTCCACTCTTGTAAGCCAAGAACAGGAAACTGAGGCTCACCAAAAAATGGACAATAGAAGATTAGAAAAACGTTGCCTGATCTTAAAAGTCTCATTTTCTGCTGTGACATTTGGATGGTAGGTTCAGAATTTGATGTCAACAACATGAAAGCATGGGTCCATCCTGCCTTGCATCAACAGTTCAGGCTGATGGTGGTGGTGGTGTAATGGTGAGGGGCATATTTTCTTGGCACATTTTAGGCCTATTTGTACCAATTTAACATTGTGTCAGTGCCACAACCCACCTGAATATTGTTGCTGACCATGTCCATTATGGCTACTTCCAGCAGGATAATGCATCATGTCATAAAGCATGAATCATCTCAGACTGATTTCTTGAACATGACAATGAGTTCACTGCACTCAAATGGCCTCCACAGTCACCAGATCTCAATCCAACAGAGCACCTTTGCGATGTGGTGAAACGTAAGATTCGCATTATGGATGTGATATATATATATATATATATATATATATATATATATATATATATATATATATATATATATATATATATATATATATATATATACATATATACACATATATATGAAGATGACATGATTTGGTCTCATGACACGTTAAACTTAATTGATGCATGCAATAGATGGCAGAGCTGCTCTGCCAGGATCTGCATGCACCTCTTTTGTGGGTATGAATGGCACTACATAAATGAAAACACAAATTGATTGTGTGGAACCCAGCTTTTAACAGTGTATGGAAAACAGCTTAACCAAACAAGTATATGAAAAACAGCACACAATTAATAAACAATAAGGCTGCGTCCGAAACCACCTACTACTCAGTAGGTACAGCATTTGAATTTAAACGTACTACTCGGCCGTAAGAAAAGTACGTTCTATACAGTATGAATGGAATTTGGACGTATACATCCACCATTTTGTCATCATCATATGACCTACCCGTGTCAGTTGCATTGCTTTACTCCCTTTCATGAATTCACCATGGGATAGTGCAGCGTGCATGAGATGCGCACTTCAGAATCTCACCAGAAGTAGAAGGTTATCCAGGTCTTTTTTGAATTCAGGCATACTACTCGGCTCACCTACTAATTTTAGTGTATGATATAGTATGGAAGTAGGCTGTTTCGAAGTATTACTTTAAAACATTTTGTGGTTTGATACATATATTGTTTCAAAGTGAGTTTAATTTAAAAATAAGAGTTTAATTTATTTTGTTTAAGTATTGAGTTATCAATTAAAGTTAATTATGTTAATTATAAGTAAGAGTTATACTTAGTTTTCATAATAAACAATAAAAATAACTTTTCAAAGTAATTAGAAAAGCTATTTAAATAATTTTATTAATGTAATTAGTGTTTTATAGTATTTTAAAGTGAATCACCCATTGTTGAATGCATTGAAAAAAAATAAAAAACAAACACAAAAAGCAAACAATAATAATTTAAAAAGTTTGATACTAATCACAAGTTATTGAATTCAGCCGTCTGAATCTAGTGGCAGCTTCATTTAATGTCTTCATTTCATCAGTCACCGGAGGCTGTTTATTCGCATCCTAAAGTATCGATTTAGTAGCCTGAGTCCCAACCAGAGCTAAAAATGTTGGTGCGGATCCAAATCTATACTCCACAGACATTGACTGAGCTTCACTTTTGTTGTATGAGCAGAACTTTGACAAATCATTTGCATCCTAATGAAACAGCTCTATTAGCAAATTAATTACGTCAAATTCAGTTAATAATTTTAAATGCCAGAACTGGCGTATAAGTGTGATTATTTTTTAGCACCGAGAGATGTTTTTTTCCAGACCTGTTGATATGGGGCTTTGGTTTTAAATTGGAAACAGGTGGTTCATAATTACACAAATAAAAGATCATTGTTCTAATTGTTATTCATCCAATTATGTACAAAATGTGATTTGATGGCACGTGATGCTGTGATAATAGGGATTGTGGTACTTAGAGCAGCTGGAGGAGACAGGGTAAAAATTAACAAGGGTTTACTCCACTATTTTCCATTGTTAACATTATATGACAACATATTGTCAAATGTGTATTGTGGGCTTCTATTTATGTGGCTCACATGTAATATTTATGAAAGCTGTACATGCATTGTGCTTTATGCAATCAAAAATCTTCAGCGCTCTGGATAAGTGTATACCACATAAAATGTATATATATATATAACAGACACAAGATAGACATGAATAATAGAGAAAATGGAGTAAATAATGCATGTTGCAGAAGGATAGCTTCATCTCTGGGGTCGCATTACACATCTTGAGTTTCACAGTTGGCGGTGTGTGAGTTATTGGGAATGCATGTATAGGTGTTATGTGCTGTGTGTATGTGTTTTGAATTGAGACACCAGGTGGTTTGAGTCGATGTTATAACAGTGTTGAGGAAAACTCTCTGCAAGTCAACTATATTGCAGCTGTAAGAGGACAGCACGACCTATGGAAAAGCATGACCTGCTCATAATAGTATTTGTATTTTGTTGCTTAGAGGATTTGCTTGACACCTGACCCCAGTCTATAAAAATTGACTTCTAAGGTGGTTTTCAATTATTTCAAAAACATTTTATTTATTTATGTATTCATTTATTTATTTAGATTGATTGTTTGTTTTAGTTTTACTTGTTTGCAACAGGGGGACATTCTCATTAGAGAACACAAAAACATACACTATTAAAATGCTGGGTTTCACACAATTGCTTCATGTTGTTCCAACACAAATCTATTAAGTTAACTTTAGTCCATTGGACATAAAACAATTAAGTTGTCCTAAAAAGTATTGTGTCATTTCAGCTTATTTTAAATAAGTAGCTTGACCAAGTAGGACAAAAGTCATTTTTGACTGTAATATTATTCTAATATTTACACTAATAACTACATCACATGATCATTCTGAAAACATAGCTCTATATATGTTTCTGGAGATTGCAAATTATGCAGCCGGAAGTACATATGTCTGCTTTTTATTTTTCAAATGAATGCTACGAGGCAGTATGACGCTGTTCCTTTCCACACTTACCTCCGGATGAACGACTTTTCTGCTGTTACCTGTTTGTTTTGTTAGCTCATCATGTCCGTTGGTGGACTTGAGATGCAAAGAGGAGTTGATCACGATGATAGGCTTCAAGTCCAGTTAGGAACGGTTCCAGAAAGTGGGTAAGACAAATACAAAAAAATTTTAATAAACAAGTAAATAACACTTTGAGAATGAGGTAAAATCTGAAAATGTGGTAAAAAAAAATAATGCGAAGACTTTTCTTTGTCTGGATTTCTTTTTAAAATTGTCGATTGGGTTTCAGGAAGTGGGTGATCAGCTCAATAGGTGCTTTTGAAAATACTATCGGTTGGGTTTAGGGAAGGAGGAAGGCGGGTCAGTCGATCGGTCAGTCCGTCATTCAGTCAGTCAAATAGTCAGGATTTAATAGTCTGGTGGATTTACGCGAGAAGAGCAGGCGCAAAAATAAAAACTGCAAAAAAAATAAAAAAAATTTGGTGCACTCCAGAAATGTATATAGAGGTACGTTTTCAGAATGAGCCTGGGAATGAGAGTGAGTTTTCTGTATTTAATGTGTTTTTTATGCTTTTTATACAAAAACATTTTTGGAAGTCGTTTTATTAATTTTTTTTTAATAGGTTGAAGTGATATTTTGCATGGGTTCTTGTTATTATGATAAAGATATAGAGATATTGATCAGAATTGTACACCCACATGCACAAAAGTGGATTTTCTTAGTCTGTCTGTGTTTTACCTGATCAGGTTAAAACACCTATACGTATGACAGAGTTAGTTAATGACGTTATATGAGAGTATAATTGTTGTTATTTTAAGATTGTAAGTAGAGCAGCCTACAAACTTTTTTGCGAGTGTTGCAGCTGGTTACCACAAAAAAAAAAAAAAAGGGTGAACTATCTTTAGTAAACTTAATTTTTAATTGAATGTGTGACTCCAGCTCTTCTTCATCTGACAGACTGGTAGTTTTTGGGTAAAAGGTGCAGTAGGTGATTGTCATCAGAAACATTTTTTTTGTTGGGCTGGTTGAAAGTCTCTTCACAATCCAATAGTAATGATTAATGTAAATGATTTAAATATATTTATATGTATTTTTATATTCTGGGTAAGCAATAAGACAAAAAAATGTTTGTCCTTTTAAAATTTGCCAGGCCGAGAATTACTAAATTCTGATAAGTGGCCCAAACTGTCTGTCAATTACGCGTTCATGTGCACACAAGACTAGAGAGAGAGGTAAAAACAAATGCTGAATCAAAACTTTTTAAATCCTGAATCAATATTGGAGTTACTTTTGCTTGCTGGAGGAAGGATGACACCATGGCTGAAGTATTTCTGTTAGACAGATGATGTTTTGTTTTAAAACTATTTTAGTCATGCAAAGCTGATGTAGATAGTGTTGTTACTAGGGATGTAACGGTATTGTAAATACCGTCATACCGCAATATTAATTTTTTTCGATATTACCGTAGTCGCATGACTCGGTAAAACTATAGGTCTTCTGAGAAAATTTGCTCAGGCGAATGAAGCGAACGGGAGGTACCGGAAACTACAATTCCCATCAGCCCAGGCTTGGCCATAATCCCTAGCGGTCTGTTGTGGCTACAGATCCAGTAATGCGGAAATGGAGTGTGCTGCTAGAAGCGGGGATCAAAAAGAGCTGGAAAACCCTAAAGCGGGTGTTGTCGCCGCGCGCGTACTGAATAGCCGTGTTGTCGCGCGAGTTCTTATCAGCTGTGTTGTCGCGCGCGTACTGTAAAGCGGGGACGGAGGGTATGTCGCGTCGCGGGGGCACTTTTGATCATTTTGGAAGGGAACTTTCTATCCAAGACTAAAAAGGGCATGTGCACTGCACAGGTTGAGCTCTGTGTGTGCACGTGCCTGCAAGTTGGGGAATACGACTAATATCATAGAGACTGCAGAAACACAGCACACTGTTCAGATTGATGCAGACATGAGATCTCTATCTCACTCATGGCTTGTCCTCTCAAGTGGGGGAAAGACAATGCACAACGTTACTCACTGCTGTCAACCTGGGCCAAGTCATATCTCTCTTGTCCCAGAAACCTCAATCCCAAATGAGAGGGTTTTTTTCTGTTGCAGGGGACATTGTAAATGCCCAGAGATACCAGCTTTTACCAGATTATATTTATATGATAATTTTCCTTTAAACCCATCTCTATCTAAGTGAGTGAGTGATTAAATGTTGAATGTGATGAGTTTTCAACAATACTAAATTGAAACTTTATTTTTTTTACATGGTTTAATATTTTTTTGTTATTAAAATTGAAGTTCCTGTTTCAAAGCTTACAGATAGATGACTAATTTGTATGTCATTGACACTTTTGGCACTTTTTTGGAGTATTTTCATAAGTTTTGTTTTTTCCTGTAAATGATTCAATAAATACCGTACCGTGACATTCATACCGAGGTATTACCGTACCGTGAAATTCTGATACCGTTACATCCCTAGTTGTTACAAATGGGTTATACGCACAGAAATGTTGTTCAGCTGCTGAAATTTTCCAGTGAAAGATTGATGTGACTTTTCAGCTTCATAGGGGACCTTTTAAAGCAGGGGTCACCAATCCTGGTCCTGGAGGGCCGGTGTCCCTGCAGGGTTTAGCTCCAACTTGCCTCAACACACCAGCCTGGATGTATCAAGTATACCATGTAAGACCTTGATTAGCTTGTTCAGGTGTGTTTGATTAGGGCTGGAGCTAAAATCTGCAGGACACCGGCCCTCCAGGAACAAGTTTGGTGACCACTGTTTTAAAGCATTAATTAATTCATTTTCTTTTTGGATTAGTCCCTTTATTTATCTGGGGTTGCCACAGCGGAATGAACCGCCAACTTATCCAACATTAATTTTACAGAGCGGATGCTCGTCCAGCTGCAACCCAACACTGGAAAACACTCATACACTCTTTCACACACATACACTACGGCCTGTGTAGCTTACGCAGTTCACCGATAGCACATGTCAAGCTTAGTAATAAATGTAAGTCCTGCACCACGCTGGCCAATCACTAAGCAGAGTTGCTTTAGGACAGCATGAGAGAAAGGGGTTTGTCTGCTGTCATCTTTAAGGTGCACACGTTTGTGTTTCAATAGGTGTGGCTTTGGACGGCAGGGGAGGGACTGTGTTTCAAAGATATTATGTTAACCAGATAGCATTGTGGCAGATCACCCACTGCACCTTTCAAACTGTATATTATCCCTACAGTTTCTAAAAAAATCTCTAAACACTATTTATAACACAAGATATGCTGTTTGAAGCTACTAAAATGTCAATTGAAGCCACTTTGTTAAACTGCACAGTTGGATTTTTTTTTAATCAACAGGGCAGACATAATCACAGCATGAATCACAGAATAAGGAACCCATTATTTAACAGAATTTCTTTTTACAGAGTATTTTTAAATGTGCTTATTTCAGTAAACTTGATTATTTAAATGTTTAGTTTTTTACCGAAAATATCAGTATGTCTGATTATATATATATATATATATATATATATATATATATATATATATATATATATATATATATATATATATATATATATATATATATATATATATATATATATATATATATATATATATTATTCTGGAGAAAGTCCTATTTGTTTTATTTCAGCTAGAATAAAAGCAGTTTTTATTTTTCTTAAAAATACATTTTTCACAGCTATATTTTTTGATAGTCTACAGAACAATCCATCGTTTTACAATAACTTGCCTAATTATCTTATCTTGCCTAGTTAACCTAATCCACCTAGTTAAGCCTTCAAATGTCACTTTAAGCTGTATAGAAGTGTCTTGAAAAATATCTAGTAAAGTATTGTTTACTGTCATCATGGCAAAGATAAAATAAATCAGTTATTAGAAATGAGTTATTAAAACTATTATGTCGAGAAATGTGTTGAAAAAATCAGATCTCTATATAGATATACTGGATTAAAGTAAATAGTGACATAAAAATTGGAATGAATCAATCTGAATTTAGTATATTCAGCAGAAAATTGAGTTTAAACATGCAAATGTATCAATTCCCCAAATGTATCACACACATCAATGCAGTCTGTAGCATAACATGAATCAAAATATGTATAATATGTGGAAAAATACAAAACCACATTGCTACTTTTTTGCAAAGTGAAGTTAGTGTAGAAGCAGTCAGTAAACAGTAAGAGTTGATAAACAGCTGAACTATTATCCTGCTGCAGGAAAAGTCAGAACATTGCTACATTTAGCCATAGTTTCTCCTCATCGCTGCATCCCGACCCTGACCCGCAGACAACTGGAGAGATGAGAAATGTAATCCCTCCAAACATCAGAATTAGGTATGAATCCAAAGGGTCATGACAAATCCTTCCTCAATACCAAACCAACAACACCAAGACGTGCAAACAGTGGAGAAATAAGCAAAGACTTACAGATTACTTAGAAAAAAATCCTTGTGATATTTTTTTAAAAGTACAATTAAGTACATTCTACTAATCATATATCAAGTACAATTAGCTTGTCAATAACATTTACTTATAATGTTTTACCTAACACTACACACTAAATAAGATAAGTAAAAATTAATTGATCAAAATAAAGTGCCTAACAAGGTCTCTGGATTAACAAATGTGACTGAGTTGTCACCAAATCAATACTTTTCAATTTAAATGTACTTAATATTATCAGGTTTATTTGCAGTAATTAAAAAAACTAAAATTAACAGTACAGAAAATTAATAACAACATTTAGCTTTTTCAACTCTGTTCATTTATTACAAAAAAAAAAAAAAAAAAAAAAAGCTGTGTTCCACACAATCGATTTATGTTAAAAATTTAACTCTCAGTGTGTGTGATCATAGAGGGAGATAAAGCAAGTATAGCAAATGTGACAGCATCTGCGACAATGATTTAAGGGAAGACAATGGAAGTGAACGATTACATAGAAGTCAGATATTCCAGCTGCACGTCTTTCTATCCGTTTAATAATAAGCCCCTTTTTTAATCCGGGGTCGCCACAGTGGAATGAACCGCCAACTTATCCAGCACATTTTTACGCAGCGGATGCCTTTCCAGCCGCAACCCATCTCTGGGAAACATCCACACATATTCACAGACATACTTATACACTACGGACAATTTAGCCTACCCAATTCACCTGTACCGCATGTCTTTGGACTGTGGGGTAAACGGGAGCTTGCAGAGGAAACCCACGCGAACACAGGGAGAACATGCAAACACCACACAGAAACGCCAACTGAGCCAAAGAATAAAAAGCTGGATTATTATGTTTATGAATAATAAATAATACTAAATACTAAATGAATTGTATTTAACTCCGTTCATTTATTACAGGGGAAAATGCTAGGTTGCATTTACAGTCCTTATTAACAATAAAATAAAATAAAACATTTAAATAAAACATTTGTTTTTACAAATTTAAGTGGATTAAACATAAAATGGGCTGCACGGTGATGCAATGGGTAGCACGTTTGCCTCACAGCAAGAAGGCCGCTGGTTTGAGCCTCGACTGGGTCAGTTGGCATTTCTGTGTGGAGTTTGTATGTTCTCCCCATGTTCTTGTGGGTTTTCTTGGGGTGCTCTGGTTTCCCCCACAAGTCCAAAAACATGCGGTACAGGTGAATTGGGTAGGCTTAATTGTGTATATTGGTGTGTGTGGATGTTTCCCATAGATGGGTTGCGGCTGGAAGGGCATCCGCTGCGTAAAAATAATATGTGCTGGATAAGTTGGTGATTCATTTTGCTGTGGCGACCTCAGATTATTAAAGGGACTAAGCCGAAAGGAAAATGAATGAACATAAAACAATTTTGTCCCAAAAAATCTAGAATTGTGTTGCTTTAGCTCAATTTAAATAAGTAGTTTGAATGAGCAGAAAATGTATTATTATTTTTTGTTCGCATCTGTGTGTAAATGTGTACATGTAAAATTGTACTTCATAAAATATTTAATTTTCACATTAATAAAAAAATAACAGTAAATTTATTCGATTTTTCAATTAGATTCAGTGTGTGGTCATCGAGAGATTAAGCAAGTGTACTAAATGTAATAAAGCATCCCTGTGACAATGATTAAAGGGAGGACAATGGAAGTGACCGATTACATAGAAGTCACATACTCCAGCTACGAGTCTTTCTTTCATTCTCTTCTCCCAACAAGAGCGCTCGTTGCACATCCAGATTCGAGACTCTGCTCCGACTCGGACTTTAATGCAGGGGCCATTACTCAAATTTCTGAACACCCTCATGCATAATGTATAAGTGGAGAGGTGATTCCTATTCCAATTCATTTGTTATTGCACTTAGAGCTGAATTCTACTGTAATTTCATTTTCAGAGTGAATCATATTCTTGTGCCGCAGAAATATTTAGACTGATATCAGTAGACCTTTGAATCAATCATATCTGGGAGTCGCCTGGAGTGCTCACGATCATAGTCTCATATTAATGAGACTACTTATAGCTCCAAAACCGCAGTAAATCCCACCAAATAAATCACGCCGTGTATAGCTTATTTCACTTTGACCACAGCTGTAGCATTTTTCCGTAATATATCTTTGCTTTCCAGATGGTTAGAGGCTTGATGTAGGTAAATATGTAGCATTCGGATTTACCACTCAGTTCCCAACAGGCCACCTTATTCATCTGCGATATGGCACTGTATGTCAGTGTGGGGACTACATAACTAAAATAATGACTCTTTTCCTTAAATAAAGAAACAACATCATTTAGCAAAACCTGTTAAATATTACAAGTAATTCATCAAAACATTACAAGAACTAATGATACTCACAGTACTGCAATGCCACATTTTAGAACTTTGTTTGGTACACTTCTTCATGACAGATTCAACAAGAGGCTGGAAATTCCTCTGAGACTTGATTGATGTGGTCAATATGATAGTATCACTCAGATTCTGCAGATTTGTTATCTGCATATCGGTACTCTGTAAATCTTTAGTTCCATCATATTCACACACGCTCTAGGAAAGCTGGTACTGGTGGTTGTGTGGGCAGTCTGAGTTTAGGGAGGTTGTTGTCATATTTTCTTTTATGCCACAAAGAAACACACAAAAACAACTTTTTTTTTCAATAAAAGCATGTCCCTGTAAACATTCATTTATTCATTCATTTTCTTTCAACTTAGTTCCTTATCTATCAGAGGTTGCCACAGCGGAATGAACCACAAACTATTCCAGCATAAGTTTTGTCCAATGGATGCCCTTCCAACTGCAACCCAATACTGGAAAACACCCATACATTTTTACATCTCACACACACACACACACACACACACACTCATACAATAAACAGTTAATCAAATTCACCTGTACTGTGTTTTTGGACTGTGGGGGAAACTGAAGCAGCCAGAAACCCATGTGAACAGTTGGAGAACATGCAAACTCCACACAGAAATGCCATAACCCCAGCCAGGACTTGAACCAACGACCATGCTAACAGTGCTAATCACTGAGCCATCCTGCTGTGCGTGAAAAAGGAACCCGTTGTCAACATCATACACTCAAAAAATGACTTTTACTACTTGTTTAAAATGAGTTGAAACAACACAATTGTTTTGAGTTTTTGTTAGGACAACTTAATTGTCTTATATTCAACCCACTTAAATTGAATAAGTTAACTTGAGTTAACTTAATTTGATTTGTCTGGTGACAACATGAAGTAATTGGGTGGAGATCAGCATTTATTTATTTTTACAGTAAATTGCGTTTGTTATTATTTAAACTACTTATGTAAAATGAGCTGAAACAACATTCTTGAGAGTTTTTTTACAACTTTTATTTTTTGTTAATTCCACTTAAGTTTTCAAAAACTAATGTTAAGGGTGACGCAGTGGCTTTACAGCAAGAAGGTTGTTGGTTCAAGCCTCGGCTATGTCAGTTGGCATTTCTGTGTGGAGTTGCGGTACAGGTGAATTGGGTAAGAAAAATTGTTCCTAGTTTATGTGTGTGAATGAGAGTGTGTGAGTGTTTCCCAGTAATGGGTTGCTGCTGGAAGGGGATCTGCTGCGTAAAACTGCTTGACAAGGTGCTTCATTCTGCTGTGGCGACCCCTGAGTAATAAAGGGACTAAGCCAAAATGAAAATGAATGAATGAAAAATGTTAAGTCAATTCCTTCATGTTGTCCCAACACAAATAGATTGTGTGGAACCCAACATTTTTAACTGTGTACCATCCCGTAGGGTTCATTTCACTCTGCTATGAAAGAAAACTGCAGGCAAATGTACATTGGAACAACTTCTTCCAGTGAACTTCTGAGTTTTCCCCTAAACAAGCTAAACAACCAGCAGGGAAAGTTAATTATTATTAAAAAAAAAAAAAAAAAAAAACTTGTTTCTTTTAAATACCCCAATGGCATTTATTGAGCTTATTTTATGGAATAACTCACTTGTTTTTTACTTATTCATAGAGACAAAATAATATTTTTACTTATCAAGAAAATCTCCAGAAAATGATTATATTTGGACAAAAACTCTAAGTAAAGAACTCAATTTTATTTTATTTATTTATTTATTTATTTTTTGCAGTCCGATTGTCAACCCAAGCTCATTCTCACAGTGTACCCCTTATATACATTTCTGGAGAGCACCAATTACATCCCAGGAGGTATGTTTTTTGTTGTTTTTGTTTTTACAAATGCACCAGATGCCACTGTGTATACTTTTTCAGATGTCAATTTTCTTTAGTGAGTGCCATATGTATCTGCACTTCTCGCATAAATCCACCAGAGGCTGCTGTCGACTGACTGACTGACTGACTATACAACCGACCAATAACCCATGCACCACTTTACCTAAACCCAATCAATAATGTTTTCAAAACCACAGACTGACCCGCCCACCCACTTCCTGAAAGTGTCTTGAGCAGCAATCCAGAAAAGAAACACTTTTTTACCACATTTTCAGATTTTACCACATTCTCGCCCTGTTATTTACTTGTTTATTTTATGTGTTTGGCTTTTGTTTTTGTCTTACTGGTAACATCGGTAAAGTCGTCCATATGTAGGTAAGAAGTCAGCTGCTGGTGTGAAACATTAGCTAGTGTGGAACAGTGTCAAACAACCTTGTATCATTTGTTTTAATAAGGAAATGTAGCCATATGTACTTCTGGCTACATCATTTGTAATCTTCAGAAATGTATATAGGGCTACATTTTCAGAATAAGCCTATGCTGAAACATGCTAAAGTAATAGTGCTTTATGATAAACCTAAAGATAGCATGTTTATAAATCTAAAGGTTTTTAAGTTTCCTAACTTAAACTCTTTGCTACTCTTCTTTAAGGTGAATACACTGTATTTTTTCTACTTCAAATTCTGATTTGAAGTGCCCCCAACACTGCCGTCTCCACAGCTTATTGTTTCAATGATTTTCTACAGAACCCACATGTTAAAAAGACATTTATCAATGGAAACTTCGTAATACTTATTATCAGAAGCTCTTTGGAGAGCAGGGATATTGATCACAGACCGTCTTGCAGGCTCAATGGGGTGCAGATTGTGAACCAGCATCGATTGCATTGCTTGAATATCAATTGTACTGACCTTAACCCATCCTAAGCACCTCCATTCCCTCGATAAAAAAAAAGTGTTATGCTAATGAAGCATCCTGATGTTGATGCAGCATTTAAACACAAGGAAACGCAGTCGAGACCGAGTAGGTGGCAGGCAATAAATGAGCAAAGTCAAAGTTCATCCGCAATCGTGCTGTCAGTAAGGTGTTGCAATACGCCTCTCTAAATTAGATTCAAGATTTCGCACAAAGGAACAGCTCTGGCTTTGAATAAAACATTTCCTTTTCACAACTTTTGGTGCCTCCACAAAGCAGCAGAAAAAGAGCAAATTCGAGGAGATGGAGAGAAAAGAATGCATCGGTGATGGGGGCTGTCATCTACTATCTATGATGAGGAGAATGAATTTACATGGCAGTGGATGGAGTCGTAGGCTTTGTCCGAAAGAGTCGTGTTTGGAATAGGAATAGAAATAGCCTCGCGTAGTTTTTGATGTTAGGCTTGATAAGTATAAAACTTTGTAAGATGGGAAGTAAAAGTTTTGGATTTCATCTCATTGTTAACGGGGCCTTGGTTAAATCTTTTATCCAGGAGAACCAGAATAATTGCAACATTTTCTGTTTTTTTTTTTTCGCATTTCATCAGAAAATATAGCTTTGAAATTGTGCCCCAAAAGTCTTTCCTGTATTAACAGTCCTGTCAGTTAAATTTGAGTGAGTCCCATTACATTTTGAGTCAGTTAAACCAAAGACCCTTTAGGGCCAGTCATTTTACTCGGAGTCCAACTTTGAAACGCCTCTTGGGCAGTGCTCAGGCAATAGGGAAACATCAAATTCTCCAAAACTGTTTGCAAAGCTTACGATTACGTTACATATTTGGAATCACCAATAAAATTAAACAACAATCGTCTCATAAGTTTCATTTCTAAATCAAACAAAATCTGCATATTTTCAAGTTGCCCAAGCTAATTCGCATTCACACTCGAGAAAAACGAGATCACAACACCAACCTCATTTATGGCCGTCCTACACATTACCATCCTCTGGATAACAATTGTCTGACCACGCTGCTCTTCTGAAGTAATCCACAGCTTGGTCTTGATGGCGAGTCTCCTCCAGAAATAACAGCGACTCTTTGTTTACAGGTTTGTGGGTGTTTGAGTAGTTGCTGTCATGTGATGTGCATTTCACAGGACTGACTGTACCTTGCGTTCATTTTATACAGATTACAAAACAAAGAAAACTTTTGATTTTATTCAAGTGCACTTGGTTCATTTTAAAGTACAGATGTCAAGCTTTATATGGATATATTTCCCATGTCTGTGAAGCAAGTATTTGCTGAGATTCCAGTGTGTTTTTTGACCACCAAACTGTCGTCAAAACACATGTCTGGTCCGAGAATCTTCACAGAAAAATCTCAATCTATAGCGATCGATGATTGGCTCCTGTACTAGATGGCGAGGCTTCTTATGCCATATTGACCATTACACTTTTTTAATGCAAATGTGTCAGGCAAATCTGACAGAAACATTTAATTTTCCACCTCTGTTATGTCAATTTTAATGCAAATGTGTCAGGCAAATCTGACAGAAACATTTAATTTGTAGAATATATATATCATTTCATGTTTTTAATCAATTGATGCAAATGATGACAACTTAAACCTGCCATTTCTGAGTTTTTTTTTTTTTCTAAATAACAGTTTTTAGCATAATAAAAGTATTAAAGCTGTATGTTAAACTAGGCTAAGAGACAAGGTATAAAATCTCCATCATGTAGTTTTAATCAATTCCATCAATTGATTAATTTGTATTTCATTTGCATCAATTGATTAATTTATATTTTATAGTCTTTGGTTAAACTGCCAGCACACAATGAAAATTTAACCAAAAGTCATATGTTATGAATGTGATAATATAAAAAGGCGCTAAATCTTATATTAAAAGGTAAGAAGACTGTTAATTTTGAAATTTAAAGGGATAATTTACACACACAAAAGAAATGCTATTTGTTTTTTTATTTATTTATTTATTTATTTTCTGGACGATATTTTAAATAAAGCTGAAAACCTGTAACCATTGAATACCATAGTAGGAAAAACAAATGCTTAGAAGTCAGTGGTTCCAGTTTTTTTTTTTTTTTTTTTTTTTTTTTTAGCTTTCTTTATCTTCTTTTGTGTTAAACAGCAAAAAGAAACTCAAACTTTGGATCAAGTGAAGGGAGAAAAAGTGACGACAGAGTTTTCATTTTTGTGTGAACTAGCCCTTTAAAAGTTGAATGATATTTTATGTGTAAACGTCACACAACGCATTTTTACAACTCTAGCTTTAGTACTTTATTATTCATATGAACATTATGGGAAAGCAAAACAAACAGCAGAAAAAGCAAACAAGTTTAATGGAAAATTTACTTATATAGTAAAGTTGTATAGTTTAAGGTAAAAAATCTGCCTCTACTTGACACTTTTTGAGTTGGATCCTCATTTAGTCATATGTTATACAGACATGAATGAAGAGGCTTTTTGCCATACTGCTACTTAATAGGACAAGAAAAACTATAGGAAAACGCTTTTTAACAATAGTTTTTTTTTCTTATGAGAATGGTATGTATGCAAGTAAGTGATGTGTTTTTTAAAGCACATTTATAATCATCATAATAATCATTAGTTTTCCACTCACATGTATTTTGAATGGATGTTTTTGTTTTTAATTATGCCATTATTTATAAACACCCTTTGTTGTTGAACACAAAAGGAGATCTCTGGAAAAATGCTGATTGATTGAACCCACTGACTTCTATTCTCTGGAAGTCGGCGCGGGTGCCAGGAACCAACCTTCTTCAGAAGGTTTAAAACTACGTGATGGAGAGCATATGATTAAGTAATGTTTGGGAGAAATACCCTTTTAAACCCAACCCAGAAAAAAAAACTTTTTCTCTTGACAAAAAAAAAAAAAAAAACGTCTTCTTGGACATTTCATGAAATGAAATACTGTGGGTCCAGCGGTGAGCGAGTTTGCGAATGTGCGGTGAGCGAGTATGGAAATGTTGTAACATCAAAATCTGTGTGAAACTACTTGAAAAATGTGTATTTCCCTGAAAATATTTGCATGCCTGAGAATGATTGTCAGCCAACCAGAATCAAGCATTCAACTGCCCCATTGTATGAGCCAACAGTAATAAATTATTTGCAAAATCTAAAAAGTAATAAAAGTAGTTATGTTCAGGGCTGAAAAGGAGTCTCACTCCGGCCCTGTACTTGATCACTGTCAGCTTATTTTCCATCAAATGATGTCAGTCTCGAGTTATAACCTTAAACGTGTATTCCACCTATGTTATGTCAAATTTAATGCAAATGTGTCAGGCAAATCTGACAGAAACATTTAATTTGTAGAATTTATATATAATTTTATGTTTTCAATCAATTGATGTGAATGATGACTTAAACCTGCCATTTCTGAGGTATTTTTTTTCTTCTAAATAACAGTTTTTAGCATAATAAAAGTATTAAAGCTATATGTTAAACTGGGCTAAGGGACAAGGACAATGACAGCGTTTGTACATTTGTAAAGTGTTTTTAATAAAGAAACAAAATCTGGGCTCCAAATGAATGATATTCCTTTACATTTCAGAAATTTTTGTGATGAAATACTTTCTATTTACTGTATTTATGTTTTTATTTCAGTATAATGTACGCTTCTGGTAGAATGTCCCATAAAAATTACATGATACGTCATGAATATAAAGGAGTAGTTCACCCTTCAAGTAAAGTGTTACTGACATTTGATACACATTGGAATAAATGAACATTAATGCCTGCTTTAAAGGTGATGTTTGCACTAAATGATCATGTGTTCATTTATAATCATCGTTGTCATATATAATGCTATCATCTTCCAGCGTTGCATTAACGTATTTCAAATTCTCATCATAATCGCATTGCACTCAATGGACCGCATGTCAATGTAGCCTCATGCTAAGCATGCTGGAGGCTATTCTGGATTTGTGTTGGTAATGGGGGCGTTTGAGGGCGGGTTGTCGTAGCCTCATGCTAACCTGGTCTGTCAGCAGAATGTAATATGATGAGGCGTTGCGCTTCATTGTTTGGCTTGCCGGCTGTCTGATATGCTGCTGCTCGGCTGCCTTTGATCATTAAGCCAAACCATGTCACCGCCCCTGGTGTCATGAATTATAACGTGCCGATCTTTGATCTTGACAAATATTTTTCCCATTTTCTGGCCCTTGGTGGGTGATGTGTTATATTCTCTAACAAGGCTGTTCTGTTGTGGATCACAGAATGAATAATTTAGCTCTAAAAGGAGCACAGCCAAGCGCTTTTCTCCTTTATTCGCCACTATTGTCTTTGCTCGTGCTTCACTTCTCTCCTCCTGCTGGCCTTCATGAACAAGTTTTCAAAGAGCACAAAAAGAAATCTCGACTGTTAAGTTATGTCAAGTAGGAATTCAAGGTAACATTATTCAAGGTTTTCGTGATTATCATTTTTTTTTCCTCCCTTTCTCTTGCTTAACGTTGTGCCCCTGCACAATTATAATAAAAATCTACTGCAATTAGAATGAATGCAACCCAGGCTCATTCTGAAAACGTACCTCTGTATACATTTCTGGAGAGCGCCGAATACATCCCAGGAGCTACATTTTTCTGCAGTTTGTGTTTTCGCGACTCCACCAGGGGCAGCTGTGTACACATTTTAAGATTGAAATATCTCTCGTCATTTGTGGCTGCTGTTCTCATATACATCCACCAGAGCCCATACCCCCACCAGCCCTCCCCGAGCCAAAATTATATTGCATGTGCAAACATCATGCACATATTAGCCTACTTGCTGCGTTTGAAGTGCGTATAATAATTACATTGAAACACAAATATATAGCTTACCTGATTCAGTGTGATGGCTGAGCTTGTTTCTGCGAGGACAACATGCTAATCCGTGGTTGGATTCCTGACACAACTAACCATAAATAATTATTCATTAACTATTGTCAATAAACGTGAGCCATATCCTACTTGCTTTTGATGTACTTACAGAAAATGCTGCCTCACAAAGCCAAGTTCACAGAGCCCTGATTGTGTGGTTGAGTCGAACATTGAGCATGTTTACATGGACACCAATACTCTGATTTTAATATGATAAGACAATACTCTGATTAAAGGGGTTGTCCAGAATGTAACTTTAAGGCTTGGTTGTGTTAATAAGATGCAAAGCATTGTGTGCTCATGTTTCACTTTAAGGAAATCGTGTTTTTTTTTTTTTTTTCATAAATCTCACTTTGATCATATACAGCTACTCAGCTAACATGAAAACGACTGTCATATTTCCTAGTTCCTCTGAAAGGCCCGCCCTCAAGTGACTCTGATTGGTCATCGTCATAATGTGCTGTAATTCGCGGATGGGCTCCACGTCATGCCTGGACAAGCACCCGCGTTTTGTGTAAACAGCCAGTCAGTCAGTCAGTCAACAGTGTCTGTAACGAGTGAAAATTGAATCTGGGTCCTTTAAGAGTGTTTGTGTGCCATTGTGTGTGTGTGTTTATGTGTGTGCGTGTGTACACTATGAACTATCTGTAACACGAGAAGCACATGTGCGCGGGACCGATATTTATTGTTCTTTTTCTCTCATACTCGGATTAAGTTATTTTCTGTGGTGACAGAATAAAGCACAAGATGTGGGATGAGACCTGTGTGAGCCTTGATTGATTATTTTTTGCTGTTACACTCCAGTTGGGAGAGCATTGCTGTATTTTTTTTTTAAATCAACGCGTTACACAACGTCTTTCACGCATATTCGGAATATGCCTGTGTAAGTAACATGAATCGTTTACATATCTTTTGCGACTTTATTGTCTGAGATGTAAAACGCATGGAAAAGCTGCCCTGTGTAGAGAAACACTGCCGTCTCACACAGAGAGACGCACGTGCTGGTCAAGAGTGCGTGTATGTGTGTGTGCGTGTGTGTGTGTGTGTGTGTGTGTGTGTGGTTGTGTGTTTACAGCAGTTTGACTGATAAATATGGATTTGTAGCTAAATCGTTGGCGGTGGCGAACATTATTTTCCGTTGTTTACATCTTTGTTACAACATACCGTTAAGGCTAGACATTGTACATGTCATGATCAATTTTAACAAATTAAAACACTTACAGGTTGTGGCTTAGAGCTTACATTGTCTCCTTGCTCCATCCATCTTTGAGGGGATTTTAGCCAAATCCAGCACTGAAGTTTTGTCAAATCATTCTTGCTATGTATTTTATAATTCTCTGGAACATAACTAATATTGAACTGTAAGCACTTCTGTCTTTGGGTCCTGTCATTTGGAAGCCCAAATACCGAAACAGAGAAGCTCTGTGGAAATAGCAGGATAGCATTTTCTCCCTCTGCTGTAACATTACAGCGCCTTTGGCCACGGCCCTTAGCTGCTCAGTGTGGGTGCGCAGTAAACAAACCTTTGTGATGTCACAGGGGACGGAAGTATTTTTTGTAGTCCCCAAAATACGTTCATTGTAGGCTTTGCTAAGCTAACTCTGTGAAAATCAAGGTCTCCCTTTGCATTGAACTTAGAGCATTTTACATTCAGAGATGTTGTTTATGTTCACACAACTACATTACACATCAACTAAAGTTTAAAATATGATAAAATATGAAGGGACCACCCCTTTAAGACACTACCATGTAAACAGCGATTTTTGAATACCTTAATCCGACTAAAGTTATATTTGAACTAAACAGAAATGGAATGGAGGACATGTGGAGTATGCATATATTAGTGGCATTATTGAATTAAACAGTGGCGGTTCTAGTTTAAATGGCACCCTGGGTGTACCAAACATCCCCTCCAAAAAATATGGTTGACTTTATATATATTTTAAATATTTGAATATATATTTTAAATATATGGATTTGAAACAATTATAACAAATATATTTAAATATATTATCTATTTTCAATAAATTTAACAATTTGTTTATTATTATTATTATTATTATTATTATTATTATAAATAAATAAATAACAGAAGTCAATCCTAAATGGAACTGAAAAACAATGTAAAGACACAACTGGAGTAATATTCTAAGACTTTTGCATGAATATTCATTATGATAGTTATTAATATAAGTTTTATAGAATTATCTGTTGTCTTAGACTCATGGCCAAGAATTAATGTTATGAAGTCTTAGTTACCTCCTTGGCTGATTATTCCTCCTTTCTGCTCCTTTCTTCATAGCCATGCTTAGTCAAACATTATCATAAGAACTAATAAGAACTTTAGTTTTGTCGACTTGCATGTCAACTCATATCGGCGTGCATGTACAATAAACAACCAGGATCAGGAGCAGCGAGTGTGAGGCGCGCATGAATGGCTATCTGAGCACATGCGTCAATCTGTTTTCACCAGTGTTGTTTCGGTTGCATGTAAAGAATAACAAATTTGCAAGTGCAGAAGACGCCAAATGTGAATAGCCCCTAATATGTTTATTCTGAGATAACCACTCTAAATTAATATTATTAACGTTTTGCCCCTGCACAATTATAATAAAAATCTACTGCAATTAGAATGAATGCAACCCAGGCTCATTCTGAAAATGTATCTCTCATCCCAGGAGCTACGTTTTTCTGCAGTTCTTGTTTTCGCAACTCGACCAGAGGCCGCTGTATACACTTTTTGAGATTGAAATTTCTCTCACCATTCGCCACTTTTTTTTTTTGCACCATCTCCCCATCCTGCCCCCAGCAACATGTCATCCTGGGCGACCGCCCATACTGCCCATGCCTAAATTTGCCACTGGAAGTAAACACCGTCATGTAAGAATTTTCACTGCATTTTGTGCCAAAATACACACACAGCTTTTTCTTTTCATTCAGCCTGCGATGTTAAATTCCATTAACACAACACTCAACCACCAGTCCTCACTCCATTCTTGCGTCCAATACCCCAGTTTGTAACGGGGGCATGAATGAAATATTCATGAGTGAAAGTGAAACTGGTTGATTCACGGTCATTCATTTAAAAAGCATCCGGTCCATTTTATTTGTATATTTTACTCGAACGTATAAGCTCAACAGGTGCCCAGTAGTCAGCTGTGGAACTAATGTTAATCAGATTCACTCTAGTAAATGCATAAAAATCACCATCATAATTTACTCAAGTGCATGCCTCAAATTCTCGCACCCCCAAAATAAATAGGTGAGATTTTGCACAGGTTGAAAACCCCTGCTTTAGACTATCGAAAAAAAAAATGCTTAAAGGGGCTAATCATAAAATGTTCTTTAAAAATTTAAAAACTTGCTTTTATTCTAACGGAAAAAAACAAAAACAATAAAGACTTTTTCCAAAAGAAAAATAATATCAGACATACTGTGAAAATTTCCTTTCTCTGTTAAACATCATTTAGGAAATGTTAAAAAAAAAAAGGAACAAAAAAAAAAAAAATTCAAATAGGAGCTCATAATTCTGACTTCAACTGTATTTGCATCGAGAACAAACAAGTGAAGAAAAAGACAGGATTTCTTATGACGGCTTGTCTCACACACTGCTATGACCTTCACACCATCGACCTCACACATCCAAGGTTCTTTCACAAACCCGCAAAACACACACACATACAGACAAACACATTGTGCAACCTTGTACGTGAGGGTCAGACTCTTTCTGAAATGGAAATGCACATCCCCTCCATATGGCATCATTGGCTGCCATGTTTGGTGCGATTAACACACACACACAATCACACACACACACGTACACACTCTCTTGCAAAGCTGTCACTTCCATTTATTCATAAAGTAAATGTAAGAGGAAGAGAAAAACGCCCACAAAACTCCACAGGAAGGGGACATATTTGCTCGCGGTTCTTTGCTGTCTTGGTGATTTTAATCTTTACACTTTAATGCATTTGACAGCCATGGAAAATTAAAGACATTAGCTCAGCACTGCAAATTGAATCTACAGGTCTGAATAATATATTATGTTGAGAGGTTGCATGTGTTCGGTGATAAACAGCCCAGGAGAAATGCCCTCAGAGTGGCAGCGCTAGAATTATTAGCCTCCGCTAACTATTGGGCTCAAGAGCACTTTGCTGGGAGGAGTGCAGATGTGAGATTCTGCTCACCAAAAACCACAGAGACTGCGAGTCAGGAAATCGTGGAAACAACTGGATAATCCTGTCACAGATGGAGGGGGTTTAGGGATGGAGGCACAATAACAGTTTGCTAATGCTGACACTGTAAAACATAAATATCTGTGTACTGCAGGTGCGGACTAAGAGCTCTGCTAAATGTTTTAAGACGGCATTTCTCTGAGGAAATATAAGATGAATGTGGTGATATGCATTGCATCGTTTAGCACTGTATTGTATGAATTTAATGTATACTGATTGTTGACTTTTGAGGATCATCTGTTGCAAACGAAACTTATTATGTGATAAGTATTCATTGGTTTGTTGCCTGCTAAAAATGCTGTAAACAGCTTAAGGTGTTTTAGTGGTTTTATTTGGCAACAAAACAGGTCTGGTTTTACAGACTTAGAGGAATTTTTGGCACTAGTCAGCTTGGCCAGACTGGGAGACCAGCCAAACCAGATTAGACCAGCTAAGACCAGCAAATCACCTTTTTTCCCCCAGAAGCTTCATTGTATAGTTTTTACATTTGTATATTTTTGTGTATTATTCAGTTGTTGAATATAGAAAAAATAGCTGAACATCAGCTTGGCCACACTAATTCATTCTAGAGCTGAAGATCTTTGCCCCAACCCGATGGGACCTATGTGACTCGACGGGTTCGATGGGTTCGGGTTTGATTTCTATCATTTTAGATGGGGTCGGATCAGGCTGGGCTTGGCTTGCGCTGTAGGTAAATGAATAGTCATGTGATGCACTTTGATTAGCACGAGAAGGTAATCAAATCATTTGTTACAACAATAAAATCCATCCTTGCTAAGGTGAAACAAGTGATGATGGAGAAGTTAAAAAGATCGAATTTTGACTGCAGTGAGGCCAGTTACCAGTTCAGAAGGAACGGTCATTCTAGCCGCTAAGATATTTCGGCGGTCGCTCATACACTGCGTGTTACGTTAGAGCTCTAAACAGCAAGCTGACAGGTAAAAAGACGAGGTCACTCACTACATTGAAACTGCTATCATGGAAAATGAAATGGATGTTCCTGGCTGGTAGAATATGAACAAACAATCCTACCCATAACTTGCAAAACCAGCCAGATCAGAACTATGAATCTCGGCGTGTAGCAGCAGTGAAAGTGGTGTTCGGTGCTGCTGGACACACCATCCTGAGCGCAGGACTGCACTAAAGGCAGTGGATTCAATAATGTTCCTCCACAAAAACAGGTAGCCTAATCTTGCTGAGTAAAGGGTTTTTAAATTGTAAATAAATATTAATTAAACCATAAAATCATAATGTAGACAGAGTATACAGGCTAATGTTGGCATTAGGTTATTTTATTATTTAGCTTCAGGCTGGATCTGGAAGGCCAGATTGTGAAGAGAAGTGGTGAAACAAATCTTGCACAGCCTTTATCCTAATTTCGTTATTGCCAAATACTGCCTGTATTTTGCCATTTTTTTTGCAGACTACTTAATCCAACTTGAAATCATTTTTTTCTTTATTGGCATTGATTGTTTTAAAATTCAAATGACAGTAGCATGCCTGTGTTTTTATTTCTGTAATAAATATGGCTGTCAAGCTGGATCTTGGTGGTTTATTGTGGGTATGTTGTTTACATAAAAAAAAATTCTAATAAACAATTCTATTTTGAATTTAAATAGTTTTTGTCCTGCGTTTACATTAATTTTACATTTAAATGTCCAAAATTACAAGTTTCAGTCTTTTAAATTTGATTAATCACGATTAATTTTTTAAAACAAGTGTTAATTAGTGTTTATTAGTTATTTTTTTTAATCGATTGACAGCAGTTAAAACATATAAATGACTCTTTCTTAAAAAAAAAGGCAAAAGAGATGTGTGCCTGTGCACATTTGAATAATGTCGGACTGTAAACTGAATAATGTCGAGCTGAATTTTTTAATCAAAATGTACCTGTCAGACTCGGGCCCCATCGGGCCTAATTTTTATGGCCCGATTACAGCTCTATTTCATTCATCTTCCTTCAGCGTAATCCCTTATTTATCAGGGGTTGCCACACCAGAATAAACTTACAACTATTCCAGCAAATGTTTTACGGAGCAGATGCCCTTTCCAGCCGCAACTAAGTAATGGGAAACACCCATACACTCTGTCATTCACACACATTCATACACTACGGCCAATTTTGTTAATCCAATTCACGTATAGTGCATGCCTCTGGACTGTGGGAGAAACCGGCGCACCCGGAGGAAACCCATGCTGACACTGGGAGAACATGCAAACTTCACACAGAAATTTCAACTGGCTCAGCCAGGCCTCGAATCAGTGACCTTCTTGCTGTGAGGTGACAGTGTTGACCACACTAATTAAACCTAATTTGACTGGGATTAAGCAGATTAAACCAGCTAAAACCAGCAAGCCATTTCAAATACTTCACAACACAGAAGTAGAAAAATTTGCAGATCTACCAGCTGAACATCAGCTTGCCCAGACTAGGATACCAGCTAAACCAGATTCAACCATCCAAAACCAGGAAAACTTAGACTGATGAAGAAGTTATTATTATTATTTATTTATCTGGATAGTCAATTAGGCTTAGTTAATTGGTTTTTGAGACTTTTTGGGTATATTACAGCCAATGAAGCTATAAAATAACAAACTGACCACCCAGTCATCAACATGGTCTCATAAAATAAAAATCTGAACATACCTAGCCCCAGTCTCCTGTTTATATATAAATACATGTGTGTATATATATATATATATATATATATATATATATATATATATATATATATATATATATATATATATATATACATATATATATATATATATGTATATGTATATGTATATATATATA
This sequence comes from Danio rerio, assembly GCF_052040795.2. NCBI lineage: Eukaryota > Metazoa > Chordata > Actinopteri > Cypriniformes > Danionidae > Danio > Danio rerio. Next base: position 21,291,193 of record NC_141040.1, read on the forward strand.
TATATATATATATATATATATATATAGTTAAAGTCAGAATTATTAGCCCTCTTTTGATTTTTATTTTCTTTTTTAAATATTTCCCAAACGATTTTTAACAGAGCAATGAAATTTTCACAGTATGTCTGATAATATTTTTTCTTCTGGAGAAAGTCTTATTTGTTTTATTTCAGCTAGAATAAAAGCAGTTATTAATAAAAAAAAAAAACATTTTTGGGACAAAATTATTAGCCCCTTTAAGCTATTTTTTTTCGATAATCTACAGAACAAACCATCGCTATACAATAACTTGCCTAATTACCCTAACCTGCCTAGTTCACCTTATTAACCTAGTTAAGCCTTTAAATGTCACTTTAAGCTGTATAGAAGAGTCTTGAAAAATATCTAGTAAAATATTATTTACTGTCATCATGGAAAAGATAAAATAAATTAGTTATTAGAAATAAGTTTTTAAAACTATTATGCTTAGAAATGTGCTGAAACAATCTTCCCAAAACAGAACAGAAATTGGGGAAAAAAATAAACAGGGGCACAAATAATTCAGGGGGGCTAATAATTCTGACCTCAACTGTATATATATATATATATATATATATATATATATATATATATATATATATATATATAGGAAAAAGAAAAGGAGGAAACAGGTAGCCATGCATGTCCTTGAATGAGTATCTCATTTGTTTATAGCTTGTCAGAATGAAAAATTCAGCAAAACAAGTTTATTCATAACCACGTCAAAGAAGCATAAGTTCTGTTTAACTGTATATTTTGCTAGTCTGACATGTTGTTTCAAGAATTATCCGTGAAAACAGAATGTACCTGAGCTCAATTTAGATCTTCACAGCAAAGGCTGTCAATACTTATGTACATATGATTTTTCAGTTTTTTAATTTTTACATTTTGAGGAAATAAATGAATTTAATCCATTTTAGAAAAAGGCTGTTACATAAAAATTGTGGAAAAAGTCAAGAGCTATGAATACTTTCTGTATGCACTGTATGAGACCTTGCAAAATAATCATTCGTCAGTAAATGCTTTTTATCTTTATTAGTTAAGTAAAAAAAGTAAATAAAAATAAATTACTTTATACTTTGACTCAAGTTAAATTGAAACAGAGGACTATAAAATAAGTGTAATATTTTATTAGGATATCTGTCCTTTTACAGTGTCTGATTTCTAATTAAGTGCCTAATTTGTGTGCTTCATCACCACTGTAGATATCAGAGAACAGTTTATTATGGTCTCTTTACAACACTATTTGTAGGTGGATGGTAATTATTTAGTTTACCAGTTTTAAAGACATCTTGGCTAATAATAATAATAATAATAATAATGACAAGAACTGACCAGCTAAACATCTACTTGGACAGACTGGGAGACCAGCTAAACCAGATTCGAGCAGCAAATCACTTAAGGCTGGTTGTGACTATTTTAGTTGTTCTATTTTTTATTAGTAAAAAAAATGCTTGAAGTTGAATGTAAAAACAATGTAAATGCAAATCAAACATTAAGCATGTCATTAAATTAAACTCATTCATGTATTTTATATATAATTTACCAGTCTGACTTTGGCTGTGATAATACATCAGCACATATAATGACTTTAATTCTCCATGTCAGCATTAAAAGGTTTTTCTCGTTTTGCCGTTCCATTTAGCCTAATTGCACAATGACTCTGTGTGAACCCAACCGTGGTTCGAAATTCTTTCTAGAATTGCCCTGCTGCAATCAGGCCTTTCTCACATTTAATTTTAGACAGCAAAAAAATAAATAAAAAATGGCATTCGCTGTTGTGCGTATGACCTTATATTTATCAACAAGACAAACAGTGAGTCAAATAAGGCCAATCATTGATTAACTGTATGCAGCAGAAATTGTGTTGTCGGTTACAGATTGTTTCTTTACTTCTTTATTTATTTCAGCTGGAGCACAGATGATAATGAAGAGCTGGCGCTGCATTGATTTTGAGAAGGATTTCTTTATTTATATTTGTCTATAATGAAAACTTATTCCCCATGCTTCAGAATGATCAGAAATGTGGCCTGCCAGTCACAGTGAAGCAATAAGCAGAAAGCAGAATGAATGCTATTGCTTTTAAACTCAAGCAGAACTGACAATAAAAGTAAAATATGACAAAGTTTATCATACTGTTGTTGTCTCTGGCTTTGTTTGCCACTATATAATACTGCAAGCCTTCTGAAGGATCCCAGTGTTAGGCTGAAAGTGGCTGAAATGTCCTTTTAACAAGGACCCGATCATTTCAATCCAACTTTATACGTTTATGCTGCACATTTCAGTGTGGGTGGTTTTATGAATCTGTCACAATGCAATATAGGATCTGCTGTGTGGTGGTTACTAAAGAAAGGGGAAAAGCTTAGGGCAACTATATTTAAAGTTATAGATCAAATGTTATATTGTACTGGAAGTTTCTCATTTCACATCTGAAAAGGGGCATTTAGAGCAATCTTAAAGGTACACAGAAAAAAGATGGTATATATGCACACTTAAACTCAAATAAATAAAACTAAAACTAAACCGTTAAATCATTAAATTAAATTAAATTAAATTAAATTAAATTAAATTAAATTAAATTAAATTAAATTAAATTAAATTAAATTAAATTAAATTAAATTAATTAAAATAAATGAAATTAAATTAAATTGCTGTCTCCAAACATTTTAAGAGGACAGTATATTTAGCATTAGTATATTATTCATTGTATTATTATTAATATTGTTGTTGTTGTTGTTGTTGTTAATAAATTATTGTAATATTTTGAAGAGATTAAAATGGTTCTTTGAAAGAACTGTTTTTCATAGATGCGTACAGTAGCTATGAAACTCCAGATCAAATATTATATTATAATAGAAGGTCATTTAGAGCTTGTCTTAAAGATGCATGAAAAAAAATGGGATACACACGTGATAAAAACTCCAATAAGTTAACTTAACAGTACTAAACAGTACTAAACTTAACAGTACTAAATGATATTAATAAAACTAAATCTATATACACCAATAAAAAAATAAAATAAAAAAATGAGAAAAAAGAAAAACAATGGTATTATTACAGAAAGTAAAAACTACAAAAATTGGTAATGCTAAACACGCAAAATAAAATAAAATAAAAATAAAGGGTTGCAGGAATTATGGCTGGAAGGGCATCCGCTGAATAAAACATTTGCCAGAGTAGTTGGCTTTTCATTTTGCTTTGGCAACCTCTGATAAATCAGGGACTAAGCCAAAGGAAAACGAATTCATGAAAAATTAAATTAAAGCTGCAAGCAGCGATGGAAGGGTCCTCGCAGCTGGGCTCACCATCGCCTGGTGTCTTTAGAATACAGAGAACAGTGGACATTAATAATTTAAGCTAATAAATATTAAAAACAAAACATGAGAAATTCACTGATTTATGCCAAACTTCCTTCTGCCAGAAGTTGGCGCTATGACTATAACTCATAATTAGCATGTAGATATCTTCAGGAGAGTACCATCATCGAAAATAAATTTTCAGGCAGGTTGAACATTGTGTGGCTGAGTTATAAGTATTTCCTCCATGGTGAAACACTGAAATTTGTCAGCCTGCCACAGACAAAATATCTAGATTTTGACAATTTAACATCACAAAAGCCTTGGGATTTGATGGAGATTTTGATAAAATTTCTAGGTGGAGTTTGATACAATGCAAAATATGCCATTTTTTTCCAGTAGGTGGTGCTATGGTGTGTTAGTGTGTTCAGGTCACAGCTTTTATCAAATGTGTGGATTTTGAGGCAGATCAGACAATGCATGCCTGAGTATTAACAACTTCCTGTTTAAAGAGTTCACACTTAGCTGATGGTTGGTTATAAGTTTGTTTGGCATGCTGTCCGAGGAGAGAGCCCTGAGCTCAAAAATCCTTGAGCCCTGGGCTCCCTCCTATTTGCAGGGCGGGGGAGATTGAGTTCAGGTAAATCTCTATAACTCCCCCACTTATTGTAGCTAATGACGAATGTCTTATGAGGAAAAATATTGTAGTCTAAGAACTTGACTATGGTGCCAATTTAGTAAATTTACTTATGATGCATGTTTTTGGAGAGTGGGAGGAAACCAGGGAACCCGAGGGAATCCCACATGAGCACAGGGTGAACATTTAAACTCCTCTCAGAAATGTCGACTAACCTAGTAAATATTAGAATCAGTGATGTTCATCCTGTGATGCAACAGCTAGAATAGAGAATTCTTCAAGACGAAGGTGACTGTGGGATGAAGACTATCGTTATTTATATTGATTTAGGATTCATCTGATTGGCAAACCATGTGAAAGCTCCATAGATCCATAGTCAATCATAAACATGTGATCCTCTCGAAATTATTTTCTAAAAAAACTTCACTTTGTGGCAAAACATCAAAGTTTGTGAGGTTGCCATGGGCATGCCCTCTGAAGAAAACTCTAGATCTTCACAATTTAACATACTAAAATCACAATACCCAATTTTTGATGTTGATCTGATAAAATCCCTTGGAGGAGTTTGGTAAAGTACGCATGAAAAGGCCAAAATCTGTATTTTTTGCAAGTTTAAAATATTCGACTTCCTATCGAGTTTCAGATTTTTCATAGGCACTGGCATGTTTGATGAGTGTGCCAATTTTTGTACATGCAGATTAACCGTGGTTCAGGGCCACTCTGTCAAATGTGCATAGGTGGTGCTGTCTATTTTGCCACACCCACTTCTGAAACCCATAACAGACGTACATTTTTTCCACTTTTGTGGTGTGCGCACAGTTTTTAACATTTTCAAGCATGTTTAGACACTCAAAATGCGATATTTCTTTTCTTTTTTTTTTTTTTTTAAGAAGATTGATGCTCAGCCCCTAGTAAATTACTGACCCCAAACTTTTTTTAAGGACAGTGTATTTTTTATTAGCCGTTTTGTTTTGAATATACATAGATTTGGCTGGCATATACTGTATATAAATTTAAGATTTATATTTGTTGATTAAAATTTTAAAGGGGTAAGAATGTTGATTTTGAAAGGATTGTCTTAGCATAGAGCATGGGTTGCCCAAAATTGAAGCCAGACGGACAGAAAATTGGGTGTTTAAAACAAAGAGCCATTCACATATCCAGATATATTTATAGGCATGATATTGTGCATGAACACCAAAACTCCTGCACACATCCATACAGAAACAGACACAAACACACTATGTTCTGACTGTCTGCAAGGTCAGCAGCTACTGGTTCAGAGTGAAGACAGAAGAGATAAATCACCACTGCCAGATTAGAGCCAATAAAAAACAGGAGAGAGAGAGAGAGAGAGAGCAAAACAACAAGAATGAGGAGGAAAGAGAGAGAGTAGGACCTAGAGAAAGATAGAGAATGGTCTACAGCGGAGAAGAGGACATGCAGGAAACAAATGGTGAGGTAAGAGTTAGCGTTGCAGGATATAGAGACTAATGGGAGTCTGTGAAGGTTGTTAGTAATTCAAGGTTGTGGCAAAGAAAATGGAAGCTACAACCATGACTCACAAATGAGACTGTGCAAGTTCATTAGCACAGTGCAGGAGTCAACAGAGCCTAGATGGATTCATCTGTGTTCATTTGGTGATACTCTGTTTCATGACTGTCAAAATAACTCTGTTACAAAACCTGGCGAGCATGCTTATAGAGCTGCTGGTGTTGGATTTGAAGCAAAAAGGGGAAAACATACAGAAACTCAAAGAGGATCAACAGGATCTACTCTGTGGTTTAGAATAGAGAAAACATTAGAATTGTAACAAAGGGGCTGACACAGAGGGATCCATTTGCAGTATATTTATTAAACAGTTTAAAAGACAAGCACACAGATGTAATGCGTGTGCAAACTCACACCAAACACAATAGTGTTACGTTGAATGGTTGTTGGCAGGTAACCACAGTATGAATGTTCAGGCATGGGTCTGAGGCAGGAGGCGAATATCAAGGTCGGTGTACAGGCTAGAGTTCAAGGCAGGCGGCTTGGATCAAAGTCGGTAATCAGGCAGAGGTACAAGGCAGGTTTGTTTGGAAATGAAAATCGGGTTGGAGCAAGAATCCAGTGTCAGGCGATGTCAATGGCCAACGTCCAGTCTAAAATCAACCAAATAGCAATGTCTAATGATGTTACAGCTTGACATTGTGTGGATACCATCACTAAAACATCAATCAGAGGTTGGATTTTGGTTGCCATACCTGACGAATAAATGTCAGTGTTTGACGTCAATATGATGTTGCTTTAAGATGTTGACTTGACATTTGATTTTGGTCACTTCGGTCATTATTGGACGTCAAAATAACATTGTACTTAGACACTGGGTAGACCTAAATTAAGCCTAAAATTAATATTTTATGACTTTGTGTACCTGCTGAGATTCAACGTTGGTGGCACCACCAAATCAGCATCCTCTAGTATCTTCACTGAAGCATTAACTCTGAAGGCATTCTGTGGTATCTGGCACCATGAAATAAGCTGCAGATTTATCAAGTTCTGTTAGTTGTGGTGAAGCCATAAGTAATGAAACTTTTAGTCCAACCAATATGGGCAATATGGGGTACAAAGCAAACCTCCATCTCTTCATCATGTGCTCCAAACAATTAATAATTATTAAAGAAGCCACTTTCACCAAGGAAAACCACTGTCATGAAGGTGTGTAGCTAGATGCCAACAATGTGTTGGTACAGTGGGTAGCATGTGTCAAATGTATGTCCACTTGAATGGCTGAACCCTGAGTTACAAAGAGGCACGGTTTGGTCCGCTTTTAAGGCGGTTTCCACTGTCAAAGGGTACCGTACCATACCAATTTTTGGGTACTTTTTGCAGAGTGTACCTAGCATGACAAAAGGATACCAAAAGGCGCAGCTTAATGCACAGCTGAACACTATTGATTTCCAGAGATACGTCACTCGCTCGTAGACAACCTTGGTCCCTTTGGTACCCTTTTTTTGCAGTGGAAACACAAGCCTGATAAAGGTGACTCGTACTGACCCATACTGTACTGTTCCACTCTGTACACTGGTCACCCTTCAGTGCATTCTAGCCATCCCTTCTCCAGGTAAATGCCACACATAAACACATTCACCCATGTGATTTACAAGAGATCAGAACTCATTGAACCTGACAACCAACTTACACTGTTCTAAAGTCTAAATGCTCATTTGCCCAAGGTAGGTGCTGTGGTGGAAAGAGTACTGTAAAATCATACTCAAGTAAAAGTACCATTACCTGCCCAAAGACATCAATATGACGTTGGTTTAAGATGTTGGCTCAACGTTGAATTTTGGTCACTTTCCAACACAACCTAAAATCAACCAAATATCAACATCATTTGATGTCGTTATTGGACATAAATGTTTTGTCACCCGACGTAACAACCTGAATCTAACCTAATATTACCGTCTTATGATGTATAAGTATGAATAAATAGTAGCCCTTTTAAAAGTATTCTTTTCAGTCTTATCAGTGACACACAGTCTTAACAGTCTCTGGGTCATTACGTGTGAATATTTTGGACATCTTCTTAAACCCTTTTAATGCTTCCAAATGGATAGCTGCATTTATAAAGTGACCATGTCTTGAGGTTGTTCAGTATGATAATATTTTCTATGTGTTATTTGATTGGACAGGAGTTACAGGACAGATTTTTCTACTTAGCCTATCCCCACAGACAAGAAAACATAAAAGTAGTGACTGCAGGTTGAAGAAAAATAGTGACGTAAAAGTACCGATACAGCACAATAACTTTATTCAAGGGAAAGTAAAAGTACACATTTTAAAAATCTACTTAATAAATGACAAATCCTCAGAAAAGCTACTCAATTACAATAATTTGAGTGTTTGTAATTTGTTACTTTACACTACTGGGTAGGAGCTTTTAATTAAAGATGAGGTCATCATACTGCTACACGCTGTGTGTTGTCACACATTCTTCCCATAACCATTACTAAAAATATTTGTGACTTGTGCCACAGTAGAGCTTCTATTGGGTAACACCAGACAGGATAGCCTTTGTCGTCCTTGTGTATTGATCAGCCTGGGGCACTCAACACCCTGTCATCGGTTTGTGGTTTGTCCCTTCCCAGACCACTGATGGTAAATTCTCACCACTGGTGACTAGGAGCAACCCACAAGCCTTGCCCTTTCAGGGATACTCTGACCCAGTCACTGTGCCATAACAGTTTGGCCCTTGTCAAAGTTCATCAGATCACCATTCGCTCCCATACTGCATCCAACAATCACTTAAGATCTTCATCTTTAGACTACAAATCAAGATATTTTAGATGAGCTCCCTTTCTTCTATATGCAGCAATGGTCCAGAGTGGTTAACTTAAAGTAATTTTCACAGGTTTTTTTTTTTTTTTTTTTTTTTTTGTCTATGTCATTTATCATAGGTCAGCAGCACAACACATACGCATTGTATTGCCTAGTAAACACACACTCTAATATGATGCAAAAAACATTGGTAAACAAAGTCCTTCTTATAGTTTTTGCAATGTTTTGGCACACAGAAGTGCTCTTGGAGCTTCATAAGAATACATTTGAACCGCTAGAGTCACATATAATGTTTTGACTAGGTTTTTGGTTCCTTTACTGGACATCTCAAACTATTGCTCTCTGGAGGATGAGGGAGCTCTCAAATTTGATCTGAAATATGAGGGAAAGTAATTAATAAGAATTTTCATTTTTGGGTGAACTAATCTTTTAACATATGACTTTGTTAGGTAATCATTATAAACATTTGCTTCCTCTGAGACTAGCTATAATGCTTTGGTTTAGTAGTGTATGGGTCAGTAGGTTGTGTACACAAATTTGGCACTGGTAAGGACAGTGATGAGCTTGGTTCACAAAAAAAAAAAAAAATTCTGGGGTCCTGATGGTTTGTGGTGGGTCAACATGAAGGAATTAAGTTGCCTTAGTGGTTTTTACAATTTAAAATGGATTGAACATAAATTAATTAAGCTGGCCCAACGAAATCTTAAGGATTGTGTTGTTTCAGCTCATTTTGCATATGTAGTTTGAACAAGCAACAAAGATTTTTTTTGAGTGTTCACCACACACTAGGACACTGAGTGTGACATGAAAACTAGTGTCAACAAAAACACTAAATACATATCAATGAATCTTCATCAACTGAAAAAATGAGACAAGATGGGTTCTAAATGCTGGGCATGTGACAACGACTAAACTAAATTTATAATGCAATATTGTTGACAAATAAAAACGAGACTAAATGTCTCTTTATTTTTTTAGATGACACGAAACAAAGTGTTAGAACATTATTCAGTTGTTTAACTGTATTATTACTATTTTGCAGTAAGATCGCATTGCACACACACAGGCCATATCACTTCCTCAAATCCCACCTTGTTAATTTAAAAAAATTTAAAGTTTCATATTTCAGCAACGCTTTAACCACTAAACAACTATACATGTTTGCTAGATTGTCATTGACCTGTCTAGCTATGTTCATTCATGTTAAATATAAATAAACAGCAGATTTTTCATTTATTTTCCTTTGGCTTAGTCCTCTATTTTAGACCTCTATTTAATCAGGGGTCACCACAGCGAAATGAACCACCAACTATTCTAGCATATATTTTTACAACGGTTACCCTTCCAGCCACAACAAAGTACTAGTACACATCCAAACACTTTCATTTTCACACACTCATACACTATGGCCAGTTGTGTTTTCCCAATTCACCTATAGTGCATGTCGTTGGACTGTGAAGGAATGCAAGCGGTCGACCGGATGTAATGTAATCCAATGTTGTCCAAGCAGGTTTGGGCGCACGAGATAAGAAGTACTTTTTTGTGTTATTTTTTGAATCAGTAAAAAGTCTATATTAAAATGAACATTTTTATTAATAAATGAGCAGTGTCAGGCAGTAGTGTGGCTACAAGTAGTGACGCTACTAGCTTAACTACATTTCTCGGTAGCATGGCGGTAGTGTTACTACTTTCTAAATCAAATAGCTTTTCAGTAGCGAAGCTATTTTGTTAGTCAAGTAGCGCAGTAGCCTCCACAAAGCTACATTTACCAATCACGGATCAATAAGCGACAGCACCGACATTCCCAAGGCTGTGAGGCCAGTGTCTAACTGATGAAAGTAAATCCATATGATGGCGAACATGATGATTTCTTCTTCTTCCTGTTTTACGGTGGTTGACAACAAACTTTTTGGTGCGTAACTGCCACCTCTGGTTGGTGGCGGCGCAAACCAAATTAGGCTAACACGAGAAACTTCCTTAATGGAAAGATAACTGAGGGAGAGGAGTTATTTCTGAACTGAAGTTGGATTTTTCGTGAGCATACCTCGAGAAGTACATGTTAAGATGTAATAACTTAATTTCTAATGCTGTGCTCAAAAAATACTTTAGTAATTTATAGTAAGTATTTATATAAATTACTGCATTATATAGTGTAATTTATTAATGAAGAGCTGTATATATATATATATTTATATATATATATATATATATATATATATATATATATATATATATACACACACAATATACATAATGCTTATGTCAAAATATTTCTCTTTACTATAAATTACTATAGTATATTAAATGTGTAGCACCTGCTTTTTTTTTTTTACATTTTGTTTGTGCTGCTATATACTGTAATTTGTTTCTGTTTAGTACAGCATATTTTTTACAGTAAATAACTGAACTATTCTGCCTCATATGTTTCATTGACAGATTTATTGATCACTAAGATAGAATTGACTTGGATCTAAGTTGCTTATTTAAAAATAAAAATTGCAAAAACAGCTTAGATGTAGCTATTAGGGTTGGGCATCTAAGCTATAATGCCGATCCGATACGCATCTCGATACAAAGAATACGATCCGATATATTAGCGATACATTTGTGACATATTGCGATGCAACACGATACGATTCACACCCATATCACGATACGATGCGATATTTCAGCACTAACTAATTAAATCAAGTTTATGAGATGATGTGAAAGAGGATGCTGTGCCATTGAATGAGTTTGATTATTTATTAACCAAGCAAAACCAAGACTTTTTTTTACAAACTGGCTTTTCTCTCAGAGCCAGAGTGTCAGTTTACATTAGAGGGCCATTTTAGAACATATAGCACATATTATTTAAGTATTTTCAAGATAAACAGAATGTATAAGTGCAATATATATTAAAAAAATATGTATATATTTGCACTCTTTCAACATAAATAAAATTAGCATTGCACAACAAGAATTGTGATTTAACTTTTCAACTATGAAAACAAGTTTTACAAAGATATATTTTGCCACTGATTATTCAAAACTTAAGGTTGTGAACTAGCAGTGTTATGCTGCTTTGAAACATCACTGTCACTGTAAACAACAGGCTAATAAAAATAAAACAAACCAGCAATCTTCTTGCTGTGAGGTGGTCAAACTACCCACTGTGCCACTGTGACACCCAATTATTTTTATCATTATTAATATTATTATTATTATAATTAAATAAAAATTAACAGGAGGAGGTGTTTAAAACCTTCGTTCTCCGTGACACTAGGCTGAATATCTTTGCAGATGAACAATGCAATAGCATTCGTTATTGGCGTAGAGCGAGCAGAACTGTTGCGCATGGAAAAAAAAACTTTCAATGCTTTTCTCACCACTTTTGGAGCTGGTTGAAGCAGTGCGAAAGCCGGGGATGCAGGAACACTGGAAGATGCTTTCACAACAACACCGTGGCGCCGCTTCAAGTGAGATATCAGATTAGTCATACTGCCCGCGTATTTTACAGATGCGCGGCACATTTTGCAAATTGCATCTGTCCTGTCATGTCGTCCATCCTTAAATCCATAATGTTGCTTGCCATACTTTAGATTTAAAACTCAGTGGGGAATAAAATGTTTGTTTTGCTTCTCCCACTTTCTGAGGGCGCACCACTAGCTTCATCCGCACACCTGATACACTGAGTTGTAGTGTGTGCACATCCGCAAATCCGTTGCTAAGGCTTACTTTATGTAGGTCGATTAAATTATGCGCCAAAAACAGGTTGACAACACTTGTTAATAAATAAAAAATACATTCTATATTAAAAATATAAGCTGTATCTCGGAAAAATCGATGCATCTCGCAAAAACCGATGCATCTCGATTTGCTTCCAAAATTTCATTCATCCTCTGCTGCTCAACCGATGCACTCGCATCGTGAACGCGCATAACCGCGTATCGATACATATCGGTTAATCTTCCCATCCCTAGTAGCTAAGCTACTTTTGCCAAGTAGTTTTTAGCTTGCTACATTTCCAAGGGGGTAACTTGTAGTGTAGTTAAGCTACATTTTTAGTAGAGGAGCTAATAGCTTAGCTCACTACATTTTTCAAGTAGCTTGCCCAACACTGTAAATGAGTAATACAATTGTTTTTATGTTGTCTCTACATTCTCTCCAAGTTTTTTAGCGGTCTTTGAGTTTCAAGTTTTCCATTCATTCATCCACAGTGAACGCACAGAGAGTTAAGGCTCTTGCTTTTACGTTCCTTTATTTTGGACACTGCGAGAATCAGCTTCTCTCTTATGGTGCACAACAAAACTGAAAATACTGTGCGACTGCCACTAGGGGGCGTAATCCCGACAGTCGTGTCTAGGGGTGTCCAAACTTGGTTCTGGAGGGCTGGTGTTCTGCTGAGTTTAGCTCCAACTTGCTTCAACGCACCTGCCAGGAAGTTTTTTTGTACAGGGGTGTCCAAACTCGGTCCTGGAGGGCTGGTGTCCTGCTGAGTTTAGCTCTAACTTGCTTCAACGCACATGACATGAAGTTTCTAGAATGCCTAGTAAGAGCTTGATTAGCTAGCCCAGGTATGTCTGATTGGGGTTGGTACTAAACTTTGCAGGACACTTTCCCTCCAAGACCGAGTGCAGTGGAAAGGCAGCTTATGTCTATTTAATCTTCACTATTGTAAACACAACACATAAGAAAATTATTGCTCAGATCCTAGCTTTCTCCATTCAAAGGTTAATGCAGTTGAATACCACACAGTTAGCTGGCTAACATCACTTCAGGCTTGGGAGGGATGTCTAAATCTGCAACTCGAAGGTCAGTGTACTGCATAGTTTAACTTTTACCCTAATTAAACACACCTCAATCAATTAGCATATTCAATCTCGCTCAAGTGTGTGGGTGCTAAAATCCTGGTTCTCCAGAAATTTATTGGACACCCCTGCCAGTTTTTAGTTTTAGCATTTGAAGACCCCCCTAGTGGCTAGTTCATATAACCAAGTTCTGTAAGTACTGTACCTAGTGCTAAAGCCTCTAATCGCCTAGACATAGCATCCATATTAACAAGCTTAAATGGATTGCTTAACCTTGTTGATCTAGCTTTTGTGTCCATCGCCATGGGATCCGTTTACTGCCCTCTGCTCTTCAGTTTGCTCTACACAAATTATGGCGCTCTTTTCATTGCTCGTCAAATGCCTCTAGATGCTTTTTAGAAATAGAGGACAAAGACTTCTTGTTGTCAGACAGTTAAAGGATGTGCTCATCTCCTAGCAACTAGTTAGCGGCCCACTCTGATAACACACTGCTGAGATGAAAGTCAAACAAAGCTAAATCTGATTACACTGCCAAAATCGAGCACAGAGCTGTCTCTGGCAAATATCAGGCCAACAGCGCCTCACAATAGCCTACTATATTGTTTATTTCAAATAACATGATGTAAACGGAAAATACGACAAGCGCTTTAAGGGGCTGAGAGTGGGATGTGAGGTTGTGGGTGGGGGGGAACAGAGTGCTGTTTGTCTTTGCATTGTTTTCACTGAACACTGTCAGCCTTTGTTGTATTATGCACCGCGGTTATGAAGGTTTTAAAGCTGGTATAACTGGATCAAAATTGCAGGTTGTGTTTGTGGCCAGTGTGTTTGTGTGTGTGTGTGTGTGTGTGTGTGTGTGTGTGTGTGTGTGTGTGTGAGTGTGTGTGGATGCAGTGAAAGAGGATCAGGATGAGTATTGATCCCAGACGAATGCATCTCCACTCAAGGTCGCGTTGCTTTGAACTCGCACACATACACTCAATCCCAAACGGTAAAGAAAAGCTGCTGATCTTATTTAGGGGAGGTTATAACCCCGTCATCCCGTCCGTGTCAAATTCCACACATTAATTTAGGCCCTTCTTGTGCAAGTGACCCGCTTGGTCCAACTCACCTCAGGTTTCATTTGCATCTCATTTCTAGAGAGCAGCATGCTAATCAGAATGAGCTAGCAACACGAAACTGTTCATGTGTGGTCCTTTGGCTGAGTCAATCAATGCTTTAAAAGAGATACGCACTGTGAGGAGCGAGGTTATTCAAATTTAGCATTTTTAAATTTCCTTTTATTTTTTGCTATTTTTTTATTTAATGTAAATTTCAGTTTAGTTTTAGTTCATTTTATTTATTTTTGTTTTAGATTTGTTTTAATTTTGTTAACATATTTCTCTTTAGTTTTTCAATATAGTTTCCATATACACTCACCGGCCACTTTATTAGTTTTGCCTTACTAGTACCAGTTTGGACCCCCTTTTGCCTTCAGAACTCCCCTAATACTTTGTGCCATGAATTTAACAGAGTACTGGAAATATTCCTCAGAGATTTTGGTCCATATTGACATAATAGCATCACACAGTTGCTGCAGATTTGTCGGCTGCACATCCATGATGCGAATCTCCCGTTCCACCACATCCTGTTGGTGCTCTATTGGATTGAGTTCTGGTAAATCTGGAGGGCATTTGACAGTGAACTCATCATCATTTTCAAGAAAACAGTCTGAGATGATTTGTGCTTCATAACATGGTGCGTTATCTTGCTGAAAGTAGCCATCAGAAGATGGACACACTGTGGTCATAAAGGGATAGAGATACGTAGTCAGCGACAATACTCAGGTAGGCTGTAACATTGACACGATGCTCAATTAGCTCAAAGTGTGCCAAGAAAACATCTCCCGCCCCCCCTCCACACTATTACACCACCACCAACAGCCTGAACAGTTGATACAAGCAGCATGGATCCATGCTTTCACATTGAAATTTAGACCCTACCATCTGGTGTTGGTCTTCTGTTGCTGTAACTCATCCACCTCAAGGTTGGACGTGTTGTGCTTTCAGAGATGCTCTACTGCATACCTCGGTTGTAACGAGTGGTTATTTGAGTTACTGTTGCCTTTTTATCAGCTCTAACCAGTCTGGCCATTCTTCTCTGACCTGTGGCATCATCAAGGCATTTGTGCTTACAGAACTGCCCCTTACTGTATATTTTCTCTTTCAGACCATTCTCTGTAAACCCTAGAGATGGTTGTGCGTGGAAATTCCAGTAGATCAGGAGTTTTGTTTGTTTGGCACCAACAACCATGCCACGTTCAAAGTCACTTAAATCACCTTTCTTCCCCATTCTAATGCTAGGTTTGAACCGCAGCAGATCGTCATGTGATTGCCTGATTAGAAATTTGCGAGCAGCTGGACAGGTGTACAGTACCTAATATAGTGGCAAGTGAGTGTATGTTGGATCTACTTATTTAAAATTAGCTGAAACAACACAATTCTTAAATTTTTTTTGAGACAACTTAATTAGTTTATGTTGAGTTCACTTGCCTTAAAAAAAATAAAATTGTGTTGCGACAACATGAAATGTGTGGAACCCTGCGTTTTTTTACAGCATAATATAGCACAGTTAACAGAACTTGTCTTGTGTTGACCACACCAAAGTTTAATGTTTGCACAGCTTAAATTAACTCTTGAGCAAATGTTTGAACAAACACTGAATCCAAAAACATACAAATGCAACTTAAAAAAATAAAAGTAATAATTAAGACTTTTTTTTCATATTAAAGATTGTGTATGTACACTTAAAAATGCTTTTCTTACTTAGATTTTTATTATCCTAAAAAAATATTGTCTTGTTTTAAGAAATAATATGCAAAAATGAAGTGAGTTCTTGGCATCAACAATCCTGAAAACGAGCAAAATAATCTCCAAATTAAATAAGCTAAATTATCTTATGCCAAAAAGAAAAACAAGATTAATTTGCTGACCCCATTGGCAGATTGTTTGGCTTGTTTTTGTGAAAAACTCACTATATACTGGCATAATATTTTTAAAACAAGACAATATTTTTAAAACAAGACTGTAAAAATTATGGGCATAGTATTTTTGATGTCACCCATAGGTTTCTGAGGATCGCAAATTAAGCTACAAGTGGGCATGGCCAACCAAAAAAGGGCAAAGCAGAGCGTAAGTGGAGCTACATATGCCGTTAGCATTTTGCTTAAATGTGCTTTTCTTTCGGAGAAACAATTAATGCTTCATTGCCTGTGATTCGCGATGGCAAAATTCAGCAAGACCTAGCTGTCACTCGTGGCCACGCCCTTAATTATGCAGAATTAATATAAATGAAACGGCTTAGTTATAAAAAAATAAA
Source organism: Danio rerio (assembly GCF_052040795.2). Taxonomy (NCBI): domain Eukaryota; kingdom Metazoa; phylum Chordata; class Actinopteri; order Cypriniformes; family Danionidae; genus Danio; species Danio rerio. The sequence continues at coordinate 21,307,611 of NC_141040.1, forward strand.
TAAAAATCACCCCCTTACAGTTGGCATGAAGGGTAATATTAGCTATATCCACCAAAATCATTTTGTACCAGGCTGTAAACACCTTTTTTTCTGCTGTAAAGTTGGCCATTTTAACATTGGAGTTAAAAGAAATGTGCTCTATTTTGGAGCCAGGCCTAGCGGTATTTCCATGAATTGCAGTTTCAGTTACTTCCGTATAAACTTTATGAGGGAGAGCAGGAGGTTGCTGTTTGGGAAAAATTCACTTCCTAAGTATTGACATACTTCCTAAATACTTCATAAAACAAGACTATTTTTTTGCTGGTCTAGAAAATGCTTCTTGATTTAAGAATCGTAGATATTTGGACTAGAAACAAATAAAAAAAAATCTAAGTAATACCAGCATTTTTGCAGTGTATTTAAACATCTACTGTTATTTCTATCAACAGCTGCAGATCAGATTGTCCACCACATAGTGACTGCTTGTTAATTCTGAAAGCAATTATTATTTTGCTTATTATTATTATTTATTTTGGATCACATTTCAGTGTCTGTTGGAAGAATCAGTTTTAGATTTTGATTTATTATTCATTTATTTAAATTAACCAAAATGTTTCTGACCAGTAGTTTTAGTTAGGGTTAGGGTTACTAAACTAACCGTGGTGAGGAGCTGTGTGGACTTTGATTGACAGATTGAGCATCTGAGGCGGGTCACAATATTTCAGCTGGCAGTCAAATATTAGCACAACCTTCATGACACAAAGACGGTCTGGGTCAAGCGTATTATCTCCCGAAACACACACACAAAGATAGACTCATCAGAGAGAAGCACGCCCACACAAACAGGACATGACAGTGCAGGTGACACCAGGGGGATTCAGTTGGGCATCATGGAAACAGGGGTCAGAGGTGAAAGAAGCGGGCAGCACAGCGATGATGATGAGAATGTGTACTGCAGCGAGAAGTGAGGGAGGGGGACTGTGTGTGTGTGTGTGTGTGTGTGTGTGTGTGTGTGTGTGTGTGTGTGTGAGGTAAGATGGGCTTGATAAATGCTGGCTCTGTTCCAATGCCTAGGGAGCTGTATACTGCCTACATATGAGGCTGCCTTCTAAAATAGCATGCTAACTGAAACAGAACTGAAACAAAACTGAAACAGATGCGCCTGCCCTGCTGAAGAAAAACATCTGAAGTGAGCCAAAGCAGATTTTTTTCTGTTTTTTTTTTTTTTTTCTAGTTGTGGTTGGTTTGTTGGTTGGTTTTAGAGGGTTTGAGGTTATTTTTGACTTTAGCTTATTGCTAATCTAATAATATCAGGTTGGAGATGTTTGCTAAGCTAATAGCATGTAATGGTTAATGCTGCATTAAAGTCATGTCAGAAAGATTAAATGTAATAATATTTATCGGTTTAATACACAAGTGAGAATGGGATACATGTTTATTTTTTTTAAAGCAATAATTGTGCAAATTAGGAACGTGTCTATGTAAAATGTGTCACATGAAAAAAACAATACTATAGTAGGCTAAACAAAATACATGTTATAGTGTTTTTGAATCATTCTTTCTTTTTCATTTGGCTTAGTCTCTATATCAGAGGTTGCCACAGCGTAATAAACCAATAAGACAATTCCTAAGCCACTAGAATTACCCTAATTTCTATATTAAAGCCATCTTCATTTTGAAGAATCCCCCCCTTCCACCACTACTCCTCCTCTTTTCCTAGATGGGTGACACAGTGGCCCAGCGGTTAGCACTGTTGCCTCACAGAAAGAACATTCCTGGTTCTAGTCCTTACCAAGCCAGCCAACATTCTCCCCAAGCTCATGTTCCCTCAGGGTTCCCCGGTTTCCTCCCACCATCCAAAACCATACAACTAATGCCTAGTTCAGACTGCGTGATTTTAGCCCCGATTTTGGCTCGCCGACAGGTTTTGAGAAATCGCCTGAATCGCCTTTTGAGTAATCGCCAAATGCCTGAAATCACAGGCAAATCGCTGCTCATGCACGTGAGTGACAATCACACAGTATGAACTTTCAAAGACGCGATCTGAGAGAACCGCCGATGAATCGCCGAAGCCTGTGAGATATTTGGCGTGCTAAATATCTGGAGCTGTCGGCGATTCAAATCATGCCGTGTGAATTGAGTTTTGACTGAAAATAACATCAGCCATCGCCTACAGCCAATGAGAGAGCAGCTTTCACTTGTGTGTGCGTGTGTGTACCTGCTGCAGGCCAGCGGGAGGCTGGGGGAGAAGTTTAAAGCGATCTTTTTCGGTTTATTTGGACCCACGAAATGGAGAAAAACTAGTGAAGGTTTGACAGAACTCAGAAGCAACCGTGTCTTTTTGACGTTTCATGCAGAAAGAAATTAGTGTATTATCAACATTGAGGAGAAATGGCTAATTCCCTTTAAACCCAGGTGAGCAAACATGTACATGTTCTACCCCATTAAACGCTTCTTTCTCATTATGTAGTTAATAACAAAAGATATACTTCCTGTTTTTGGCTGTGAGACGTAGTTTGGACGAAGTTGTCGGCGATTCTTCCTATAGTAAAGTCATTCAATGTGAATGTCCCTGTCGCTGATCCATCTTGCAGTGTAAACAAAGCAGCGACAAAACGCTAGCCCAGATAGTCATGCAGTGTGAAAACATCTGTGACATGACTACTTTGAAAATCATGCAGTCTGAACTCAGCATTACGTTCATTAACTGATCCAAATCGGCACCATTGACATGCTCCTAGTAAGTAGATATCTCTTAAGAGCAATCACTATCTGTTCATTAGCCACTACAGCAGGGGAGTTCTTGAGATCTACCTGAGCTCAGACTCCCCTCTTGCCTTGCAAACAGGAACGAGCTCCGGGCTCGAGGAGCTCAGGCCTCTCTCCCGGGACAGCATGGCAAACAAGCTTCACAATCGCCTCATAAGTGTGAACTCTTGAATCATATAAAAGTAAACTGCTTGAGTTATTATGTTGTGATAATTCTATAGTTGACGACGCGGTGGCGCAGCAGGTAGGGCTGTCACCTTTCAGCAATAAGGTCGCTGTTTCGAGCCACGGCTGGGTCAGTTGGCATTTCTGTGTGGAGTTTGCATGTTTTCCCCGCATTCGCATGGGTTTCCTCTGGGTGCTCTGGTTTCCCCCACAAGTCTAAAGACATGCTCAGGTTCAGGTTAATTGGGTAAGCTAAATTGTTCGTAGGTTGTGTGTGTGAATGAGTGTGTAAGTGTTTCCCAGAGATGGGTTGCAGCTGGAAGGGCATCCGCTGTGTAAAATATATGTTGGATAAGTTAGCGGTTCATTCTGCTGTGTTGACCCCAGATTAATAAAGGGACTAAGCCGAAAAGAAAATGAATGAATGAATGAATGAATGAATGAATAATTTTATAGTTGCTATAATAATACAACATCTCTAGCAGGGGTGCCCAAAATTTTTCCTATGAAAGGCCAAAATACAAACTGGATTGAGGGCTGTGGGCCGAATATATACCAAACTGTATTACATTAAGTTTGCCAAGAGGAATTTCCTCATTTATTCAGTAATATATATTTTAAAAAATCTTTAAATCATATATAATATCTATTGCAGCATCATTTTTTACATTTTTTAAATGAACTTAGTGATGTAAAAACAAAAATTTCATTTATACACAATGGAGTTCAATGCTGAATACACGAGTCCAGCTGCACCTGCCTTTATACCTTGATATGCTTAGATGTCAGATGTACAGTACGTCAAGTGGCAGTATTTATATTTTAAAAGACTTTTTTATTTACAACATTTAATTGAATCATTTCATTTGAAGTCGTCTTTTTTGTACTAAAGATCACCTTTTTTATCAAAATTCAAATTGACAATTTCTAGGGAGAATGGTCGTTGGGGCAAGATGGAGAATGGTGGTTGGGGCAAATGCCATTGACAGCTGTCAATGGCATTTGCCCCAATCACCATTCTCCCTCCCTTTTCAAATGGGATGGCGGGCCAAATTAAAGGTTACCATGGAACAACTTTGGCCAGCAGTACCTACTTTGGGCATCTCTGATCTATAGCAATATAAACAAATTACACAATACTGTAGTTTTCTACAACCTTAGGGTTCTGTGCATTACACTATTCATTAACAAAGTGTTGTAATTATATATATATATATATATATATATATATATATATATATATATATATATATATATATATATATATATATATATATATATATATATATAAACTAGAAACTTTTTAGCAGGTGTGTAGAAGCAAGTTGGAGCTAAACTCCTTATTATTATGAGCCCCTTTATGACATTTTTTGATTGTTCACAGAACAAACTATCATTGTACAATAACTTGCCTAATTTCCCTAACCTGCCTAGTTAACCTAATTAACCTATTTAAGCCTTTAAATGTCACTTTAAGCTGTATAGAAGTGTCTTGAAAAATATCTAGTCAAATATTATTTACTGTTATCATGACAGTTATTAGAAATGAGCAGGGCCAGATGGAATCTGCAGACCTCTTTTGCTATGTCTGCGGAGAATTTTGGTAAAAATCTGCGGATTTTTGTGGAATTATTTTGGGAGTATCCAGCAGAGTATCATAACCAAAACCTTAATATATTAAATAAAAAGTAATAAATTACTGAATAAAAACTAAACGAAATAAAAACGATTTACTCATTTACTCAAGTAAAAAACAGAATTAATAATGGGCTAAAAATCTGCGGAATTCTGCGTGCGCAGATTCCATGTAGGCCTAGAAATGAGCTATTAAAACTATTAAGGTTAGAAATGTGCTAAAGAAAATCCTCTCCCTGTTAAACAGAAATATATATATATATATATATATATATATATATATATATATATATATATATATATATATATATATATATATATAGTACCATACTCTTTATTACAGCATGCTTCAAAAACACTATAATTATTATAAATTTATAGTAAATTATACTATAAATTTGCTATAAATAATATAATGTACTGGATGAGGCACCAGTATTAACAGTAATTTTGTTTGAAAAAGCTGAAATGTTTTTTTTTTTTTTGTGATTTACAGTAAAAGTAGTTGCATCTACAAAGCATATGTATTGATATTTAATTTATAATAGAATATAAGGTGGTTAAATTAACAGCAGCTTCATGAAGTGAATAAATCAAGGTGAAATTAAATCCCCTAGCTCATATTGTTTATTAATCATTTTGTAGATAGAGTTTAAAATTGTGTTGAGTTTAATGTTTTTAATGTACATCATCTTGCTCTGGCCAAAGTGACTACCCAGGAAAACTTTTTTAAGCTGAGATTAAAAAATGCTGTCGTTACTTATACTTAATACTATAGTGTTTTTAACCGTTGTATAACATATTATTAAAGTATTTACAACACTTTGTTAACTAATGCTACAGCATATTGTAGTATTCACCACAACAGATTATTCAAGTTCTTTAATGTTATCATTCAAAAGCACTGTACATGTTGGCGCAGTAGCCTAGTGGTTAGCATGCTGACATATGGTGCAGTAGCACTTCAGGGCATCCTGAGTTTGAATCCCAGTTCGAAAACATTTTCTATAGAGACTAAGCAGAAGGAAAATGTTTTTTTTTTTTTTTTTTGCTGATTTCTTTTATCTTTGCTATGATGACAGTACATAGTATTTTACTAAATATTTTTCAAGATATAAGTGTTCAGACAAAAATGCAATTTAAAGAAAAGAAAAGAAGAAAATTCACAGAAATAATGTAGACTTCAATTGTATACATTGAATATTTCTTTTAAAATAGATTGTTGCAAAACATAAACATCACTAACATCATAAACATCTAAAATGTGTATTGGAATTTTAGATACGAAGCCTATACAAATGTTTCCCATGAAGGACTGATTGTGAATTTATTTTACTTTTTAGATTTTTAGTTTTCAGTATATACTTTCAAATATGACATTTATTCAGAATATTTAAGTGTTATTATAGTTGACATTACTCTTGCTCTCTTCTCCAATTTGGATGGGCTTTTGCACCAAGCTTGTCACACTGCATTCTGGGATTGCCTTCTCCACAGCACTGCTTAGAATGCAGCCAAAATAATAAATATGTTGCCCTAAAAAGCTGCCAACTAGGTTTTGGCATATAGCCACTCATATGCAACAACAGCAGTGGTTAGATTATCTGTAAGTTCTCAGTCGATCAGAAATGGCAGCGATATATCATAACCCTGTGGATGATATTTCTGGCCCGCATCCTGCGGATTTGAAAGCTGCGTGAATTGGGTCACAAACCAGGCAATCCAAACCGAAACCCTTCGGACCATCAGTGGTCACTGACAACGTAAAATGCTGTTTATATTTTATGGGCCAGTGAAACTTACTAATATCAAATGGAATATATATACATACTTATTCCTGCCTAAATTTTCCATGCTGGTGAATTTTGCATTACTTGCACAGCGGATTTCATTATTAAACCAGTTTCAGGAAATAGAGTCTTAAATAGAAATGGAAAGATGCCCAGGCATTTTATTTATGTATGGGAGAAAATCACCATTTCAAATGAACTCTAATAAATACTGTAGTATACTTTAGTTTTTACAATACTAATCTGTGATGAATTGTAGTATAATATACCCTATAGTTATAAAAAATACACTATTGGGGATAAAGTCTAGAAGAGTTACATCTATGGCTAAAATTTAAGGATAAGTATTTAAAATATTACATTAATACAATCATCGTACAACAAAAAATATTTTATATTACTGTAAAGACTGGGTTTAGGGTTAGGTTAGAAGTTAATGTTAATAAAGTACAATTAATGGGTCATTTAATAAATAATATAAATAAGTCTCATTAAATTCCAGCCACGCAGATGCACCCATTCAACAACCAAGCTTAGTTATTAGTTAATTAGTAACTAATAAAGGTATGTTAATTAATAGCCTTTATTTTTCTGATTTTGATTGTGATTCTCTAATGTGCACCTTTTGTAAAGCTGCTTTGAAACAAAAATTATTGTTAAAAGCACTATTCAAATAAACTTGAATTGAATAAAATGCTGGGTCATTTGTTTATATTACTATTGTGTTACCATAGCAACAATAAAGTCACTACAACAGATTAATTCAAGCGCTTTATTTAAAAACACTATCAAATACAATATAAATTACTGTAGTTTTTTTTTCATGCGGGTAAACGCAGCAAAGTAGCTTGACATTAGCCTACAGCTAAGCTAATTGCAGACTTTTGCTAATTGCAAAGCTAATCTTTTACTACTTTTACTACTTGGACTGCTTTAGTGGATCAAAAAGGTTTTTCAAAATTGCCCTGAAAAAAAAGAATGGGTGTTGTTCAATAGTTTGAAGACAACTATGATGAAATGTTTGATCCACTTCAAATCTTGACTGTTTACGTGTATAGTTGTGAATTAATGTAAAAGCATGTCAGTCTTCATTTCAGCCGCACACTGTCTTCACTTGAGTTGCAAACATTCAAACAGCACAGCAGTTCTGCTATAAAAGTTTATAGTTCAAGTTTAAACACTCATGTCTATGGTCACAATCAAAATAAAGATCACATGATTTTTATTGTCAGTTATAAAAGTCACTATGTCAGATTTTGCAATTTGATAAAATCATAACTTGTCGTGGTTAACAAACGTGCCAGACTACACATTTCTTAACAATCAGTCACTCCGTGACAGGCCGCAGTGAGACCCTGCAAAGGGCATGTGCAGGATACATTTTTGAAGAGCGGGAGGGGGGGTGTTGTTGTTGTTGTTGTTGTTGTTGTTATTGTTATTGTTGTTGTTGTTGTTGTTGTTGTTGTCGTCGTCGTCGTCGTCGTCGTCGTCGTTGTCGTCGCGCGCGTACTAAAGATTGGTGTTGTTGCACGCGTTCTGATCAGCTGTGTTGTCGCGCGCATACTGTAAAGCTGGGGGAGGGGGGTAGGTTGAGCGCGCGTCCTCAAGAGCGGTGTTGTCGCGTGCCTACTGAAGGGCAGGACGGAGGGTGTGTCGCGTCGCGGGGGCACTTTTGATCATTTTGAAAAGGCACTTTATATCCAAGACTAAAAAGGGCATGTGCACTGCACAGGTTGAGCCCTATGTGTGCGCGTGCCTTCTTCGTGACGTCTATGACGAGCGTTACTTCCAAAGCAGTCACAAGTGTTGCTATAACAATATTTCTTATCTTATTATTTTCAATGTTTTTTTTAATCGTATGTCAATCTTAATAAACACTAATGCTTGCAGACAACAAGGCTACATTATTTAGCGGCATTAGTTATGACAATGATAAGATCAAACATTTATTTCCTTCATAATATTTAGTTATTTTCTATTAAATCTAAATGTATATTTTCCAGCCAAGAGTTACTTATTAAATACTCCCTCATGTAAACTTGCCATGAGTGAGACGGAGAAAATGAAAGCACATTAGCACCATGGAAAAATTAGATGCTCAAGACAAAATAATGACACAGTAAAAAATAATATATATATATATATATATATATATATATATATATATATATATATATATATATATATATATATATATATATATATATATATATATATGACAGAGGTTTGTGATACAACAATTACAATAAAGCATTAATTAAATTCTTATTTTCCACAGAGTGGAACAAATCCACCCACACAGCTGAATAGTGCACAAGCTAAAAAATAATTTGTATATTTTCTAGGAAAAAATATATTTTTAAAAACAGATTTTGTTTAATATAATTTGCATCTTAATTTTAATGTATCTTTTGTTCGTCCGTTATCTACTAGATAAACAAGAATAACAGATAACATCTAAAGTGATGTGCTTCAAAACCAGTCTGCTATATGCTTGAGCACCAAAGCACAAACTGGTTTGTTAAATAAATTAAAACCTAGCCTAATGAGTTTCAATTTAATTAGTTTAATCAAGGAATTTAAAAGAGCAAGACAGGCTTTTACAATGTATTAGCAGCACTAAACGTGTTTCCACATTACCTCGGAAAAACAAACTCGGTCAGAAGGCTGAGAAAACTCAGAAACTCGTTGTGAGAATGGAAATGTTTGCGCAGTCTGTCGTATAAAATTGCTTAAAACAATTTAATATTTTAGAGAAAGTGGTTAAAGTTTGCTTAGCTAGTTTGCTTAGCTGATTGATCTTATTCACCTGAGACCTACCATAAGTAAATATGCAGCCACTTTTCTGATGACTGATCCACAACTAATGGCAGCACCTGTGGATATAACTGATAAATCATGTGCTCCTATTGTTAACTGTCATCCCGAGACAAAACTGGTGAAGAATGAGAGAAAAAAATTAAACATGCTAGACTTTCTGTGATGGTGTAGTGTGGTGTCGCAGACATGGTGTTGGTTTTCGTGAACCATACCATATTACATGAAAAGAAGAGAGGGAATCTTGTGTCTTACAATGCCCATTTGATGCTGCAAAAGCCAAAAAGTTCAAATGTATCTCTTTGAATCATTTAATGGAGACTGATTCAAAAACCCTGATTTATCCATTAATTTAATCCAAAATATTGATACGGGTGAATATTGCCCAGCAGATTTCTCATTAAACCAGTTTCAGGAAAGAGACACTTAAATACTATTAAAAAGGGGCCCAAAAACACTTTACATGCTGAAGAAGACCACTAACCATTCCAAGTGAACTTAAAAGCATGTTGAACATCTTTTAAATGTGGAAAGCTCAGAAACATCTCTCCACAGTCTATTTAAGAGTAACAGAGGCAGAGGAGGGTGTAAATGCTTTTCCCTCAGCACATGGCTTAATATACAATTGTAGAAATAGGTATGAGAGTGCATAGATTTTCTCTTTTTTTTTCCTTTCTCTTCATCTCTTTCTGTCTCCATCGTCTGGACTGAATTGAAGTTGTGCCCTGGTGAACTATCCCTCGTTTTTTGTACCTCTTTTCCTGCAGTCCCTAAAGGCCTCGGTTGGTTAGCAACCCACATGTCTGATATGTGTTTAAAAAACATCAAAGTACATTATTTAACAAGCTTGTTGGAGAGGCAGCCTGAGTGAGAGATAGCAGAGAGAGAAAGAGAGAGGGAGAGACCTTTTATAGTCTAAAAATTCTACAGAAGCCTGAATATCCTGAAGAAGAGAACCATCCAATTTTGCAAAGTGCAAAAACTTTTTTGTTTTTAAGTTAGATTGGAGTGTGTTTATTCATTTAATTTATTTATTGCTCTTAGTTCTGAGCTACAGCAGGGGTTTGTTGTCTGTCTTGGGCAATGACTTAAGCTCTTGCTGGGGTGGAAAAAATCTTTTGAATTGATGTTTTTCATGTTTTATTTACAGTAATTATGAGCTTCAAACTGATCTATATTTAGGGGGAAAACAAGCATCAAGTAATTGTGAGATATTGGTCACTGTTGTACATGATCTAATAATTTAAGCTAATATTTTTTGTATTTTAAATTAGCATAATACTTAACCAAATAGCACACATTTGTCTGCAAGACATATTTCAAATATAATTTGATCTGGAACACATCTGGTATCATGACAAAATCGAATAAATTAATAATAGACTTATTGCCATATTGCAGATGAGCACAAGCTCTAAACATTACATATTCTGGATATAAAAATAAACATCAAATAGACACCTTTGCGATATACATGCTGTACAAGCTAATGTCATAGAGTTTGATTATACATATTTACACTATATATCGCATACGGACCCTGAGCGTGGGTCAATAGCGCCACCATATTTGTACAGTGCTCCCTGGACAAAAGTCATTCAACCGCACTAGTCAAGACTAAAACCAATCTAAAGATGCTGAAATTTAGCACTGTGTACAGGTGTAGTAATGAGCAAACAAAGAAAAGAAAGCAAGAACATTTCATAGGTAAGATTGTGCTAATTTTGTGCTAACCAAGTATTGATGATAATACAGTCTCTTACTGCACTGACCATAAGACAAAGAAGCACCAACTAAATTCTAGACTTATGTTAGTTTTGGTGAATAAAATCAGCAATGTAAATAAAGCATGGCAACAAGATGCTGCGGTGCCAGAACCTTGTATCGTTGTCGGCTAAGTGAACAAGTCGTTCATAACAGAGATTCATTTAGAAACAAACCGCTTCCTCCATTAGTAACAGAAATGAAAGCAGGCGAGGGGGTGTGTTTCAGGACATGGATTAGAACAAATTTAACAGGTAAAGCATAGGCGTCATCTAATGTAAATATTCATGGAGTTTGATATTAGCAAGGTGCAAAGTTGATGGCATGGCCATTAGCAAGTTGCTAAACTAATGGCATAGGGTTTGCTATTAGCTTCTTGCTAAGCTGATGAGCAAGAGTTTAACATAGTTTTAGTAAATGATGTAAAATTAGGTTCATTCATGTCAAAACTTACATTCATATCAATACTCGTGATTTTAAAAGTGTTAAAAAAACAGAAAAAAATAAACAAACAGGGCAGTTTCAGAATATGTCTGATTTGTTGTGATAAGTGGCTGCTGAACAGCACAATTGTGTAATTATTGTAATTATTAGATTTAGACTAATCTAGACCTGAAAAAAAATTTACATCATAATAATTCCTTAAATTTAATTTTTTTTTCTGGAAAGTTAAAAGCCCTTTACACATTTTTGGGGAATTTCCTCAGCCATCACCAGTGTACAGCATCCACCTGGATGACGCGGAGGCAGCCATATTGCGTCAGACCGCAAACCACACACCAGCTGATTTGTGGAGAGAAGATGAGACATAATTAGAGTGATAAGGTCAATTATGATATGGGGATGGTTAGGAGGCCATGATGGACAGAAGCCAGTGGGCAAAGTAGGTCAGGGTACCGGGGTAAACCCCTACTCTTAGAGGACATCCTGAGATTTGTAATGACCACAGAGAGTCAGATCTTGGTTTATTGTCTAATCTGAAAGACAGCACTTACTGAGTAGTATAGACTTTTTTTAGAACTCAAAATCAGCCATTATGCTTTGAGTGTCTGCGCAAGGAGAATGCTAAGAACTTCTGGTTGGCAGCTGACGCGTATAAACAGTCACATTCAGACGGCTTTAAAACAATAGTTTTAATCTATTTTATTTGCTTTTATTTCGCATAAATACTGAACTGAGAGTTTCAGAGAGCTAGCTGGCAGTTTTCACAGTTTTCATGTTGATATGTTAATATATAGCTTCTGGCTATCTTGATATACCAGCTGATCATGTTGGTGTATTTAATGTATCTCAGCTACAGCGTTGCCACAATAAAAGTCTGCAAACTGCATTTCAAATCTAAATTAAATATAGAAATATGTAACAATATGAAGCGGTGAATCTTCTAGAACCTCCAGTGTTATTTGCAGGTTTTGAAATGCTTGTGACAGACATCACCATTTTCACATGCTGCCTGGTGTTTTTCGTCTCTCATTTGCATAAACTTGAGCGATTCTCAACTTTATAAAGCCCAGCGCTGTCACTCCCACAATACCACACATCAGCCTGTCGCTCAGCTTTGATAGAGAATGAATGGAAATGCCTGCTCAGCTCTGCTTAGTCACTGAGATTGACCATTAGGGTCAAAGGTCTGAGGTCAAAGGACTGATTTCAGGATGTCTGATAATAGTAATAGCATCCAGAATGTCTGATAATGCTGATAACTACAGCATTTTGGTCAGATTTAGAGGGCGCAAGAAGCTAAACTACAAAATAGTATCTGAAAAGGTATCATGTAAATAATATATAGAGCAAATAGTAAAATGTTTCTTATGTGATTCTATAATGATGTAGAGTTAAACACCTAAATCTTGTTAAAGGGACAGTTATTCCTAAAATGCGGTGTTGATATATTCACGTTTTACTTGTAGCAAGCCTGGATGAGTATATTTATTCCCAGTGTTCAGTAGTTACATCAACTGTCTGTTTTCCAACAAATTTCAAATGACCTTTTTTTATATTTAACAGGATAAGAAAACGCAGACTTAGATCAAGTGGGTTGACAATAAGCATCAGTCTCTTGTCAGCTAATCAGCTAACATTAGCCAATATTGTAGAGTAGGCTAAATGTTGCTAAGCTGCTGATATTTTTTATTGTTTCTAAGTTAATGATGTATAATATCATCATATCATGTTCATATAAACATACCATAAATAAATTATAGTGGAAATACAAAGAATCTAGTCAAACGTGTTATAAATGCATTCATGTGTAATCTTTTATTTCATTAGCAGAGTAAGAGCATAACAGTTTTTAATCTTTGCATATAATCAAAAAATTTAAGGGTTTACATTTTGCTAATCAAGAGAGTCTGAAATTAGCATGTTTATAAAATAATGTCATTAGCATTTTACTGAGTTAATGATAGAGTTTGGCATTGCTAAGCTAATAACACAGCTTTCATTGTATCTTGTAAGTTAATGATGGAATGTGAAGTGTGTTAAAGCTACTGTGTAGCAAACATAGAGTTTGACATCATCAGCTTACTAAGCGAATGCTAATACCAATATGTGAAGTTTGGCAGTATGTTACTAATAGTGCTCTCAGCAGCGGAATTTCAGCTGTGAAATGTCTGACCTCAGTGCATTCCAGTCAATCACACAGTCACATATTCACAACATGATGTCACCATTGAAAATGTTGTATATTATTGTGACAGTTGTATGCCAAATCAGAAAGAACCAAAAACAAATGTAAAAAAAAAAATGTAATTTCAAATTTCAAGTGAACAGAAATGATGAACCTTGCTGAGGGCAAGGTGTTCGATCTGCCCTGAGTTCAGAGTTTGAATGTACGACTTGAAGCAGTATTCTAGATTCTAGATAGCATTCTAGCATTTTCAAGTTGAAAGCAGGAAAAATATATTTTTTTTTATTATTGCAGAGGCTAAATTGTGTATTTATATCATGTATTTTATTAGTAAAAACATTGTATGCTATATTTATGGCCTTTGTGTTATATGTAATTTTTATTTAACTTACATTGAAAAGTAAGATGGTGAAATGATGTTGATCCAATTTGCAAAATCGAAAGGCAATTCAACGTTGATCCAACCATAGACCTGACATTGATTCAACGTTGAATCACTGTTGAAATGTCAGCTGGGTAGCTAAGACTATCATGCTGCCTCCTGATGGTGAATGTAGTTGTGCTCATGACATATAATTGTTAGTTTGCTAATTTATTTTGCTATTTTATCAACTGTTAAACGTCATCTAGAAAAGGGCTTGAAAGAAAAGTTAGCATTCCATTTGGAATGACACTAAAATCATACACTACATGTATAAGTGCAGTGTGTATGGTGCATAGTGTCACAACTATAGTTTGTCATTAGCTGGTTGCCAAAGTTTAACACTATTTCTTGCTAAGCTAATGGAATAGAATTCAACATTGTAATAGTTACACAGTTTAAATCTGCTGAGCTAATAGCAGAGTTTAACATTTGTATAAGCCAATAATGTAAAGTTTGATGTTGATGCTAAGCTAATGATATAGACCTTGATACTTTTACATTAGTTTTTGTTAAGCTAAGGAGGCTGTGTTTTGTTAAACCAACAATAAAGAGTTTGACAGTGTAACAAAGATATTTATAGTTTAAAAATAATTTGTTGCCAAGTAAATGTTATAGAGATTGATGCTTGACATTAGTTTATTGTTAATCTAATGACAGACTTAAACATTAATAACTTTCTAAGCTAATTATCTAGAGTATGAAATTAGCTTTGATTTCTAATGATCTCCAAACACAAATGCACACCGGTTCAGCAGTGCTATTGGCTTGGTTCAGAGTATAATAATATTTATTTCTCTCATATATATGTGATCTTGTTTCTTTAGGCTGGTGGTTTTTGGATGTTTATCCCCAAGGCAACTCCTCGTAGCCTCCAGCAACGTGAACCGTGCCTGTGTATATCTATGCGGTTCTGTTGCAAGCCTCCTGAGCTCATTTCTAAAGCTCTCAAATCACAGAGAAAGCGTTTCTCCTGAACAATGAGCCTCAGATATCAGCCTTAAATAAATTCACATACAAGTTCTGAGTCTTTCACAGATTGCGTGTGGACTTGTTCCGCGTCTCGGAGAGAGGCTGACAGAATAAAAAAGCTCAGACGTGAGAATCCTTCGCCTAACCTCAAAGCTACACTGATAATTAGGCTGAAGAAAGGAGTGTGTAAAGTGAAGAGGAGAAAAACGAGGGATCTGTTCCTTTTCTTCTCAGCTCTTTTCTTGTTCTTCACTTCTCCGGTGTAATTATCTGCTCAGAAGCCCATGCCACCTACCTAAAATGTGTGTGTGTCTGTGTGTCTTGTGTGTGCGTACAAGAGCTTGCCAACCTCTAAAAACAAGTCACCTCCATACAGTGAGCTGAACTCCTGTGCACGAGGGTAATTAGGCTCATCGAGGGAGTGAGGGATGTGGGCAGGAGAACGAATGAGGTGCTGCCATTAAAGAATGCTGCGAAGAGGAACAAGTGCAAATTATGGACAGTATTTTTGGATTAAAGTGATGCACAACTTGTGCATATCAATGTCCCGGGCAAAAGACCAGCATTTTGCTACAACTGCCAATGGTTGATGGCTTAAAACATTCATCAACCAAAAAAATATATATGTCTGATATTTTATTTAAAAGAAAAGCAATCTTTGGAATCACAGAAAATTGCTATTATTAGTAGTAATATTTGATTAATTTATTTTAATTATTAAAATTAAGCAAAAGTCGTAAAATACTGTAAAATTCATTCTTCAAATTATTTAAGAAAAAATGCCTATTATTATCAGTTTCATTGTTATTGTTATTATTATTTATTTATTTATTATTATTATTTTTAATATTATTGTCATTATTATTATTGTTGTTGTCATTATTATTATTATTATTATTAATATTATTATTATTATTATTGGTGTTGTTGTTGTTGTTGTTATTACAAGTTTTAAAGAGATTGTTCATCCCAAAAATACACATTCTGTAATAATTACAATACTAATTATTAGATACATTATTATATTATACAACATAAATTGCTGAATTTGTCTTAGCCTAAAATGATCAATAACAGTGTTTAAATTGGGAAAAAAAAATGTTCAATAGATTTCAATTTAGCAAAAATCCTTAAGAAGCTTTTTTTATGTATGCATATAAGTACAGTGTAAAACCGAACAGTCAAATCACTAAATGAAATAAGTTAGTGTAACTTATAATTTTCCAAAAGGTTACTTTGACTCAATGAAAAATAGTTACTGTAACTCAGGAACTAATTATATTAAGCAGAACTCAAAATGAATTATTTATGAAGTTATGAAATAATTAATTATATATATTTTGTGTGTGTGTGTGTGTTAACTCTAAAACTAGAAGCAATACCAAACCATTTGAGCAGCTATGTAGTTGTTTGGACTTAATTTGTTGAACTCATAGCGATTTGATAACTGAATTTAAAATGTTTAAGTTACTAATCCTCTAAAAGTTTGACAACACAAATCATCAACACAAATAATGTATGTTTATACGACTCTTTAAATAGTCAGTCAATAGTTTGGTGGTACTCAAACCACATTGTTTCAAAACTTAAATGGTTTGCTGCAATCGGTTTCCCTTAAACAGTTTGAGCTTACTTTACTTATCGGGTTTTACAGTGTAGCAATCTACTACACTGTAAAACCCAACTTTATAAAATGAAATGAGTGTAGTTAACTCAAAATTGAATTTATTCTACTCATTTGACTACTCATTTATTCTACTCATGAGTTTTGAACTCGGTGTTAAAGGTAATGAGTTAATTTAATATTTTATTATTTCAACTTAAATGGAATAAGTTCACAGTACTCAGATTAGTTTTTTTACTCAAATGGTTTGTAGCAATCGATTTCCTCAAATGGTTTGAGTTGCCTTAACTTATTGCTTTTACAGTACTCAGTTGCAGACCCGGATTGGCTAATCGGAAGGACCGGGGGAATTCCCGGTGGGCCGGTCCGTTTTTTGGCCTTGAGGGCCGGTGTCCCTAGCTCCAGAATCTGTTGCTCTCAGCAGTCAGACTTTTTAAATTAATTTATTTATTTACTTGACCATGATGATATGAGTCACCATTCACTCTACAACTGTGTGGTCGAGTGGTTAGCACGTTAGATTACAACATTGCCGACCCGGGTTTGATCCTCGCTTGAGTATGTTATTACTTTCATTTTTATTGTTGAGACATATAATACTGTTTGGGTTGTTGAACATTTGAAGTTCTAAAGCAGCTGTTTTCTCAAAAAAAGACATGATAGTGTAATTAGAAACTGAATTTTGTAAATTATCTTATTTTAATATAGTCAGTCGTGAACTGAGGTGGGCCGGTCTGAGGCTTGAAACTCCAGGGCTGAAAAGGAGTCCCACTCCGGCCCTGCTCAGTTGGTTCTCTTCATTTATTGGGTTTTACTGTGCTCAAATTGCTTTTTTTTCAGTACAATGTATGTACTGTATGTGCCTGTAAAAAATCATTATAGAAAATATAATAATCATCATACATATTATTTGTCATAAAGCCTAAAATCAAAATTACATTCCAAATCACTTTTCCACCCTTTTCTGAAGTTTTTGTCACCTTACTTGTGTAAAGTGTTTTTGAGTTGGCTTACAGCAATTAATACAATTCACACAGCAATTAATACGTTTCATCACATTGATCGTTGAGTTTGATCTCTCAGGTGAAATAAAAAGATAACAGATTTTTCTTATCCTCGCTTAAACCCTGCTGTTGTCATTACTAAATATATTACGTTAATATAACTTGACATACTTAAAATACCAAGTGTTGGCATGAAAACTTAAACAGGTGTGTTTAACTTACTCATTAGGCACCTAAAAAAAAACATTTTAATTAATGTTTTAAGTTAAGGATGTACCAAAATTCTGCCTTGACAACCACACTGATTGGTCGATATATGCTATATGACACAAGGTGGTCACTTTGCTTGTGATGCTGAATTTAGTTGAAGTGCAGGATGACAGAGGCACTACCTGAACCCATCTGACAAAAAAAAGAAAAGTTCATTTAGTAAGATATTTGAATGCTTACATAAGATTTTCTTAATTGATACATGCAAAAGTGACGTGGTGGCTCATTGGGTAGTGCTGTCACCTCACAGCAAGGAGGTCGTTGGTTCGAGTCCCGGCTGGGCCAGTTAGCATTTCATCCAGGTGCTCCGGTTTCTCCCACCAGTCCAAAGACATGCGCTACAGGTGAATTGCATAGGCTTAATTGTCTGTACTGTATGTGTGTTTGTCCTTGTTCTCTAGGTTGGGGTTGAGATGTTAAGTAACACCAACATGGTGGGGCTTAGTATCAACTTTGATATAAACCGCCCTGGAAGTAAGTACAGTAAGTAAGTAAAATATATGAAAGCTGAAAAGTTTGAAAGTTTAGTCTGTTAGCCATTATAAGTTATCTATACTTAAACATTTAAGTAATTTGTGATTAAACATTTAAGGTAATTCAATGAAGAGATCGCGTTTGGACAACTCAATTAATTAAGCTGTTGATTTCCCATTACTCAAATGAACTGACCTCACTGTCCTCAAATCATTTGAGTAGTCTCAACATATTAGGGTTTACAGTGCAGGCAGTTGTTTCTACAGTTGAGGTCAGAATTATTAGCCCTCCTGTTTATTTTTTCCCAAACTTCTGAATAACTGAGAGAAGATTTTTTTTTTTTTTTAACACATTTCTAAACATAATCGTTTTAATAACTCATTTTATCTTTGCCATGATGACAGTATATAATATTTGACTAAATATTTTTCAAGACACTTCTACACAACTTCAAGGGACATTTAAAGGCTTATAATGATGGTTTATAAATATAAAGCTTAAAGGGGCTAATCATTTTGATCTTCAAATGGTTCTTAAAGTTAAAACTGCTTTTATTCTTGTCAAAATAAAACAAATAAGACAATTTAAATAGTATCAGACATACTGTGAAAATTATATATATATATATATATATATATATATATATATATATATATATATATATATATATATATATATAGTATTAACGTGAAAAAGAATTACAATAAGAGTCATTAATAATAATAATAATAATAATAATAATAATAATAATAATAATAATATTTAGATTATGATCAAACAACTTCTGTATTTTAGAAAAAGGACACATCAAAAAATGAGTAGCCCTTTAGCATATGTCATGTTCTGATTTGGTATTATTTTATGAAGTGAAAGAATTCAGTTGATGGTTGTTTTCTCAGTCATGACCTCTGGCCTGGCCTCAGTTTGACTGAACACTGTCTTTCTGACTGCTGCTGTTCAGCACTTTTTTTGTTCAGACAAGTGTAAGAAATAGTTTTTCTTAAATCCTTCTGGAGAGTTTGTATTTACCAGACATTATTACATCAGGCGCATTCAAATATACATTGCTGGGGGAAATATGATGATGTAGTATTTCTGCATAATATCCTGCAATATGTTAAAACACTGCATCTGCAAAATGATGAATAGAGAAGAATAAATAAGGTACTTTGTGTAAATCCCTCCTGAGAATTTTTTATTTGTTTTTCAAATATTTCCCAGGTTCTGTTAAAACTTGCTGTTTTTTTTCCAGCACACTTTTAAACATAACCATTTTTATGACTAATTTTATAAGTGGGTTTTTGCCGTTATGAGAGTTCATGAACTTTCACTAGTTCTGGTGTTCAAAGTTTAAAGTTCAATTTAAAGGCCTTTGTTTACATTATAATGATGATTTATATATATAGGCGATGCAGTGGCGCAGTAAGTAGTGCTGTCGTTTCACAGCAAGAAGGTGGCTGGTTCGAGCCTCGGCTGGGTCAGTTGGCATTTCTGTGTGGAGTTGGCATGTTCTTCCTGCGTTCGTGTGGGTTTTCTTCATGTGCACCGGTTTTGTTTGTTTGTTTCTTTATTATTATTATTATTGTTATTATTATTATTATTAGTATTATTATTATGGGGTGACCCATTGGCTCAGTGGTTAGCACTGTTGCCTCACAACAACAAGATTGCTGGTTCGAGTCACAGCTGCGCCAGTTGGCATTTCTGTGAGGAGTTTGCATGTTCCCCCTATGTTCACGTTGGTTTCCTCTGGGTGCAGTTTCCCCCACAGTTCAAAGACATGTGACATGTAAAGGTGAATTGCTAAATTGGCCGTAGTGTATGAGTGTGAATGTAAATGAGAGGGTGTTTGGGTGTTTTCCCAGTACTAGGTTGTGGCTGGAAAGGCATCTGCTGCATAACACATATGCTGGAACAGTTGGTGGTTCATTCTGCTGTGGCAACCCCTGATAAATAAGAGACTAAGCCGAAGGAAAATTAATAAATTATTGTTATTATTGTTGTTATTATTATTATTATTATTATTATTATTATTATTCAGGTGGGTGTTTTTGTACAAAGAATGAAAGAAAAAAGAAAGCAGCAGATGGTTTTCTGTGCAGCTTAGCATAAAAAAAGATTTCCTTATGTTATCAGACTGTAAAAATATAATTTTTTTGTAACCTTTGTTGCCTTGATGTGTGGGAGGTTTTATTTCTGTGTAAAAGTTAAATTATATTTCCACTCACTGTTATGACAGATTTTGCTTTCACAACTGTGACAAGGTATTGTCGCACACTGTATGTAAGATATAGTTAACAGGATCCATTTTACATTTAATATACAAAGGTACAAAGAAAGACATGTTTAAAGCAAAACCCGACAATCAAAGAGTGTTGTGATTTTTCCTCCAGTCTATATTGTCAGCAGCTAGCTCTCTGCAACTCTCACCTGGTCGTCCACTGAAGCCAAGCAGGGCTGCATTCGGTCAGCATCTGGATGGGGACCACATGGGAAAACTAGATTTCTACCAGAAATGGTGTTAGTGAGATCAGTAAGGGGCACTCAACCAGTGTCCTGTGTGGGTCCTAACGCCCCAGTATATTGATAGGGACAATATAGTGCTCAATGAGTGCCATCCTTCGGATGAGAAGTTAAAAGGGTAGGCGTTTAACCCCAGCATTCTGCCCAAATTTGCCCACTGACCTCTTTGCATCAGGGCCTCCTGACCATCCCCATATCATAATTGGCTTTGTTACATCTCGTCTCCACCAATCAATTGTGTGGTGTGCGTTCTGGCACAATATGGCCGTCGCGTCATCCAGGTGGAAGTTACACACTGGCAGTGGATGAGGAAATTCAACTCAAAAATATGCAAAGCCCTTTGATTGTACAGAAGGGAATTATTATTATTATTTAATGTAAAGAAAATACACTTTAAAGGGATAGTTTGCCCAAAAATGTAATATCTTTCAACATTTACTAATCCTTCACTTGTTTTTTTTTGTTTTGAATAATGCGTTATTTTTTATTATTTGAGTTATTTTAAATAACACTGGTTGATTGTAGCATCTGACTTCAATAGTAGTTTTATTGCCTAATATCAAACATCAAACATCAAATAACATTTTTCAAAATATCTTCTGTTGTGTTTAACAGAAGAAGGAAATCATGAAGTTTTAATACCACATAAGAAAATAAGTTAAAATTAAGTGTTTATTTTGTAGCACTTTGTAGCAATTTAACTCTTCATAATTCAATTAAAATACATTTTGAAGCCTGATTTCTAATTTTATATATATATATATATATATATATATATATATATATATATATATATATATATATAAATTCTCCTGCACTGAACCATAAATCTCCAGTTCAGCTGCACTTGCAGACACCAAACTGCACAGTTTTATTTATACCTATATTCTGAATGTTTTACAGAGGGATATGTAATGTTAGATAGAGTTAGAGGGAATGATTTACCCAGCTCTAGTTGGAGTCTCTGGCCATTTTGAAGAAACAGCTGAAGATGCATCTGTTTTGTCAACACTTAATCCTACAACAACAGCACACCCTATTTATTATTTATCTCTGTTTGTCATGATTGTCGGTTTTATATTAAAAAAGCAAAAGCACCTTGCAACAGTAAATGAGATTTGTCACTGCATTTGCGTATTGTTACTTTTGAAGAGCATTTACCATACTCTATTGTAAATGTTTTGTAAATGTTTTCATACATACATAATGAGCATGATTATATTTAAATTTACAATCTATACACTAACAGTCAAAAGTTTAGGGTCAGTAGGATTTTAAAATGTTTTTAAGTAAGCTTCTCCTGTTCACCAAGGCTGCATTTATTTCATAAAAATATAGCACAAATTGTAAATTGTAAAATGTTATTATGTTACACTATAAAAGAAAAGTTCAAAAGTAGTTTATAGTTTAATTTAATTATATATTTCAGTGATTTTATTGATGAGTTTTCCGCTCAGTTACTCCAGTCAAATAATCTTCCAGAAATCACTGTAATAATAATAATAATAATAATAATAATAATAATAATAATAGTAACGGGACTAAGCCGACGAGAAAATGAATGAATCATAATAATAATAATTATTATTATTATTAATGTATTGTATTATTATTATTATTATTATTATTATTAATGGTAATAGTAATAAAAGCAATAATGACTGGAGTAATCATTTCATTTGAAACTACATACAATAAGAAAACAGTTAATATAGTTTATAAATATGTAACTTTTTTTTTTTTTTTTACATTTAATAAATGCCACGTTGATGAACAGAATATATTTCTTAAAAAGAAAAATTAAAAAGTATTCCTATTTTTGTGCTAAAGTATTGAAATGGGCAAATATTTAATGAAATAATTTATTTTTAGCACATTTAAATAACATTTTAGAAAGCCTTGGTATAGAAAAAATATAATAATAATTCTTATTATAATCAACTGGATATTTTTTTTAATAACTATTAGTTAATTTAACCCTATTTCCATGATGTTTTAAGTGTTTACACATTAGGGCTGCACAATTTTGAAAAAAAAAATTATACTGGGAGATTTTATTTTGCCGTGATAATTATTGTGATATGAATACAGTTTCACAAGGTAGTTTGAATAGCATGATTTGACAGTTTTCTGTGGAGCATACCAGTATTCATTCAGAAATTCAGAAATTTAATTATCACAATGCAAAAAAAATAATAATACAATTCTTTCTTACTTTGCTTTGTCTCTTTTCTAGCCCATAAAATCTAAAAATTCTTAGATCAAATAAAAAACATTAATTTGTTTTCAACTTCAGCAGAAATATGAGTCAAAATTAAGAGTTTTTCCTTAAAACAAGTAAAACTATCAGCCAGTGGGGTAAAAAAAAAGGTGTTTTTGAAACAAGACAAAGAATTTTGTAGAAATGATATTAATTCCATATAAATACAGTCATTTTACATGGGCACCAATAATCTTTTTTAATACGATTAAGACTAAACTCTGATTAAGAGTCGACTATATAAACAACGATTTTTGATTATTAGTTTAATCCTATTAAAGTCATGATTGAACAAAACAGAAATTGAAATAAGACATGTGGAGTATGCCAATTTTAGTGGCATTATTGAAGTGCAGTACAGACATCTAAACACCTTAATCAAAGTATTACCATTGTGTAAGATTTTTGCCGCATTTTGTGACAGGATAGTCAATACACACACGACTGTTTGACACTATTCTCTGCACCTACCGAGTCAATAAAGAACGACAGAAACCTGCATTGCAAAATGCAAAGTTTTTTTTTAACCATACGGCGTGCGATATCAAATTACATTAAAACTACACTCTTCTAGCAGTTCTTTTTCTTATCCAATATCTCGTTTGTCAGCGGGGTGGTTGGGCATGCATGAAATGTTCCTAAATGAAACTGAAATTGTCAAACTTGACAATGGTTAAAGTTGACAAATTAAAAATGAAACCCAAAATCAATGAAACTCTGGAGGAAATGTGGATAATGTGGTGACGCAATAACATTAATCAATCTGAGTGCTACAACATGTAAAACAAGATCATGAAAAGAAACATTCAAAAAGCAACTCATGTAAACACCTTAATCATATATTATTGTCTTATTCAGATTAATGCAAATAATTTGATTACTGATGTCCATGTAAACATCCTCAATGAATACAATTCTGTAGGTCCTAGTCAACTATAACTGAGACTCAACTTATATCTTGCCTATTTTGCAATGTGACTATTGTGAATGAGCACATTGCGATATCAATGCTGAAGCGATATGTTGTGCAGCCCTAATACACATCATATGTATTTATAAAATGAAGGTTTACAAATGTTTATTATGAACTGAGTGCATTTCAGCAGCTCCCTCATACATTTGAACCTGTTGTGGAAGAGACGCTTGACATTTATATCAAGAGGCATTCATGCAGCACCACTCTTGTTTTTTTTACAGTCGAAATGGTTTGATACTTTTGTTTTGACTGCGACTTTAAGAAGACTGCTATGGAGCCTTTCAAAGTAGATTGTCTTTTTCTGGTTACTTGTGCTTTGAGGCCTAAGGTGAAACTCAGAAGCAAACCAGAAGAGACCGTGAAAAGAAAAAAGGAGAGATGCTTTGATGGAAAAATGGACTGGATTGATTTACAATGTAGACTATTAGACACACATAGTGAAGTGTATGAGAATGTGACCCCACTTAGCTCAAAGCGCACACACATGCACACACGCGCATATGCAAGAGAGCATCTGAAAGTCTCTGGAAAACACACGGTGGCATGCTAATGGGATAAGCAGAAGATCGGATCAGAGCTTTCTCATAACGTACCTCCCTCAGGGAACAATCACTGCAGAAAAAGAGAGATAGGGAACCAAACTGAAGTCAATGACCGTATGTCGCCTTAATCACATTTAGTCTTAAAGAGACAGTCAACAGCAAAAAATATGGAAATTCTGTCTTCATGTTTATTTAGTCATATGTCGATTGTTGTTGTTTTGTTTTATACCACATGCACTGACTTTTATTGTGTGCAGAAACATTGTTCAGAATTATTTGTTTGTTTTGATATTCATTATTTCATTTTCTTTTCGGCTTAGTCCCTTTATTCATCAGGGGTCGCCACTGTGGAATGAACCGCCAAATCATCAAACTTTTTTTTCTATGCAGCATATGCCTATTTAGCTGCAACACATAATTGGAAAATGCCCATACACTCTCATTTACTCACATACGGACAATTCAGCTTACCCAATTTACCTACACTGCATGTCTTTGGACTGTGGGGGGAAAATGGAGCACCCAGAGGAAACCCACACCAACACGGGGAGAACATGCAAACTCCCCACAGAAATGCCAACTGACCCAGCCAAGGCTCAATCCTGTGATCTTCTTGCTGTGAGGCGACAGTGCTAACCACTACACCACGGTGCCACCTTATCTTTATATATATTTTTTATTTATTTATTATATATATATATATATATATATATATATATATATATATATATATATATATATATATATATATATATATATATATTTTTTTTTTTTTTATTTATTATATATATATATATATATATATATATATATATATATATATATATATATATATATATATATATATATATATATATATATATAAACTAATCTGTTTGCACTTACTTTTTTTAACAATTGATTTTGAATTTGTGTATATTATCTGTGATGCTCCAGACAATTCTGTACCAATTAATTTTTTACAATTTATTTTTAGATTTTTGTCTCTATTTGTAAACAAAGCTTTGTAGCTTAAAAAAATAAAAAATAAGTAAATATATATATATATATATATATATATATATATATATATATATATATATATATATATATATATATATATATATATATTTTTTTTTTTTTTTTTTTTTTTTTTTTTTCATAGTGCATTATGGGATTGTAGTTCCAAAAAAATCATAAAAAATATATACATGTTCAAAATAAAACAAAGACTGAACATGACTTAATTGAATATTATCCTATTTTTGTGCTAAATGTTGAAATTGGAACATATTTGCTTAAATCGTGTATCATTAGCACAATTAAACAATACTTTTGAAAGCTTGGTATAGGAAAAAAACTATTTAAATTCTTAATATAATCAACTGGAAAAAAAACTGTGACAAATATTACAATTTTTTTTACCTTGCTACCGTAATATCTTATGTTAAGAGTATACACATCATATGAATTTATAAAATGATGGTTTACAAAAGTTTATTATGGATTGAGTGCATTTGTAGTTCTTTTATAATATGTAATGCTTAGGTTTTACGAGTAAAAGCTTTGTTTAAAGATTTAAAGATATTAATCTTAATTTAATTAATATCTTAATTTTTAAACCACTTAAATCAAACCTCTTTTTGATAAAGGATTTTTAATTTAATTTGTAAAAAACAAAGCTGTCCTTTCCTACATGCCAGACAGATTTAGTTATTTTTATTAACTTTAAATGAGAACAAATAAAACTTTTGCAAAGTCACCTGTGTTGTAGTTCTTTTACCAAAATTAATCTCTATTCACATTCTATTTGTTTTAAGTATTTGTTAAAAGAATAAATTGTATTCATGATTAACAATTAAAAATGTGTCTTTAATGTACATATTTGTTTTTAAATATACTCAATACACTTTATATTTCAAAATAATAGCTAAATAATCATAATATTCAAAATGAACACATTCATGATTCATACTCGTCACTTTCCATTTGCCAGATGGCATTTTTCCATTGTAACTGTTACTGTTAATCATGTTGAGTCACCGATGGGCTTTCTTAAAAGGCTGTTAATTGATTGTATTTATTATTTTGAGCCCATCTAATTGCATTCATTCAACTTGGTTTTTAAACAATCATGTTTAAAAGCTCAGTTTATGTAGAAAACTACATTACCCACAATGCTACACTGAGTCCATCAATCAGAGTCACAGTGAGTAAAGTAGGCCAAAAGATATTTAGCTCCATTTACTCCCATAATGCACCTCTAATTTTGTTGCAAATCGAGTTGGTCTCTTTGCACTTTCAAATAATTAATAAATAAAAATTTACAAAAACAAAACACATTTTTAAACCAACAGCTTTAAACAAAGAGAAAACGACACACTTAAAAAAATACATACTAAATAAATAAATATATTAAAAGCTGATTAAATTAACTTAAATTTTTGGCCCTATTTTGTTTATCATTTGACCCAAAACATGCTTTTATTTTTTATTTTTATTTTTTTTACTGATTTTGGTGAACTGTCTCTCTGAGGGTGTCCTTTATGAGACAATAACCAAAATATGTGAAAAACATCTCACATAAGCTCTTATAATGCACACAAAAAATGCTCTGAGTGCAACCTTCAACCCTAATAACTGTTAAAGTACTCTGAAACATCCATATCCATCTCTCAGCGGACCAATGAGACTCTGCGTCCTCATTCAAAAGCCAATCACGGAGAAGTAAATTAATAATGAGCTACAGTTTCCTGCACGTCTCCTTCATTTTCCACGCATGGTTCTCTAAATACCTCTGACTCATACAAAGAGAGCAGCTAGTAAATCTCCATGTATATACTGTAGTGTATCCTTATGGGACAGTGTCACATTTTCACTATTTCATTTTATTCATATAGCAGATGCTGCAATTCGCCATCATGACTCAAAAGGACACCAGGGCATGAAAAACATGGTCTGGGTGAAATATGGTTCAGGGCAAGGGAAATGCAGTCTGGAGGAAAACAAATTATTTCTGGGGTCTGTAGGGAGTCTGAAGCTCAAGTGAAAGGCGGACTCCCGTGAGGAGCGATGGCTAGTTAGCTAGCTGACCGTAATGTTCTGCCCTGAACCTAATGCTGTTAGCATTGCTGGAGATGTGGTGTGTGTGTCTACATGTGGATTTTGAGAGGGCCTCGCTGGTCAGCTGTTCCCAAATTACTCATTAAGCAGCTAAGTATGTGTGACTATTAAGTGGTCGCCGTTATTAGTCCTACATAATGGCCCAATCAACATCTCTACCTCAATGAATTGCCATTACCGTAACGATCGAGTAAGGCACAGGCAGAACTGCATATGCAGCTTGAGAATTGAATTAAGGGAATTTGAAATAAGGTGGAGAAACAGAGGGCAGAATGGCACTTGTGTAACTATAGATAAAGATAAGGGTTTATGCTGCTAAAATGGTTTAGCCAAGGAAACTAAACTTATCGGCAAACTATTTTAGCTTTTTTTAATTTAATTTATTCAGTGATGATTTTGTTTTCACATTTTGTGTGACATTTTAGATACATTATCTAATAAACTTTATGAAAAAACTCAATATACCTAATATTTTTCATTCATTTTCTTTTGGCTCAGTCCTTTATTTATCAGGGGTCATCAAAGTGGAATGAGCCACCAAGTATTCCAGCATATGTTTTACACAGCATATGCTCTTGCAGCCATAACCCAGTACTGGGAAACACCCACTTCCTCACATTTAGGGCCTACTCACACTATGCTATCTGTACCGTGCCCAGGCCCGTTTCCCGGACCGTTTGAGAAGTGTGAGTGCGCTGAATCGGGCTCAGGCATGGTACACTTGGCTGGCCCTGACCCGGTTGGAAGAGGTGGGCCTGAGCACGGTTCACTTGGGCGGTACACTTGTAGTGTGAGTGCAAAACGCGCCAAAGCCTGAAACTGAAAGCGAGACGTGAGACGTGAATCATTCTTACTGTTCAGTGAATGCAAACTCCTCACTGCACGACAGATGCGCACCTTCAGCAAACCTCCTCATTCCTACAGCACGAGGGCTTTATGATTGTTTAAAAGCGCCAAAAGGAGCAGATCTGTCTGGCGAAATATCTGACTTCATGTCACAGCATCCCTAAGGACTGTTTGGCGAAATATTTGACTGCATGTCACTGCATAGCAAACGACTTAAACAATATAACTAGAGAAATCTCCACTGTGCTGCTGAGTGACAGCGCTTCTCACTGAACAGCACAGCAGCGATAACGTACGCGTGCCGAGGCCCGATTGTGGTGTGAGTGTGGGCCATCGGGGGAGACGGGAGGGGGGACAAGCGTGCTTTGGCCCGGTTCGAGGCAACTGTACCTAGTGTGAGTACAGCCTTACACTCATACACTATGGTCAATTTAGTTCCTCCAATTCACGTATACCACGTCTTTGGAAACTGAAGTAAACACATAGAGAACATGCAAACTCACACAGAAAAGCCAACGGTTCAACTAGGACTCAAACCAACAACCCCCTTCTTGCTGTGAGGCAACAGTGTTAACCACTGAGCCATCGTGCCTCCCTAAATCTAATATATAACCAGTTAATAATATTTAACATTTTATTTATAAGCATTTAGATTTTGATTAAATTTTCATTCATTGAAACACACACACACACACACACACTGTAAAATTGGCTTGTGAGCATCAGGTTGGAAAAGTAAAGTCTGTCATAACAATTAATATTAACACAATTAATATTAACACTTTTAAACAGCAATTAAACCCCCACACATTAAGGCAACAAGGGTTGCAAAAATATACAATCTAGGGAATAAAGGTACAAAACCTGTGACAGGGGTGGTACCTCTTCAAAAGGTAACTTTTGGCTTTTAACTTGAAGGCTTTACAAATGTAAGTAACATAAAACAACTCACTCAAAATGTATTCTTTTATTTGGTCGTTTAAACTACTTATTTAAAACTAGCTGAAAAACCACAATTCCAATGACCAAAATTAAAACCAAAACCACAAAACCAAATTTAAAATGACATTTCATTGGGACAACTTAATTTTTATGTTCAATCCACATAAATATGTTAAAAGTGTTAAGTTATCTTAATCAATTTGTGTTGGGACAACATACATTGCATGGAACCCTGCATTTTTACAGTGCAAGTTGTCCCAAAAAACTCAAGAATTGTGTTAATTCAACTCATTTTAAATAAGTAGTTTAAACAAGCAGCAAAAATCATTTTGTAAATGTAATACTATGCAAAAAAATGGTAAACTGCTTTGTATTTATATATATATATATATACACACACACACACACACACACACACACACACACACACACACACACACACACACAAAAGAAACGCATAATAATAAAATAAAATAAAATTTTGTAAAAATAAGACCAAAACCAAATACATAATATTAAAACACTTTTATAATATTAAAATTTTGTTATTTTAAAACATGTTTTATCTGTATTTCTGTAAATAAATCTAAAATTGTGAACATTTAGTGGAGCTGTATTACAAATTGAAATCTGTTTTGATGTGTTTTGCATGAATAGAATTTGTTTGCATTATATGTAAAGTAAAGGTTTAATTATTTGTTTGGTTACTGTGTTGAAATACTTTGAATAACAATAGGAAAAATCCCTCTACTTGTCACTTCCATTCAAATTCAACGTCCTGTGGATTAAAACCAATTGAATTCAAATTCACACTCATTATATGAATGACAGCCGGTTCTTACATTCTGAATCCTGCAAAGAAACACTTCTTACTAACTTTTTGTTATAAACTAGTGTCAAGTAATGAGCTGACAGACTGTTAAAAGACTCCCTGAAGCAGTTTCAGCACTTAATGAGATGGAAGGAAGGTACTATAACAGATATACATTTTTTGGTTAGTAATTGTTATATTCAAGAGATAGCACACCAAAAAAAAAAAAAAAAAATTCATCATCATTTAATCACTGTCTTCTTGTTGACACTCAAAGGTTATAATGCATTTTGTTGCCAACATATATTTTAATACATGTCAAGCAATGTAACCTTTCCAACTAAAAATAATATAAAAGAGTTAATGTAACTTAATGACAGTTGTCAAAAGCATGCATACATCTCCTTCATATTAATGACGTGTCATGTCATGGTTATAACACTGTTGTGACAGCCTTGTTATCATCCCTTTCAAGTACAGTACTTTTTTTTACAATGGAAGTCAATGACTGTTGGTTTCCAGGAATCAAAATATCAGAACAGAAATGAAAAATATCAACATGAAACTCAAAAAGGTTTGAAACTAAGAATGAGCAAATGTCAGTTTTCATTTTTGGGTGAACTATCCTCCATTATACAGAGAACACAAGATATCACTTGTCCACTTCTGCAGGAAAAATAACAGAGCCAAACTACAAGATCACGAAACATATACGAATGTGATGAAATTCCCAGGTAACACCACTGTACAAAGACTTTGTAAATTCACGGTTTGAAAATTCTGTCATCATTTACTCGCCCTCATGTCATTCTTAAACTGTGTGTCTTATTTTCTTTCTTTATAGTGTAAGAAATATGTTTTAGCAGAATATCTTCACTCTTTCAGATCTGTCTAAAACAACCTAAAAGCAGCATAAAAATATATTTAAACATCACATGTCAAAACATGTGTTTAATGTAGTCATTATTCCTTATAAAAAATCACCTTCTACAGGGGATATAAAACCATATGAGTAAATGCTGCAATTTTCATTTCCAGTGAACTATTACTTTAATAATTTATGTTAGCGCTGCAGGTTCCCCTTTGGTTCCCCTGTCTTTATCGCTTATCGCTCTAACTCTCAGTCAAGGCCGACCTCTCTGACGTCACACAGACAGACCGCCGGCTCCACGGTCGCTCTGTGTGTGTGTGTATGTGTGTGAGTGCTGCGGCCGGGCCGGTAATGATGAGCAGATGGTGGTGCGCGCTGATGACCGGAGACTCTCTCAGAGCGCACAGGACATCTGCTCCGTAGACATTCGCTGCTGTCACAGGCACTCAGAGTGCCAGTTTGCCTGTCCCTGTCCCTGCCTGTCACGACTAGAGACGCAGTCATGCCCACGAGAAGACAGCAGTGGAAGAAGACATCATCACCTGAGCAAATTCCCTAATCAGGTTTCAGCACTGTCATAAAATCCATTTACATTGTCAATTCACACTGTTTACGATGCACCGCATAAGACGAGCATCATTTTTACCCTGTGTGATGCTTGTGAGATTTGGAGCATAACCAAAGCCAAACTGGCCTATATCGAATTACTTTATTTAGATTTATGATGAAGATCTGCTGTAATGATTGTGATTGGTCGTTCAGAGATTATTCAAAAGAAGGTAATGATTCGCATTCAATTGCTTCGTACTGTTTTTATTTTTACTTTCTCTTACATTTTACGGGTGATAACAGACAGACAGACAGACATTTCGGCACAAAGCCTTCCTCAGTGTGTGACATAATTCTTTAACTCCACCCTTTTATCCCATAGTCTATCAAAATGTGCTATTAGTTAGACCGTCACTCTCATTTCATTATCCATTAATCACACAATAACGTATAATCTTCACAGCAATAACAATAAACAATCTTCCCATTTCCGACCTCACTCTACAGAGATAAAGTGCATCAACTATTATCATTAATCAGGTGTGCATCAATACAATAAAATTCTAACAGTCGACATTAAAAGTTTTCTACATTTGACAATTACCCAAAGTTTTTTACCTTCACCTCTACCCATATAACCAATTATACAGGAGACATTTACCCTCATATTCAAAAACAATTTGCGAAACATACTAAAAAACCTACATTCAAAACCATTACTACATAAGAAAACAGCATACCAATTATCATCATATTTTTCAACAGTTTACATTACAATATATCATGATCAATTACTCGAAAAATACCTTTACCTTTCAAAACATCATCTCGCTGGTCGTTCAGTGATCAAACATTTCTAATTAATGGCATCACAGTTTAACTGACTGTTCACACCAAGCTTGATTACTTTAGAGTGTATTAGGGCACGCCCACTTTTTTAGCAGCCAATTTTTTTTTTCTCATTGATTATGAATTAAATAAATAAATACATATATAACAGGGTATCCTCGAGGTCTTAAAAAGATTTAAAATGTCTTAAATTTCAAAAACAACCTTAGGCTTTAAAAAGTCTTAAATTCACTGAAATATTACCCTGTAGGTCTTAAATTAAATAGATCTTTAAATTAAATAGTCTTAAATTATAAATAGATCTTAACTTTCCTTTGTTTACGTAAAGCTATCTTTCCCAGTACAGTGGAAGGGCATTAGCTGTGTAAAACACATGCCAGAGTAGTTGGTGGTTCATTCCGCTGTGGATACCCCTGCTAAATAAGGGACTAAGCTGAAGGAAAATGAATGAATGAATGAATGAATGAATGTAAAGCTACACTGTAAAACCCAACAG
The DNA here is from genome assembly GCF_052040795.2 of Danio rerio. Lineage (NCBI taxonomy): Eukaryota > Metazoa > Chordata > Actinopteri > Cypriniformes > Danionidae > Danio > Danio rerio. The sequence continues at coordinate 21,340,691 of NC_141040.1, forward strand.
TCAACTTTATCAAATGGATTTAGTTAAATTTACCAAAAGTTAATTTTACTGATTTGAAAAGAGTTTTGAACTTACTGTTGAAGGTAATGAGTTAATTAAATACCTCATTATTCAACTTAAATGGAGTAAGTTCACAGTACTTATACAGATTCGTTTTTTTTTTTACTGAAATGGTTAGCAGCAATCGGTTTTCTCAAACAGTTTGAGTTGCCTTAACTTACTGACTTTTACAGTACTCAGTTGGTTTGAGTTCTCTTCATTTATTGAGTTTACTGTGCTCAAAATTTTGCTTCTTTTATTCAAATGGAGTTCACAGTACTCATTATTAGGAATCGTTTTTAAACCTTAATGGTTTGTTGCAATCGGTTTCCTTAAATGGTTTGAGTTACCTTAACATTTTTGGATTTAACAGTGTACCCAGTCAATCCAACACACATCCAATCACCAACAACAAACTCTAAATAGGACCTTTAGCCATACTATATTTTAAAACTGATACTAGAACAGTCTGTTGTGCATTCTTTTAGATTTTAAAGAGTTTTTGTAAACAGCAATGGGTTCTGCTTGTTTTGACAGTTTATTTAAAATTTATTTAAAATATATAAGAAATATAAAGTAGGTGAGGCAGTGGCGCAGTAGGTAGTGCTGTCGCCTCACAGCAAGAAGGTCGCTGGGTCGCTGGTTCGAACCTCGGCTCAGTTGGCGTTTCTGTGTGGAGTTTACATGTTCTCCCTGCCTTCGCCTGGGTGTCCTCCGGGTGCTCCGGTTTCCCCCACAGTCCAAAGACATGTGGTACAGGTAGGCTAAATTGTCCGTAGTGTGTGTGAATGTGTGTGTGGATGTTTCCCAGAGATAGGTTGCGGCTGGTAGGGCATCCGCTGCATAAAAACTTGCTGGATAAGTTGGCGGTTCATTCCGCTCTGGCGACCCTGGATTAATAAAGGGACTAAGCCGACAAGAAAATGAATGAATGAATGAATGAAGAAATATAAAGTATAAGAATAACTCATTAGAATTTTTTTTTTTTTTTGATGATGATGCAAGAACATATTTTGGTTGCCCATTGAAAAAAAAATCATATATAAGTCTGAATTTTTATTCTTTGTATACTTAAAAAGGTCTTAAAAAGTCTTAATTGACTTGGTGAAACCTGCAGAAATTCTGCATAAATAAACACACAGGTTAATGCATTGTGGACCATGATCCAAGCCAGTGTGATGTGGATTGAAATAAATGAAATTAGGCCAAATAGGCAAAACTGCAAGACTGTGCTTCGTTGCTTGAATAGAGATTTCTATGAAGCACAGTGAGAAACTCTAAATAAAACCAACAGACAAAATACAACTATTTTGGAGAAGGATTGGGTTTTGTTTTCAGGTGAGGAATGTGTATTTTGTATAAAAAATGATGTATTTTTAGATTCTATTATGTAATTTGCAGTGCTTCATGGGAGCGGGGAGACGTTCAATAATTTAAGTAATTAATTTAGACCTGAAATGATGGCGACACAGTGGCTTAGTAGTTAACACTGTCGCCTCACAGCAAAAAAGCCGCTAGTTCGAGTCCTGGCTGGGTTAGTTGGCATTTCTGTGGAGTTTGCATGTTCTCCTTGTGTTTGCGTGGGTTTTCTCAGGATGCCCCGGTTTTACCCACAAGTCCAAAGACATGCGCTATAGGTGAATTGAATAAACTAAATTGGCCATAGTGTGAATGAGTGTGTATGGATGTTTCTTAGTACTGGGTTGCAGCTGGAAAGGCATCTGCTGTGTAAAACATATGCTGAATAAGTTGGTGGTTCATTCCGCTGTGGTGACCCCTAATGAATAAAGAGATTTAGCTGAAGAAAAATAAATGAAAATTAATTTAGGCCCAAAAAAATTTAGTTTAACAAACTTAATAAACAACCAAATAGCTGCTTATTAATAGTTAGTAAGGTAGAAGTTGGGTTTAGGTTTTGGGTAAGATTAGAGATGCAGAATGACATCATACTTTATAACAAACAGGCAGGTAATAAGCATATTAGTTATTAGCGAATTGTGACTTAAACTAAAGTTTTACAGTCTTTCTTTGTCAGTCTGTCAAAAAAAAAGCAATTTCTGTAATGAATTAATCAAATTTGCGCTAACAGTAGCTATAAATTAATAATCATTCAGATCAAGATGATATAGATTTACTTTTCATTATTTAGGAAATTATTAGCAGTCACATAATGATTTACACACAGAAACTCAGTCACTTTCTTTTATCTTGGTCCCTGATTTATCAGGTGTCGCAGAGAAATGAACCGCCAACTACTATGGCATATTTTATGCGGCAGATGCCCCTCCAGCTGCAAACCAGCACCCAGGCCAATTTAGTTTATTTAATTCACCACATATCTTTGGACTGTGAAGGAAACCGAAGCACCAGGAAGAATGTCCTGTGAGGTGTCCTGGGTATGAGTAAATTAACGGCAAGATTTAATTTTGGGTGAACTATCTATTTAATTTAAAACTATATAAAAACAGTGGATCATTTTCATTAGAATCACTTCTGAATTTTTTTTCTGGGTGATGAATCAGCCCATCAGAATTCCCTCAATTTCAAAACACTCAAGCATTCAAAGTGCTAGATAAGGCGACAGCAGCACACATTTATGTCAAACAAAATCATATCATGCTTTTCCTGGGTATACTTACATCTTATAGTTATTTTATTGCTTTTGTGTGAACTATTTACTTTCTAACATGCTTTTTCCTCCCATATCCATGTATTAACTTGTAAACCGAGGGTGCCAAAACATTTTCTTATGAAGGGCCAAAAACCAATCTTGATTGAGGGTGGTGGGCCGGAGTTAAATAAACCAAATTATTACATCAAATTTGCCATGGTAATTCCTTAATTTATTAATATATTTAAAAATAACAAAAATACTTTAATTGTATTAATAATTAAGTTTTCCCAGAGATGGGTTGCGGCTGGAAGGGCATCCGCAGCGTAAAAACTTGCTGGATAAGTTTATTGATTCATTCCGCTGTGGCAACCCCGGATTACTAAAGGGACTAAGCCGACAAGAAAATGAATGAATAATAATTAAGTTTTTTTTATAATAAACTTATTACAATAAAAATAAACAATCCCATGTATAACCCAATGCTGAATTTATTGAACACACTTAATTTGCTCATCAAGGATCCTTACTTGATTCATGTACATTAATTGAAACATTTTATTTCATTTGATTTTTGTATCTCAACAATTAAAGAAACAAACGAAAGGTTACGCTTAAATTAGAAATGACAAGCTCTGTTAAAGGCATTGGCCCCAACGTTCCCAGCATTCTCCCTCTCTTCTCAGATAGGATGGCGGGCCATATAAAAGGTTACCATGAGCCAAGTTTGGCCCGCGGGCCCTAGATTGGCACACGAGCATCTGTTCTAAACTATTCCTTCAGTAAGTATTAAAAAGTAGCCTAATATTATTTACAACAGGACTCGTTTAGTTTTAATAGTTTTTTTTTTTTTTTTTAATACTTAATTTTTTGTTTGCTATTTGGGCTTATGCCCAAGTCGTCTGAATGTATTCTACAATGATGACCCACTGGCTGCATATTATCCCTTACATGAGCTCGTTAACAATGTTTTCAGTACTACTAGCACAGCATCTGAATTTCAAAGCAGCACACCAGCATGAGACCTGCACTTTAAATCCAGGAATTCTCAGTCCCTCTTGCCGATTAGTGGGCATTACGGGGGCAGGGTGAGGTTAAAGAAAGAAGATCTTCCTTTTGTTGTAGTGAAGAAGGCGGAGTCTTGTCTTCTTCGCTCTGACTTCCGGAGGCTGAAAGGGGTGACATAAGGAAAGGAGCCCCCTTCTTTGCCGCAGTACCAATGGGCGCGGCTAGAGGGCGTCATTGAGAGCGTGGCGCTGCCGTTGAACAGCGAGAGCGAGCGGAGCTTCAGTACCAGACCGAGCGCAGCACGGATCAGTGCCAGAGAGAGACGGAGGAACGATTCTGTCGCTTCATGCCGCCGCTACCGTACGGAACATTATAACCTAGCGGAAAACGGCCAGCTCTATCGGTTTCTTTATACAGAACGGAATTTAAACGATGTACCCCTCCGGAGGCGTGATGCTGGGGCTTCTCGCCGCTCTGCAGGTAAAACGAAGGGTCCGAGGAGCGATGCTGCTGCTCTATGTTTGGGGTTTGGCTTGTCTGTATTTGCTGTTTTATGTACTCTGGACCTCTGTAAACTGTCGAACAATTCCCCCTATGCGTTTATTACTCAAGATACAAACGAATGCTTTTGCCTGAAGGCAGAATATTTAAATAGGGCGATCATATTCGGTCCTGTCGGGTTTCTGTTCGTCTCGAAGGGTTAAAGACTTCATGTCGCATCTAATTTTGCTTCGTGTGCAATTCTGGAGAGTCTTACTTTCTTATACTTATTTGCCAGAGGGTTTAGACAATCTGTGCGGTGGATTTGATGTTGTGGAGCCGTTGGAAATTGCACCAGCAGCCCCGTTTAAACCGTCCCGTGCTGAACCGGAGCCAGTCGCAGATGAATGCGGGTTTTCAAATGCGCTCTCGCTTCTTTTGGCACGAGATGGAAAAGTTGCCCTCGGGGAGGTGATTAGGTCACAATGGTCCCTTTCCGACTGATGAAACAAATGTAACAATAATCAGTTAATGAAGAGCTCATTGGGGTGGCCGCGAGGCGAGTGTCCTCTTCCGCTGACTCCGTCTCTTTTAGATGTGCAAATGCTGAAATCTCACGGCGGCGAGCAGCGGCTCTCTGCGCGTAACCCAAATATGACAAATCACTCTGACCCGAATCAGCGAGCGGAGAAATGAATCGTGCTGTCAGGGTTTTTGGGGTCTGCTGCTCTCTGAATTGCTGAAAATGCAGAGTCCGGCAGATTTAACAGCCGAACGCAGGGAGCAGTCATGCCATGTTTCCATCAGCCTCAGATGAGAGATTGCGAGGAAATTGTTGTTATGACGGAACCAAATGTTTGAAATTTGCATGGCAATAAAGTGAACATTTGGCCATCGGCCATTTGGACGGGCTTTGAATGTTTGTATTGTATTTGTGGTCTGCAGTAGAAGGAGTTGCAGTGGTGACCCCGTAAATGTCTTATTGCGGCAGGATTTTTAAAAATGTAACCTTAATTTGTCGCATTATACGGCTATTTCATGCATTTCCACATGTTCAACTAAACGCTGCTGTTTTGAAAGCAATTGTGTATAGCCTAATGTTACTGAACGAGTCGATCTTTTGAGTCGAATCTTTCCAGTGAATCTTTTTGATCCGGTTTGAGCGAAATGGACTGAATTGTTCTCACGCCAACAGTTCACTGAATTATTGAACCGAGAATCGTCCGATTAGTAATGAGCTTGTTAAAACCCGACTTACTGGAAGTATGTTTAGAAAATGATTGAATGCTGTTTTAATTTACTTAGAGACTGATTATATAAAAACCCATTGTTGTCGCACATTTTCGAGAGATCTAACCAACAGTGCAACAAACTGAACTCGTCAGCATGGAAATGAAGTAAGGTTCACACTTAAAAGTTAAAATAAGTACATTAGACTACAGTTTATTTTTTGTAAATTATTAGATTAATACAAAATAAATGAAACAGAATTGTAATTAATAATCATAACCATTTTAATTCAGATAATATATCATAGAGAAAACATACAAAACATGATTGGGTAGGCTATATAATATTTATAATCATAATATAATACAAAGTGATTAATAAAAAAGGTTTCTTGCATAAGAATGATAATTTTTGTGTGGTCTGTGCTGTGGAATCCAACACATTCTCTTGTTTAAAGCATGAATAAAATCTTTCCAGGATGTCAAAAATAAAGTGATGATGTCATTTCTTTGATGATTAAAATAATCACTTTGTTTTTCATAACTATTTGAAGCAACCTTCTTTTTAAAAAGGCTTACTGTCAAATTATGTACTCCGATATCATTGTAAATAATTTCAGACAGTATAAGCTATAGTGAGTGACACTGTGGTTATACGGTCACCATTGGCTTTACAGCATCTGCTGCCTCTGATTCTTCATGTCAGCAGGGCCGCTGGTGCGGCTCCATCTAGAATCATTCGCTCTGTGTGGATGTGCAGAGGCAGCATATTGCTAAGCAATTGCTGACAGGACAGTTTAAAGTCAGATTTTCAAACACACCCCTGTAGTGTAGCTTTATATAGGCGTTCTGCAGATATATCATCAGCAAGGCAGCTGGGGATGACGACATCAGAAACAGAAAAACTGATCAACTGAGCTCACGGTTGATGATCTTTGTTAGCACAAAAGCAAATGTTTGATTGCTCGTTGTGTGTGGGGCATTAAGTCAGCATCCACCAAGCTAACAAGTAATTAACATGTTTGATAAATTGACTATGGGCCATTAACAAACACAGCCAGCCGTCTTCTCCAAGCCTCTGATCTTATTCCAACACAAAGAGGCTGCTTTACAGTGGACATCACCTTTGATCTTCTCAAGCATCCTTAAAAAGCCAAATTCACCTATTTGCCTGCTCTGATAGGATGCTATTAAAATAGAATGACTCAACGCTGCTCGTTTATTTTCTAATAAGACAAGCAAGGAATGAATACGGCTTTGTTCTGAGTGTCAAATGCTAGGTGTGCATGTCTGGTTTAAACATAAGCCATAAAGGAAGGTTTGTGACTGGTCGCCGGAGTGGTAACGCCAGCTGCAGGAGTGTGTGTTTGTGTTTTTACGTGATAAGTGCTCCACCAGACCATGCCATTGAAGGCAGAGTATGTGTAGCCTGGTCAGCTTTGCTTTTCTAACGTCTCGCCCTCCTGACCTCATCAGTCTAATTACACCCACCTCAAAATAACAGATGCCCCAGTGCCGGAGGGGGGAGGGGGGCAAACCCTCACCATCCTTGAAGGAAGAATAATTCAAAGCCAAGCCAGCAAATCGTCATGCAATGAACCTTATTTAATTTCGCCGATCTGCTGCAAATTAGCGAGTAATCGTTGAAAAATACAATAGCATAGCTAATTCAAAGAGTTCATTTCGAGCGTGATCAATGGACTTGGCGGCTCTGGAAAGGCTCATCACGGTGCTTTTCTTGAGCGGAGTTCTGCCTCATTTCCTCTGTTTATGGTGAAAGAGCGTGATCGTTATGTCCATCGATTCCTCTTGGGATTCGGGATATTTGGCTCTCGCTGTGGTGTAGGTTGGCCCGCGCTGAGGGGCGATGTGTATTAATCACCATTAATCGGGGGATTAATTTGTCTGGTGCTTTTGTGTTTTTGGCAGGTGGCGGTCCAGGGCACAGGGGCGATGCCATGTCAGCCTGGTTTCACCGAGAACGAGTACAACGTCATGACAGCCGACGTCATCACCGAGGGACAAGTTCTGCTCAAAGGTAAACAAAGACGTTTTCTTTACATGCATACTTAGAATAAACGGACCAATCCAAGCGGTGAGGCAGAGCGCTCCCTTTCCAGGCTTGGGTTTCCAGTGTGAAGAGAAAAAGGGTTGGGGGAAGGGTGGGCTTTATGCTTGTATGTGAAAGAACGAGAGGGGGAGGAGGGTTAAGTGTTAGGGTTGCTTTAGTAGGGGGTGTTTATAGAGGGTGATATGTGTGCGAGAGAAAGAAAGGAGCAGGAGGAGGAGAACAGCTCTGTGTTTTGGTGGAATGTGTTTTGAAGCTTCACAGTGTGAAGTATCTGGGTGCTTGAATCACCCTCCCCCACTGTGGATGAATCCCTGTTGTGATCGATAGCATTGATTAGACCAGCCCATATCCATACAGTTAGTCGATGGCACACATCCCAGTCAGCCATCTCAATACGCTCAGTCAATCCGGCAGGGGCCACATTTGTGCTGCGGTTGTAAACTTGGGAGGCCTTATAACATCCCAGCGTCACGTTTAATTATGGTGCCATAAAAAGGGCATAACGACTTGTTTTACATTTCCAGTAGATTAACGAAAATAAACCAGCAGGCCATGGCTCGTGATTCAGTCAAGATATTTTATAGCAAATTCAAGAATGCGTCAAAATGAATTATAACAAAACTACTAAATTAATTATCGAAACAATTGAATTTGGTCATTAAGCCAACTTTACAAATGATGAACCAGAATTATTTCTAATGAAACATTTTTTGCTTTATTTGATTTCAAAAACTGAATCTAAATATATAATAACATGTTAACTATAGCTCTGGTTTCCCCCACAGTCTAAAGACATGCGGTATAGGTGCATTAGGTAAGCTAAATTGGCCGTAGTGTATGTTTGTGAATGCAAAATTGTATGGGTGTTTCCCAGTGTTGGGTTGCGGCTGGAAGGGCACTCGCTGCATCAAACATATGGCTAAGTTGGTAGTTCATTCCGCTGTGGCGACCCCTGATTAATAAAGGGACTAAGCCGAAAAGAAAATGAATGAATGAATTTTAACTTGAAATGTTGTTCATTGAGCCAGTCATAATACAGTGCTAGGCAACAAACCATCTTTTAGCGCTATCATGTATTTATTCAATATTTTAGTTAATTACCAAAACTGTTTTAATTTTAAAAATGAATAATTAATTGTGGATAATTTCACTCAATATGTTGTGTATTAAACCCGTCATAGTAATGTGTTTTCGGAACAAGCTGCACTATAGAAAAAGTTAGGATTACTTGAAGGATTTTTTCTAACAAATTCAGTTAAACATATTTCATGTCTATTCTACTATCATTTTTGGTCAAATGAAGTACATCTACACTAGGCATGGCTTAATAAAAGATTGTGACGGTATGATAACCTTGGATAAAAACTTCACATTTTCACGGTAATGTAATTACTGCTCTAAAAAATGTTTTTTTGAATGTCTGGGTGAAAAAAAAACACAATATATTTTATTTTGAGAAACATTTAAAGCATTTTTGGAACAGTGAAGATGTCAAGCTAAATAATTCAAATGAATCTTTGACTTCTGCTGCGTTCATTAAAATGTATAGATTTCTTAACAATATAAAATGGCAATTTTGGATATCTTTCCTGCTGGAGATACTGTTGTCCTAAAAAGCTAAAAAAAAAAAAAAAAGTCTTACATATATCATAGGAATGGTATAGGAGGTGGTTTTAAAACCTTGACTTCTCCAAAATGCGGTATACCTTGAAAATGGTTATCATCCTATGCCTAATCTACACAACAGAAAAAAAGGAACAAGTTGAGTTTACTTACAAAACATGTGGAAACTGATTGCCTCGAATTTATGAAGCTAATCAGTTCACAAACTTTGAGTAACTATTACTATTACTTTGTGTTGGTAACTTGTTTACTTGGTTACTAAACAACGCGAGTACTGATTGCTCAATGTGATGAGTTCAGTTAACTTAGAAATTGTAGTTATGCTTAGCACGCCTATCTTACAGCAAAGCAGTATTCTCAACTAGCCTGCTTGTTTATATTGTTCACATCACCAACTTTGAGTAAAACAACTAACTATTACTTTGAGGAGGTAACTTATTTACTTGTATTGGTTACTAGACTGCACACAGTACTGGTGACTCAATCTGCCCTAAATTTTCTTGAACTCAGACAGAAAACCTGACTCCTGACTAGTTTTTTGCCATTTACCATTACCATTACCATTTTATGTTAGTCGGTTCCACATAACTGAGTTAGGTTGCGTTTAAGTAACAATATTTAAGTAAACTTATGCTAATTGCATAGTAATGCAATTACGATGAGTCGAGTCAATTTAACATTCTTGATTTGTTGTATTTTATCAGCATTATTTGTGTGAATCAGGCATCAGGTTTATGTTTAAACAGGCAGCAAAAGCACCTACAAAAGAAAATATGTTACTTTATGTTTGGTGTTGTCATCATGACAAAAAAAATCAATGGCCAAAACAAAATAATAAAAATCAGTCAAACACGTCCTCAGAGTGCCACTGCTCAACCAGCTTTGTCAGAATATTTTAGCCTGCAGATTGAATTTTTGTGCATCACAATATTTTTGTCCCAAAGAGCCAAGGAGTTGCTTTTTTAACTCATTTGTTACTCAGCTTCTAGTAAGCGACATATTATTTTTACATTTCCATGTCATTGACTTATTCATGAGCTACCCTGGAAGAGCAAGCGGTGGAATACGAACAGACGGTCGTAAGCTGTAGCTTTAAGCCTCTTGAGGTCTATTTGCAAACTGTAGGACATGCACACACACACAGACCTGTGACAATTAAAATAAAAGTGATAACACTTGCTTTAAATTTCACACAGAGAGTCGACATATCACACCCTGATAGGAATTTCCAGAGTGTGTGAGTTGTTTGTGAGTGTGTGAGTCAGGAGCTGCTGATGGCCGAGTTGTATCACACTCACAAAAAACGGTCATTTGATCTCACGGTGGACTCACTGATTCACTTCCTGTGTCCTTTTCAGTAGAAAGGTGAGCTGCGTTGCACTGGCCACACGGACACAAAAGCAGCTCTCATTTCATTACCATTCCGGCCTGTACGGTTACCAAGTCAATGTGAACTCTGTGCTTTTTTTTTTGCCAACAGACACAAAAATTCGTTTCCCGTTATCCTCCCTCCCCCTTCACTCCTTCTCCATCTCACCCCCTCCTGACTGAGCACCGGGGGAGTCTCTTGTTAAACATGAGGTGGATGTTTTGTGTCTCTGACATTCATTCATCACATCCTTTTTAGGCAAATGACTTAGGGATGAAGACTTTCTCTACTCCCCTGCAGCCTCTTTTTCACTTTCTCTCCCCTCTCAGACCCTCCTTTTCTTTTTAAGTGGGACAGAGGAATGTACAGTTAGTGCTGTCTCACTGAACCCACTCGCTGATTCCAACCCAAAGAATGTGCTTATGCAGGCTTTGCTGCACTGAACTTCATTTCCTGTAAACAGGGATTTGTTTAAGTGACCTTTTTTATGTTTTGATTAATATTTAGATGTCAAAAAAAAAAAAAAGTTGTTTATTAAGAACGAATAAAAGGGAACTATTCTGATTAGGAAACCATTTGCGTGTTACTAGTGCACTGCTTGTTTAGTAGTACTTTTAAAGCATTAATAAATAGTAATTACTAATGTAATTCTGGTTGTGTGAAGTGATTTAACTTCCTTTCGTATGAGGCTGGAACACATCATTAGTAACCTTTTAATTCATTTTGAATTCAACTCAATCTACTGTAAGTGAGACCAGATATATTTACGTTTTCTGATAACAAGCCACTTTTATTTGCATTGTTAACATTACATATTGCAACACTGTAAACAAAAATAACAGGTTCAGTATTTATGATTCACTGGTGTTTTCTGTTTATTTACAGTAATGGATTGCATTTTGGGATCTTAATCTCTGCTCTGTCAACTTTTGATTTTGTTTGCAGTTAAACAGAGTGACTATTGACATTTTAGCAGTTTCGAACATATATTGTTATAAGAAATATATTGTATAAGAAATAGAAGTATTGGCAGTTCATTGTCATTTTCTATATTGTGAATGATTATTTTCTTAGAATTAAAAAGATAAAAAAGTTATCTATTAAAAAGATCACTTTTTCAAACTTTTCAAAATGAATATATATATATATATATATATATATATATATATATATATATATATATATATATATATATATATATATATATATATATTATATATATATATATATATATATGTTATATTTTAATCTTATATATATAAATATATATTGATCAAAATTAAGTTTTTTCGCAGCTCTTTCTGTTGAGCGTGTGACCAATCATAGGGGTGCAAGAAAGAACTCGCTAGACAAGGCTCAGATTGCGAGCAGGATATTTCTATTTGTTTATTTGCTATTAATGCTCACGTTGTTCTGTGCATGTACTTGAGTCTTTAAAAGTAGTTTAGATATCTGACTATTTGTATTAAAGAACAAAATTGTTTTACAAATAGTCTGTAAATATAAATATAAAATTGTGTATGGAAAGCATCGTTAATGCACCGTGATGTAACGAGATCAAATTGAACCGAAGGCATGGTAATCATAACTGAAGGTTCACACCTAATATATATATGCAGTGAATTTTAGCATCATTTTGGTCATATGAAGTGATATTACTGCTCTTTCCGTGAGGTTGTAGAATGTAGTTAGTAGTTAAAAACCTACTTTTTATTATTATTTGACTATTTTATTTTAATAATTATATGTTACAAAAGCTGTTGTTTGCTAAGAAATAATAATAATAAAAGGTAACAATTTAGATTGGCATTTTATATATATTCACTAATAACTAATTGCATATTAGCATTCATAATAACCACTGTTTGGTAGTATTTATAAAGCATTACTAAACAGTAGTTACATTTATTTAATATTTGGCAGCAATAATGGTGCAGCAGAATGTTTTTATTCAGAACCTCTTAGCACCTTTTGAACTTAATATGCTGTCAATTGAACCTGTCATAGTACCTTTTTTTTATACATATTTTTTTAGAGAATATGTTTGTAGAACAGCCTGCACAATTATTCACATTTCCAAGAGTTACACTTTTTGGCCCACATCAGATGACCTTGTACCTGTACAAGGATATTCAATTATTCTTTTGGTCTTGATGAAAATAATGAGGCAAAACAATAAATGATTGTTTTGTTCTGGCAGGCTCCCACCCTTACAAATGAGACAAAATGGTCAGTCAATGAAAGCTGCGGTGGGAAAAAATATGGAGTATGGAGAACATTGTGCTCAACTGTGCAATTTAATAAGTTCCTGAAACTTCTCTGGCCAGATGTTAGTTGACCTGCTTATCATAATCATTCAAAATATACTACTTTGAACCAAGATTGTAGTCGTTACTCTAGTTTTCAGTATCACACAAGCCTTTTTATTTTCAATATATTCTGAGATACTGATTAATAGGCAATCTTTATAGCATTAAATTAAAATGCTTTTGTTTTAGTCTACTTAGCCAGATACATATAAATGTATTTAATACATAAATTTATTTAGCTAATGCTTTTATCCAAAGCAATTACCAAAGGAGGATAAAAGCAGCAGTTTAAACCACCAGAGAGCAGCAATATATATATATATATATATATGCTATGACTAGTCTAAGTTTGTTTAGCAGTTTGTTTTTGTCTTTACATTTCTATACACATTCATATGCACACATATTTGTGTATGATACGTTTTGTAAGGTGTAATGTATTTAATACTGTAAAAACACTAATTATATGGCTTACACCTTAACCCGATCCTCATAGGAAGCCTGTGGCAAAACGTGAATGTCAAAAGAACCCATTAAGTGTGAATTTTAAGCATATTGAATTACGAGGACATAAACCACCTTAAAAGTGTAATACCTTGAACATACACATATCCATATACAAATTTGTCTCATTGTAAACCACATTAAGCAGAATACTCATACTGTACATACATAAATGACCTGACATACATTTCTGGTTAATCTGATTTCATACTTCAATTTCTGAACTTTCATATTAGTCAATAAATCAAATCAAATGACCAAATGAAGTAAAAAATTCATTCAATAAAATAGACAATTTGAATTGTTTTTTGAATTCACAAAGGATGCTAACGTTTCTAAGATGTTCAAATTAGCAAATGAAAATAAAAATATTCTCACTTTTTTAAGCATTCGATCAAAAACATTTAAAATCATAACATAAAACAAAATGATCTCGGTGTTGCTCAGTTTTTATATCGCAAACAAAATCATATAATACCATGAATATTCATTATTTATCGCCCAGCCCTAGATGCCTGTAAACCATTATTTTTTCCCCCTTTAGGTCTCCTAAGTCTCTTCTCCAGCTTTCATCTGTTTTTCTCTTCCTCCTATAATTCTCTCATCTCTTCTGAACCGAGATACCGCTTTGAAGTTTTAAGGCAAACTTGTTTTACTAGAGGAGTCATTTTGTAACTTTTTTTTATTTTTTCCCCTATGAAATACCTTACTCAAGCCTCTTTTAACCACTAAAGTATGTGCACTTGACGAATTTCCACGTGTCCTCCTAGTGTTCCTTTGATCTGTTATTTTAAAAACAGGCAAAAGCCAATGATCAGAGGAAGATGCAGCGGGTGAAAGGTGCATGATTATCGCATCGGCACTGTTTGCTTTTTCATCACTTCCGATCAGAGCGAGCGAAACACAACTTTCAGCTCGGCCTGTTTTGTGTGCAAGTCAAAGAAAGGAGTGCGAAAACAATAATGAGTCAACAGAGAGAGGGGGGGAGACTGACAGAGACAGAGTGGCTTTTTTGTCTGGCCCATGTGGGGGCTGTTGGTCACCAAAATGGACCAATCAGAGCGAGGCTGTGAGGTCATCAGCATGCGGTTCACTGGCCTTCAATGGGCCGACTGAGGTGGAATTAAACAACGGTTACTGGAATCCACAGAGCGAGTGAAAAAGCACAGCATTATTTTTTTTGTGGGGGGGTTGTGGTCACTCCTGGTGCTTTTGTCCCTTCAGTGTTTTTAAATTTATTATGAAGTACCTAATGAGCTGTCTAAAGATTACCAAGCGTGCTATTGTCTTATTTGTTCAGGCACCCAATTCTTTGTTGTGCTCGTATACATGTGATAATGAGCTGACATTTTTAATTAGCCAAAAAAACAAGCAAATGAAGCCCCCGGGTGAGAGGATGCTTTTCGGGAGCGGATTGTTCTCTGTTTCAGCTCTCCATCGGAATTTAAGTCACAGAGTTCAGTTGGGTCCTAATTCGCCTGTTTGCTGGAGTGGCAGCGAGAGTTGCCCCGCTTGGCCTCCGCTGTCAGAGTTTTTAAAGATCACATGGCCAGCGACTGCACTTTTGAGCTTTGTTTAAAGGGATAGTTCAGAGAAAAAATGCGAAATGAAAACATTTACTCACCCTCGTGTCATTGCAAAACATGTGGGACTTTTGTTTGCTGTTGATGACAAAGGAAAATAGTTTGGAAAAAGTCACAGGGCGCAGTGTTGTTATTTGAAGAGAGAGACTATAACAGTTTACAGTAGTGTCCCAACACTTTTTAAAAGATTTAGGGTTCAATTCGAATAGTTTGCAAAAATCTTATTGTGTATTTTTTATGTTCAACAGTACATTACTTGTGCATTAAATGATGTTAACAAATAGAACTATTGGGAGATTGACAGATGTTAATAAATGACATGAACAAGTACATAAACAAAACTGAATTAAACTGAAGTAATCTGTTTGATCTTCAACACAGAATTCAAAAGTGTGATAAGGATGGACAAATTTCAGTATTGATATTTTTTCATTGGCTCACTTTTTAAAACCTTATAGTACTGCCATTCAATTAAATTACTGTTTTGTACAAGTTATTAATTGGCAAAGTTAAAAACATGCATTCAAATATATTATATAGTTTAATAGCTGTATCAATAATTTTACCTTGAATCAATAAATATTATATCATATTTTTATTAAATCAATAAATATTATATTAGTCACACTTTACAAAAGGGTTCCTTAGTTAATGTATTTTCTTAACATGAACTAATTATGAACAATACTTCTACAGCATTTATTAATCAGTTTAATATGTACCAATGTCTTGTTATTATTGGTAGTATTATTATCACAAAACCCCCTCTTTGTCACATCATTCTACAGCAGCTTCACTGGCTTCTTATCTTTTTCAGAATTAATTATAAAATACTTCTTCTCACTTTTAAGTCTTTTATATCTTGCTAATCTAGTTTATATCACCACACCTTCTTGAACACTCAGGTCTTCTTCTTTCATTCACCTCACCGTTCCCTCTGTCCACCTTGACACCATGGGGAGCAGATCCTTCAGCCACTCTGCTCCTCAGCTTTAGAATTCACTTCCTCCTGGTCTCTGTAATTTAGACTCTCTTTCACTATTTCAACCCAAACTCAAAACACATCTGTTTAGAACAGCTTATTCACTTTAACCGACTGCTTTTTTTAAAGTTTGTATTGTATTCTATTGACTTTTATTGTGCTTTTATTTGAACTGATTGTTCTAGCTGTCCTGTACGGTGACCTTGAGTGTCATAAAAGGCGCCTTCAAATAAAATGCATTATTATTATTATTATTATTATTATTATTATTATTATTATTATTATTATTATTATTATTATTATTATTAATTATATATTATATATACATCCAAATTCATGCTTGTTACCATTAGTTAATGCACCAGTAGTTAACATGAACTAACATTAAACAACTGTATTTTTAATAGTTAATGTTAACTAACATGAAGAAATACTGTAGTAAATGTAATGTTCATTGATTGTTCATGTTAGTAAATACCTAATGAAACCTTGTTTTAAAGTGTTACTATTATATTATATAGTATTATATTATATTACATTACATTACATTACATTATATTATATTATATTATATTATTATATTCAGTCAAAGTATATATCATTACGACCTGTTTTTTTCCCCCAATATTTAACCAGAGAAAAGCATTATATTCTACAATTCAGATCCTTCATGCAGATAATTAACAAACTATCAGCTTGTCAAATCAGCCTTTTACATGCACAGCGAATACACAGATTGATCAAAAAATCTGCCAAGAAATATTGGCAGAAGATACATCAGCGCATCTCTAGAAAGAAGTTTGATCCACGGCTGAATTACAGCTTTATTAGTCTACTGAAGGAATGAGATTCATGCAACAGGAGGGCGGATGAGCTTAATTAAAGTCCGGGTGGAGCGCTGGTCTGTGTTAAAGAGGTAAAGTAGACCCGGACGAGAGGAAAACGTGACCTCTCTAAAGCCTCAACCTCTGATCCGCATGCGGTCAAACCTCTACGCTTGACAATCTCTCTCAGTGCTGGTAGGATTTGGCACACATAGACTTCATTACCCTAAATCGATCTGGCAAAACAAAGAGCCTAAGAGTATTGATCAGATCTTGCATATGCGAGAGGACTGATGCATGTGAGAAAAGAAAAAGCGAGAGAAGAAAGAAAGGATTAATCTTTGGCCAGTGAACCTGGGAATAGACTTTTGAGGGTTACAGTTGAATGCACACTGGGGTGGTCTTTCTCATTAGGGTATGAGTGTTTATGTGCACCTGTTAAGGTTGCGCTAAATTGGAGTGTTTCTTTAGTCAGCTGGTGTGATAGTTTGGCGCTGTGGAAGTCGTCCAGTGTGACATCAGCCCTCTGTTGGGGTATTTTTAGAGAAGTGCATAAGCTGTGTTTCTGAAAGAGTAAAGAATGACATCAGACAAGACTCAAGCTGTTTGTGATGGTTATCATTGGCTGCTCATGGAGGCGGATTATAGTTTTGGCAAGATTAAGCAGGGATCAACAATAAGGATTTGTTGTTGTACATTTTATTATATTTATCTATTTTATTAATATTTTAATTTGTATTTATTTAATCAGGGGTCAACAATAAGGATTTATTATTGTAATAATTTTATTATATTTATCTGCTTATTTAATTGACATTTTAATTGTACATATTTAAGCAAGGATAAGCAATAAGGATTTATTTTTGTAAAATTTTTATTGATTTATTCCATTATTTTAATTTTTTAAATGTATTTTTTATTATTATCATTATTATTTTTATTTTGGACCAGTCGAATGAGTGTAGCAGATTTGCGCTCACCTTGGCAACATTTTTACTGACCCCACAACAAATATAACGTCTATTTTAGCATTACCTTTAAATGCTTGGAAGATCTATATAAATACTCAACAAATAATAATGCAACATAAATTATGAACATCAAATATAGTATATAAAATATGACATATCACAGTTTTACTATATATGTTAAATACAATAGATGTTTTTTAAATATATCAATGTTATTTATTTTAAACATTTTATTGATTATTATTTATTAATCATTATATTTACAATTTTGAAATAAAATACAGTATATTATGGTAAAAATGAACTATAAGATAAAATAGGAATACAAAATATTAAATAAAAATAAGTAGTTTTAATAATCAGTTTAATTAATAATACATAAGTATAGAAAATACTGAATATAAACTAAATGTAACAAAATATTAATATTACTGTTCACGCTAAATTAATACATTAAAACTAAATATATTTTAAAATACTAATAAACAATTAAATATTAATGTATGATTACTAATTTATTGCCAGTTTGAAAATATATATGTTGTTTAATAATATCAAACACTTAAAAAGCTGGGTTCCTCACAATTTCTTTATGTTGTATTAACATAAATCAATTATGTTAACTTATTTCTGTTGATTGAACATAAAACAATCAAGTTATCCCACAAAAACAGCTCATTATAGTTAAGTAGATTGGATAATCAGCAAAAAAAATTAATTAAATTAAATGAGTATATCAGATTGAACTATATTTAATTTGCAATATTAATTAAATAATTAAAGCACAAATCTTTTCTGATATGTTATTTTTAACTCATAAAAAATAACATATTTTTTTAAACATATTTAAACATATTTTTTTAAAGCAAGCTGATTAAACACAATTCTTCAGTAGTTTTTTGGACAACATATTGTGAAATGTTCAATTCACTTACATTTGTAAATTCACTTAAGTTTGTCAGTTAACTTAAGTTTTTGGCGTGTCAGAAGAAAACGTTAAATATTGGTTGTTAAATAACAGAAATTTACCCTAAACCAACAAACATTAAATTACAGTATTATCCTTACATTAAAATTTCTGGTAAATATCTGTACTTTAGCAGCCATTATTAAAAAACATTAAAAATTACGATTTTTTTTGTACAGTGTATTTCAACTTGTTCATAGCATTCATAAAACAATAGTATTACCTTGGTAACATATTCAAATCAGCAGATTTCAGCAATCATGTTTAATACATCACAAAAATATAAGCAAGACATAACAACGCCTGATTAACAAACATAATATGTAGTGACAGCACAACAGTGGACCAAAAGAGCAAGTTAACTGCCCCGTCCACTGGCCCGAAACCCTCTCCCACTGGGCCTGGGGCCGTTTTTAATACTGAGCTTCTTGAGGGTATTGGAAGACTAAGCAAACACAACACCAAGTCTTTCTGCCCCTGTCGCTCTGGCCCTCACATGCACGCGTAAGCCCTTTTTAACTGTCGGAGGATTATTATTGGGTGCTTTGGTGTCATGGCAACTGTCTGATTGTATTCTCTCAGTCTTTTTGTTGTAAGAGGTCAGGTGACCCAAAAACTCGGTTGTCTACAATTTAGCGCATGACTTTATTTCTCTCACGCACTCATGCGCACGCTTTCAAACGCACACTCCGCAAGTTCATACGGGATGCCCTAGTTTCTGTCCTAATGATGGATTCCTTCCCACTGTGCTGACCAGGGGAGGGCTGGAGAGAGCCAAAGACAGAAACACAGGAGAAAAACGGCAAAATATGGGCGCGGTTCAACTTTTTATACTCGCAGGGTTATTGATGGCTGAACATAAGGCCTTCTAGACATCATTTACGCAGTAATGGTGTTTAACCACAGGAAATGGGTAATTATGTGGTGTGTATGCTACACTGTAAAAAATTTGACCTTAAATTCACAGTAAATTACTGGCTAATAATTGCATTACTTTCACAGTAAATTACTGTATGTAAATTCACAGTAAATTATTGTGAGGTAGTTCACAGTAATTTACTGTGGTTTTGTCACATTAAATTATTGTGAAATTACAACCATATATTGTAACTTTACAGTAGATAATAAAGTCCGTTACTGTGATCTCACAGTATTATCTTGTAGAATTAACTATATTTTACTGTGAATTTGCAAAACGATTACTGTGATTTAGCAGTAGGTTGCAGTTTAAATACCTGATTTAACTGTGAAGTTACAGTTATATCCCGGATTACTGTAATTTAACAGTTTGGTGCTGTAAAATTTCAAAGCAATTTTAGATCACACAAAAATGAAAATTCTATCTTGATTTACTCACCCTCAGGTTGCTCCAGCTCTGTTAAAAATTATTATTTTTTTGTTAAACACAGGAATAAAAATATCAAATATTCCTCTTTGTGTCCAAACAACCTGAGGATGCGTAAATGACGACAGAATCTTCATTTTTGGGTGATCTGAGAAGACTCTAAAATCAAAATAAAAACAAACACACATACATTTTACAGATTTATTTAACAGCTTAATGACATCTGTGTAAATATTTCAGCAAACTTTCAAAAGGTGAAGGTGAAGCCTCAAAAAATACTATAAGAACATATTAATAAAAAAATCTGACATCATATTTAGCATACATATAAAAAGCAGTGCTTCAGAGTGCGCTCTCTCTCTCTCATTATATATATACACATGAGAGAGAGAGACAAAACTTCTTGCTAAATTAGGCATTTGTCTATTCAAGGTCAATCATTTTTCTGATAATTTTACACACTTGCTGGTTGATGTGTCTTCTCTGCTTCTTTGACTTCGTCTGTCTTCCATCTCCAAACTGGTGCCCAAAAAGCACCTATAAGCAAAAGGGCAGACAAACAGTTAGCTTCATACAACACTACTGGGACACTACTGCTGCACTACAGAGCAAAATTACTGTTAGCTCAGTTTGAACATGCTGACAATACTGTAGCTCAGTCAAACTGCAATCATTTAAACAAAAACATCTGAAAAACATTTCCATCACAAACACACAATCACGAACAGTCCAACAACAAATAGTGATTTTAATGACCCTAGCAGAGCATTTTAAAACAGTTGATTTGATTTACACCTTCTGTTTACAGACTATAATCTAATGCTGGGTTCACACTTATTGCAAAGTTAACACATGCATCACAGTACTTGCTCTTGAATACTAGCAGGATGTTTCTTGCATCAAGCTAATTTTTCATGATTTAAATATTAGGAAAATTTTGCAAAAAAAACTTGATTGAAGTGATACAGCACTTGTGTTGTATTCAATTCAATCAAGTTTTTTGCAAATATTCCAAATATTTTTCAACATTTTTTGAGTTTCACTTAATTTGTGCTGCCCAGTAAAAATTTCCCACTATTTATGCATTTGCAATGACTTGCATGTAATCCACTCACCTGAATAGGTAACTTCACATATGGTAAAAGAGCCCCATCCTTTTAAAGACAGCTTCCCCTCTGGTCTCCAGCACAGACAAACAAATTGTGTCTGCAACACGGCCCTTTATAACAAGGGGACAAGGGGAGTCATGACTTGTGCTCCTTTACACTCCTTGTTTAACCCCCCAAAACAAGCCCTCAGTTACAATATTTATTGTAGACAGTACCTTAAATTCCAAAGTGCAAAAGGCATCTTCAGCATACTTCAGTTTCAGACCAGATCCAAAGTCAGTTGTGAAATCCAGGTGAGGTCCCATGACCACTCGACCCTCCAAGGAATAAGACTAAAAGGGGGAAAGAAGGACTAAATTAGAGGTGTTTGTTAATAATTAAAATTGTTTGTAGAAACAAAGTTGACATTCCATGCTCTGCCTATTAAAAACCAAGCAAACAAACACACATGCCCAGTAAAATTGCTAATAAAAATAAAAACTATAGTTTAAAAAAATCTTTGTCTAATATTTACTACTACTGGAGGTACTGGTGGAACTTCTGGAAGAAGAAAAAGAGGTTGTACAAGAAACTGCTCACAACAAATCTGTGAAAAACCTGACATTTAAAAATCTAATAAAAATGAGGAAGGCATCAACATTACCTTTAATAATCAAGCGATGGTTGATTGGTAGCATCAGTGTTTCAACATCAATGGCTGTGGCTGCAAAAAAATATGAATATAATAAGAGTAGAATAAGACTAAACCTAACACACGCACACACACACACACATACTCATATATATATATATATATATATATATATATATATAGGTTTAGATTGTGATAATGAATTTAGGTTATATTTGTGTGCTCAGAATTTACTCACCTCACACTTCAGCTATTATCAGGTAACGTTACACCTGAACACCAAAAAAAAAATCTACAGTTAGTGACAATATACAATTAGTTCTCATTAGTAAATGTTAGCAATGCATTAACACCAGTGAGAAATATACAATATGTACTGTGTTAGTGTTAGTTTAAAATAATACAACTGAATTGTATTATAAGCCTCATTTAATAAAACAGTTAAGACTTGTTTCATAATGAGTTTAGTTTATTAAACTAACTTAACGTTAACGTTACAGTGAACAAAATTAACGTACATGATGGTGACTAACGTAACCGTAACGTTAAGTGAAGGTCAGAGCTTACCTTAACGTTATAGTCATATCACCTTTACTTGTCTTGTACTGAAACAGAAAATGCAGTTAACAAGAAGTTAATTAAAGAAAATTCCCTTTCCTTTTTAGGAACTAACGTTAACGTTATGCTAATACCTCAGAAAACACTACAATCACCATCTGGCGTCGTTAATTTCTTGTTTTAAAAAAAAGGCGCGCTTAAACCCTGTACGTGCGAGTACAACTAAAGTACTCGGTAAATTCCTGTTAAATGACATGCACTATACAGAAATACACATACAACAATCATTTAACGGACAAAAGTCATATTTTAACACTTACCGAGGATGAATCCGTTGGGTGAAGAGACGACGGCGTTGTCTGTGGTGATGGCGCTTGTTTGCGGTCGAGTCGAGTCAGTTCTGTTCAATGAATCGGCTCTTTTAAGTGAACAGTAAAGAGTCGAATTCGGCTCCTTAAAATGAACAGTGAAGAGTCGAATTCGCCTGAAAACGATTCCGTTTTGTATAATATTGTAAGACGCAAACATATAATTCATTAATATTTCATCATATTGCTTGGTTCGTGTACTGCTTGTACACGAATTGCTTGTTCATGACTATGAGCTCATGAACACGTCTGATAAAATATCTGAATCTGATTCAATGTCACACGAGTCCTGAACCGAAGCAGTGCAAAAGTAATATATTGATTGAAATATAAAGTTAATTATTTTCTTCGCCATTCAAAATATTACATATCTCTGACTTCAACAATAAGAATAAAGTTCGTTCGGAGTGTATTGAGAATTATTATTTTTTCCTCCCAGGATTCATTTCGCACCAAGCTGCATCAAGCTGTAATGGTGGATGAGAAGGCACATAATATTATAAATATTGCTTGTAATATGTAATGAAATAAAGTTTTAACACTTTTTCATGCGAGAATGTAGTTCTTCAAAACTCAAATCTGTGGATTGTTAGTAAAGATTGTGTGTAATTTTAAGTGTGTTTTGCCGGTAGCGGAGATCTATGACCTCCAGGCGGTAACGGCGCTCATTACTCATGTATCCGCCGAGAGGCGCCTGTCTTCAGGCTGGACATTGGGACAATTGCCCCGTCTTCGATGGCTCTATATGCGTCCGAAAATGAAGTTTTAACTGTTTTTCATGCTAGAATGTAGTTGTTTAAAACTCTAATCTGTGGTTTATTTATATAGATTAAAATAATAATTTATATATATATATTTAATTCTGAGATTAGTGACCTCCAGGCGATGAGAGGTGCACAATACTCATGAAACCGTCTAAAGCAGACATTTACCCTGACATTGAAATAATTGTTGGCTGTTTAACAGTCTTTGGTTTCATTAATTAATTACTTTTTATTCCAGTTTATTATGTTTTGGCTAAGCACACAGTTGTTCATTAAATATTATTTCTTATTCTATGTTAACTGTATAAAATTAAATAAAGGTGCAGTACAACCAAAAAGATGTTTGTAACCAAATCGTTTTGGGGGCTATAACATTCTGTTATTATCTGTTAAAAGTTCATTTGTGTTAATTTCTACGTTGAGTTAAAAAATGGGTTGAATTTGCATAACTAACGTGCAAAAGATATAGCCGTTTTCACAGTAACTTGCTGTAATCATGCTACCTGCCGTAATTTCACAATAATATTATGAATACAACATATTACTGTGAATTTTTCAGTTAAATACTGTGAAGGGATACTAATGTAATTTACTGTGAAAAATTACAGTAACTTGTTGTGAAAACCTGGAAATTTTTTACAGTGTAATCACGGTTTGGTTACGTGGTGAGACTGAAGGAATGTCCACGCTGATTATTTTTATTTTTCATTTTATTTTATATTATATTTTATTATTTTTTATCTTATTTTTATTTTATTTTATTTTATTTTTTTGTTTTGTTTCATTTTATTAATTTATTTTTTGTTTTATTTTATTTATTTTATTTATTTTTATTTATTTTTTATTTGATCTTTTTTTTATTTATTTATTTTATTTTTATAATTTATTTATTTATTTTTATTTATTTATTTATTTATTTATTTATTTATTTTATTTTATTAAAATGTTTTATTTTATTTCCTCGTCTGTCCAGAGAGCAGATTTGCACAACTTTCACTGGCCTCATCACCACAAATACAATGATATTGTTTGTATAATTTTATGTGCTTAAAAAATCTAGATAGTTACAAATAAATGTGCGATCTAATATTACAAATAATAAAATAAGAATATAATACATTTAAATTATTATTACCTTTTTATTATTATTATATATTAAAAATAGAAATACATAAGCAGCTTTATTATATTAAGCTATTGTATTAAAATAACTATTTTAATTATTGTTTAATAAAATCATTTTAAAAAGTTAAGAAAACATTACAGATTTTTATAACTATAAAGATAATTCTAATATATCACTCTTAAAATTGAATGTAAAACAATAGCAGGGTTCAGACCAAATCTATAAAAAACAAGAAGCACTTTCAGAACATTTTTTCCAGTTCATTAATAATAAAACACCCAACAGCCAGTCAGAATCCATTGAAACATAAAGCACTGATGCAGAAAACAACACTGTGGAGAACGTCACCACTTGATAATATTGAAAAATATGCTTCATAAATTCATGCAAATATTTCTAAACTGCAGTGCACTGGCTTAAATTAAACACTGTTATGGTTTGCTGGCGTATATATGGTTATCATTGTTAGTGTGAATGGTCTTTAAGAGATTTGATCGCGGCCCTTTGCTCTGGTTCTGAGTGTGTTTATGCAGCTCCGGCCGTAAAAGGCAGTTTTTGTGTGTTTTTTCGGGCCTCAATGTGTCATCGTAGGCTGAGGGCTGCTAAACAGAGCCGGCAGTTCAGAGCCATTGCTCACCATCTCTCTCCCACACACACACACACACACACACACATACATCCACTGGTCAGTGGCTCTGACCTCTGCGTTCCTGGAGTTTGCGGTCGGGTGCAGGTCTGGGTGAGCTGGAGAGCTGGGAGAGTGAGGGGGTGGATCAGCTACACTGAGGTCTGGATTCAATCATCAGGCTCAGGCAGGGGCTTTTTGGGGGAGAGGAAGATTGAGAGATATGAAGGTTAGATCCAAGTGCTGGAATGGAATGGAGAGAGCAGAGTCTGGGTTTCTTAAAACATGAGAAGGAATGGGTCAAGATGGACAGCTAGTCCCAGAGCCAATTAGGGAAACAGTGAGGAGTAGTTCATACAGAGTTCATAGATAATAATAATATGCTAAATAATGTGATATAAAAATAAATATATGGTGATATTTCTTTTTATATTTAATAATAATAATAATAATAATAATAATAATAATAATAATAGTAACTATAATAATACACTATAAAATAATGAAATGAAAATAAATAGATGACAATATTTATAATAATAATAATAATAATAATAATAATAATAATAATAATAATAATAATAACATATTAAATAACAATGAAATGAAAATAAACATATGTTTAAAATATTTCAAAAATATTTATTTATATACATAGTACTAATAATATTATAATTGTAATAATATGCTAAATAAAAATGAAATAAAATAATAAATATATGAAATATTTGTTTTATAAATAATAATAATAATAATAATAATAATAATAATAATAAACAATGAAAATAAATATATGTTAATATTAGTTTTATATATAATAATAATAATGTATAAAAACAAATATTTGTATATACTGAGCATATTATTATTATTATTATTATTATTATTATTATTATTATTATTATTATTATATAGTATATACAAATGCAATATATTTGTATTTATAACTAACTACCAGTATTTCTGATACTACTAATAAAATATATATTTCAAAATATATATATTTATTAATATCACGTCTAATCACATACAATCTTTGGATGTTTATTTTTGCTATAAGTTTCGTATGTAATGTTAATTGTATAAAAATAATCCCTTTATGTTTTTATTTTTCATCACAAGTATGTCTCAAATATCTGTAAAAAAAAAATCTACAAAAAATAAAAAAAAATTCAGTTACTTACAGTAACTATCTTAACTAGCTTACTGACCCGTTGATTTGTTTGCTCATGATACAAAAGAACAGATAGGTCAGACAGAAAAATAGGAGACAACAAATGACTGTCCTTTTATGTTTTTCTTGTTCGTTTTAGAGGGTGGATGTGAATTTGTGAATCATTCCTGAATCCAGTTATTGTGCCGCAGTTGCATGGAAAGGCCAATTATGATGTCATCAATACCATCCCAATGATTCACTGTACGCATAAACAAAGCAGCACCCTGCTAAAACAGCCCACTGAATAAACGATGCTTCTCTCTCTCTCTCTCACTCTCTCTCTCTCTCTCTCTCTCTCTCTCTGTGTGTGTGTGTGTGTATAGATGCGCTCCTATGGCCATGGTCTATTTCATGCTCTGCCAAATCTCTCCTTCTCCCATCCTGCAGAGGGAAGATATGAGACACACACTCAAAAGCGTACAGTGTGTATGTGTGTGTGTGTGTGTGTGTGTGTGTGTGTGTGTTGGATGGCTCAAAATGCCTGGCAGTGGCTCCTTTAATGCTTTATTAGTGTTTATGTTGCCTTGACTTGTGGCTCGGACGGTTACCGCAGACGAGAAGAATGCACTTCAAATACACACACATTCCAGCGTTGCCCCGTCTCCGTCTCGCCACCCATCCAAACCAACCCCCCTACTCAACCCCAACCCTAATCTGCCTGGTATTTGTGTTTTTCTAATCTTTATCCATAAAGGGTTACAGACATAGACGTAATTGTGCACCGGTGTCGGCGTTTATTCGATAATGGTGAACGATGGGTTAATCCCATCCTAATGGCATCTGACAACAACACTGGATTTCCGTTTTGCACATACGCATGCATATATAGTCATATAATGCCATCAGAGCCCACCGATTTGGTTGACAGCTGTAAGTACCCAATGCCCTCAAAACCCCCCGGCAATCAGGATAAGCCAAGATCGGCATGTCTCAGACAAATGCGTCATTTTTTTCCCCCCTCTCTGGAAGTGTGTGTGTGTTTTTACAGGAGTTAGGATGGTCTACATCAGAGAGGGGACAGCTGGACTGGCGTGTGTCCATCTCTGCTCAGGTTTCCGCAGTCCCGAAACGCTCTGGTCTCATCGTTATTACACCCTTTCCTCTGGTTCCCCTTCTCCTCACACCTCTGCTTCTGCTATCAGCTCGCTCACTGATTTAGGTGTGTCAGCAGCTAAGCGAGAGAAGAGAGTGTGAAGTGGAATTCTTGCGTTTTACCGTAAGACGGAGAGATATATTTGGATCGGGGTGGGGGGGTAAAGCTAGCATGACCTTAATACAGGACAATGGATCGCAGCTGTGCCCGATATGGGTCTGCTTTTTTTAAACACAGACACACACACGCACACACACACACTCAGCAGGAGAGGAAGGAATGGCGATTAAAAATGATTTTTCTAGTGTTTAATGAGAAAAGACATTAGCTGGCACAGGAGTTAGCGGGTGCAGGAGGTGATAATTGGACCGGCTCATGTGACTCCTGTTCTTCAGCTTAAAGGAATAGTTCACCCTAAAACCATTTATTTACTGTGGTGAGAGGGTTCAGGCCTGTGCTGTGTTCGTTAGTGCTTGAAACAAACAAGCAAACAAAAAATTACAAACACTGTGAGAGAAAGTGCAAAATGTCCAAACAAGTGGATGAAGATGATGTCACATATTCAAAAAGCTCAACAAATTATCAGAAGTTGGTAGCTATTTTTCTCAGTTGTTGTAATAAAAAAAAAGTAATATCGTTAAAATAAATAATTAATATTTTTACAATATCTATAATTTAGGTATGTAACAATTCACCCTGAGTGGTTGAAAATCGATTCAAACATGTGACAATTCAAACGATTCGGTAGAAATGTTGAATTAATCAAGATATATATTTTTGAACAGAGGGGGCGCTGTGTTTATCTGCACATTAGTGGTGAGCAAGAGGTGGGGCGACAGAGTAAAATGACAGCGGTGAAGTGCGCCAGACAAAACACAAACTGTGTACAAATACTGCAAAAATACATTCATACATACATGTATTACTTACACTAACAGAACAAGGAGTAAGATGCACATAATCCTGCACAGCGAAAAACACAAACGTCTACACGCAAAAAGCTATTAATAAGCTAAACCACGCGGACCGGATGATTTGCAGCTCCGCTTGCTATGGCGAGTGCTATGGAGCTCTCAGTGCATCAGTAGCTATGCCTCCACTAAAAATGCAAAATAACTTTATGCGCAAAACTGGATTATCCCATAAAAAGATGTGCAAATAAAGCAGCGTTTTTATCCAACTAGTCAAAGAGAAAATCGTCACTTCTTGATTATAGGGCTGTGCAATTAATCGAAAATCCGGTTTCAATTTTGATTTTGGCTTCTAACGATTATGAAAAACCGTTAATCGAAATAAACGATTATTCCATCATATACCGCCCCCTTTCCAGTTGTACACATTTGTTGCTCTGCAAAGCTCAGTTCCAAGTGAAAATGACTAAAAACATGTACTGTAATGTAACGTTTGCAACATGGGATGCGCATCATTCATTGATGTACATTTAAATCATATTTTTAAAAGCGCAAAAGAGCGAATGCTGTTATGTGTGCACGCTGCGCTTAGCCTCGGACAGGCTCGGAGACGAGCTGAGCACACACATCTAACGCCATCTTAATGTGAGCGCTTTAATGGTCAAATACATGCACATTTGTGTCAGAGCGCGGTGTTTAGGGATTATTCATATTAACTCTCGTTTGTGTAATCAACAAACAAGTTGAGCATCAAAAGACACGTGAAAGAGTAACCATATCAGAACCGCACTATTCTTAAAGAGACAGCTGGCAATACATGTTTTTTTATTATTAATCAAACAACAAAAGGAGAAAATCCCTCACTGCTCTGGGCTGAAGGACTTTTGTAGCTTAAGTTTTTTTCCTTACAGTGAAGATGCTTAAAGCACAGTTTAAACATGACAGATTTAATAACTCATTTTTAATGAATGATTTATTTTATCTTTGCTATGATGACAGTACATTATATTTTACTAGATATTCTTCAAGACACTTCTATACAGCTTGAAGTGACATTCAAAGGCTGAATTAGTGTAATTAGGCAAGTCATTGTATAACAGTAGTTTCTTCTGCAGACACTCAAAAATATTTATATATCTTAAAGGGGCTCATAACATTGAGCTATTAAAATGTTTCAAAATATTTAAACCTGATTTTATTCTAGCCAAAATTAAACACATAAGCCTTTCTCTAGAAGAAAAAAATATTATAGGAAATACTGTAAAAAATTCTTCTGTTAAACATCATTTGGGAGATATTCATATATTTAAAAAAATCACAGAAGGGCAAATCCTTTTGACCTCAACTGATAATTGTTTTGAATAATCATGATTACAATTATGACCAAAATAATCGTGATTATGATTTTTCCCATAATCGAGCAGCCCTGGCGCCAAATATCAACAGTAAAAACTGAATTTTTTGCGGGAGAAGTAGCTTGAATTTTTTTATTTAATAAATGACTTGCACCTCAGAAGACAATCCTGACATGCAATGCAAAGAGCACAGACGCTCTTGATTCTAGAGTTATATATAAAAACTATAATAAATGTAATAAATATAATATCACTATTGCTGAAACGGTTAAGGCGTTTTACAATGAACAAAACAACATTACAGATGTTTTTTTAAAGTGCTCAGCTTGCTGGTTTGTCCATGCACACACTTTTTTATCTTCACATGATCTCAAAACAAAATCACATGACCTTTTTTAATGCACATACTAGAATTGGTTCCGTTTATCCTACTCAGTTTGTGCAGATCTTTGCGTTTCCATTAACCAATTTTATGCAAATATTTAAAATGCACATAAAAATAGGTGGATGGAAATGCTAGTGTTTTTATAGAGAAAGTGTCAAGATGTTTTCAGACAGAAAGAGAAAGTTGTTTACTTACAGAACCAGCTATTAGATTATTTTTACCCTCTCCTTTTCAAATTAGTAATGCGTGTTGTAATAATTTGCTTATTATTAAACATTTTAAAATGTTCAAGATGATCCTTTCTTAAGTGTATCACACTGATACTTGAACAAATTAATTATACAAGTAATATTAATTATTCACCTTCATAATCATGTTCAACTCCTGTCTCAATCCTACTATATAAATAGTGATTTTATAATCAGTTTTTTATTTTTATTTATTTATTTTTTGCAAGTGGCCAGTCCCCTGGATAAGAGAACCTATTGACCAGCTCTGTACACACTGCTCTCTGGTTTAGGAAAGGCTTTCCTCTCCACACCCGCCATCTCAGTCCCTAGTGAAGGAGTTCTTTTTTTTCAGTAGGGGACATCAGCTTATGCCAGAATACAAAGATTAGCTGATATTTATTTTTTTTATGTAAAATCCAAGCACAGTCACTGTTTTAGTTTGTGTATATTAATGAGTCTTCTTTAGTTTGTATCATTTTTTCTTTTTTTTCGTTTTTAAAATAACAATTTAGTTTTGAAAGATACTGTAATATATTATTTTGCAAAAAAAAAAAAAAAAAAAAAGTGCAGCATTCAAGAAAAAAATTAAAGGGCTCTTCATCCTAAATGTGTTTCAAATAATTTTGTAAAAAAAAATTGTAGTGTGAGATTAGTATTGTGAATCATATCGAATCGAGAGTCAGGTGAATCGTTACATCCCTAGTAGAATTTCAAACACATTTTTTTCAGAGTGGAATGGAAGTCTTGCCTTACAGTTAAAAAGACTAGAATTGTGGTTGTTTGGAATAATGCAATTCAGTTCATCTTTATTTCTTTAGCGCTTTTACAATGACGATTGTGTCAAAACAGCTTAACATAGAAGTTCTAGTACAGTGAAAACGTGTCAGTCCGGTTTTCAGAGTTGAAGTTGAGTTCAGAGTAATATTATGTCTATAAATATGTTTAGGCCGTATTTGATTGATAAACTTCAGTGAAGGGGAACATTAGTGATTTTTGTTTTAATGCACTAGCTGACTTTAGACTGGGTCTTTTATTGCACGTTATATGGATTAGTTTTATGATGTCTTCTAGTGCAGCATGGCATTGTAAATCCATTTTCACTGCATGAAAAAAAAACAGCTTCAATCATCTGCCTAACATCCCAAAAACAGCGTAGAACAGCACGAGTGTGAGAAAACAAGCATTGTATAGTCATGTTTGAAAGATCTATCCCTTTAAAACAGCTTTTCTCTGAGGGGCCATCTCTGAAACTTCCAGCGCTGACATCATCTATGTCTCTCCCTCCGCCTTGATCGCCTCTCTTTCTCTCTCTCTCCCTGCTTGTCTTTTCCTGATATTCCCGTCTTTGTGTTGTATTGTCTCACCCTTGCCTTTGAAGCGTCGTTTACTAGTGTACACTCTCACAGTTTTTACACTCAGACGTTCCTCAAAGGAGACGAGCTTTTGTGTCTTTTGTTACGTTCTCCCTCTCCCCTTTTTCTGAGCTCCACTTTTATCCCTCTATCACCTTTCCGTCTTTTATTTGCATGACACTCTATCACCTGTGCGAATGCCAGTGGTTAATGTGGCGCCGCCCATGTGCTGCGATGTTTCAAGTTGCATATCTGTGCTAGCTGAACATTGCAGCTAGGTTATTACAATGTTTCCCATATGGCCGGAGAGGAGAGAGAGTGGGCTTCCCTCTAGTTAGATTTATTGGCCCCATATTGATGTCCTTGGGCGTTGCCGATTGATTTGACACGGCCGACATTGTTTTGCGAGCCTAGGGGGGAGGTGTTTTGTGAGAGCATGCGGCCGAATGAAACTCTATTCCGCCCCTTTGCTAAAACCCATCCCTTTTGCTCCCAAGCTGGAGGCCTTGGGGTTGTCAGGGGCGACCAGCATGGCGCTAGGCAACCTGGCCTAATTCGCCCCATTCGGCTGAGCGCAGTTGCGAAGGGACCATTGTTCCTGAGTCAACAGAAAACTAGCCAGGCGCAAACGCGCCCGCACAGCCAGAGGAATCCTGACGGCCACTACAAATCAAAAGCTCCTGCTCGTCCAGGATAAATGTTTGATAGTTTTATCTGCATGTTACATCTGCACATAGTTATGTAATTTGAGCATTTTGAAACATATCTCTTGCTTATTTTTCTTCTGCTCAGTTGGCGATAATCCTGAAACACACACACACACACACACACACACACACACACTCGCCTCCCGGCACTCACACACATATCAAAGTACTAAGTCCGCCCTTGTCCGCAATACAGTATCCCACCGTCTCCCCAGCTGTCACCGTTCACACTGACACACTTCTTCCTGCTCACAGACACAAAATACGCTCGTCCTTCCAACAGCAGATGTTTTAAGATGCGTGGAAGTCCAAAACACGTGTAACTTTATTTCTGACATTTGCTTTTTTTCTGGACTCGCAAAGACAATTTGGCAATGCGTTCACGCGCACACACACACACACACACACACACTCACTTCTCCACTGCGGGCTTGGTTATCTGGGTCAGTGCCTGTACAAATCTCATTACACTCCAGTCTGCCATCCTGATGCATTATGGGTAATGTAGTTCTGACCTAGAACTAGAAACAACACCTCAGGCATGTGCGTTACGTAAACGAGTCACTGAACTTCATCTTCTAAGAGGTGTTTGTTTTGCACATCATAGAAGACAATGTTAGCATTCATTAAACTGAACTGTTTCCCTGTCATTTTTGACTGAATTCTTCCTTTGTCTTTGAGTTTTTCTGGCTTTCCATGGCTTTACTGTTATACGCCAGGGCATTCAACTGCCTATAAATAAGACAATAAAATGAAGCTTCATCAAAATTAGTGTTGATAGACTCATCATGATTTATGTTTTGAGTGTGGCTTTAAGTCCAGTAGGGCTGCAGCTAATGATTGGTTTGTATGTTGATTAATTTATGAAATGGTTACTATACTAGTTCAGTGTAGTGTTCATGTCACTAAACCATCTAATAAATCGGTCCATTTTTTTCATCAACCTTTTTGTCACTGCGGACCGGTCAACACTTGACAATTTTACCCATTGTCAAGTAAAATTTTATCATTTTACTTGACAATTTGGGTGTATGTAGATTGCTAGGCAATCATCTACCGTTTTCTTAGAGAATAACAAGCTGACAAAACATTGCTGCAACTCTGATACAAGTTTTATTTCTGAAGAAAATTAAAAAGTACTGCTGTGCTAATTTTACAGAAATCTTTGAATTCCTTAGGCGTGAGTGTGTTAAACCACTTATGCACATAGCTTCCAACATGCTTCACCTCCATTAGAAATAACAAATTTGTGTATGGAAAAGACGTGATATGTGAATGGACGCCGTCATTGCCGATCTCCAGCAACTGATCTGTTTCATGCACACGCACACACTGGATTCACCTAATTTGTTGACAAGTTGTGGATCCATTACTTGTCAGTTTATGAGTCGTTCGCTTGGCCTTTTTACCCTTTGCAAAGAAACTTTCAAAAGATTTCTGTTTCTTACTCATTTTGCTGCTCGTGGGTTACTTTTTGGCCCTCAAGTGACCGAGGTGTAGCTGAGAGAATATGGTTATTTTTCTAAATAAAATAAATAAAATAAAATAAAAATATTTTTTAAAGGAAAAGGTTGTTTAGACTCGGATAATAATTAAAACGGAAATAACTTATGATTTTTGTGCAGCCTGGTACCAATCGATCCTGCCCGGGGGTTGAAAAACACTGATCTAATACATTTATTTCGAAAATTTGCATGTGAATGAACACAGTAAATACACCAAAGGCAGACAAGTTGTAGTTGAAGCCCATTTTGTTTTTGTTTCATTTTATTTAATTAAAAAAAACAAAAAAACTTGCCAACATTGAATTTCGTGTTGGTTGAAAAATGTTTTTGTTCAAGCAGAGTCCCTGTGAATTCTTTATTTATTTATTGTTTTTGTGTCTGTATTTGACATATTGCACATGTTTGTGTAATCGGAATGTATAGTAAGATGTATATTGAGCTTTCACAACCATAGAAATTAGTTAGATTTTTTTTATTTTGATTTTTTTGCATGTAATAATGATTTGGAGCTTGCGTCTGTGTCAAAACCTGACGCTTTTAACTTAGTAACTCATTTTCAGCAAAAAAAAAAAAAAGAAAAAAATCTTCGCTTATGTGACCAATTTGGCTTTATGTGACCACTGAAAAGGCATAACTATGAAAATTAGTTATTGTCGTGTCCATGTAAACTCTTGAAAGTGAGAGTCTGCGAAAATTCTGATCTTACAGCTAATGCTTCATCAGCAAAGTGTGGATTGACTTCACTTTATAACTAACAACAGAGACACATCTCACACACACGTCAAATTCTACATACACACCAGTGCAGAGCTGCCAACGACATATAGTCACTTTCCTAGAGGTACTGTTTACTAATAAGGTGACAATGCTAAAAACTGGCCTAACATATGTTGTATAGTGATTTTGACTGTTTTCGCAGATGCGTAAAAACAGTTCATTTAGAAAACTATGCTGTGTAAACATGAAACTTTTAAAACCTACTTTTTTCAAGTAGGTATCGCTGCAGCCCGGAGCCCTCTAAGTGGGAGGTATTACACAGCAAGCAGGTTGGGTAACCTCCCAAGTGGGAGGGGCTTATGCCACAGGTGGGCTGGGTTTAGTGGTGTAGGTGAGTAGACTTTAATAAAACGCATCAGGTTACTGTGAGGATTTAGGGTTGGGGTAGGTGTAGACGTTAATAAAACAACAGGTTACTGTGAGGTTGAGTTTAGGGTTGAATTGGCAGAATTTGCAGAATTTTTCCAAAACTGCACTGAGAGCCAACTGAATTGAAACTTAAAGGCTTTGTGACCCTTTTAAATCCTTTATGCATAAGATTGGATTTGTTTTTGCATTCGTACCTGTAGTAGGCATACGCCCTCCCCTCACCTTTAAAAAGATATCGAGTGTCTCGAAGAGGAGCGTCGATAATGAAAGCTGATCCTTCATTGCTCATTTTGCACTTATATGTATGTGTGTACGTGTGTGTATCTGAAACCTCTGGAGTCGTGTTTCACTCTGTCTGCCCGTATCACTGACACACCTGAGGACAGGTACTTCAGTTCCTCTCACACCCGCTTCAAAAACACTGTGTTTTTGTGCTTCCACGGTGAGGATGTTTCGCTCTGAACTGCAGGATCTAATGGGCATCTGTTACGAACAGGAGGTTATGGATTTCTACTAGCCCAAAAAATCAATACCCGCAATTCTGCACCCTCACCACATCCGAGTGCAATCGGGAGTGTGCGTTGTAGCAAAAGTGGTTCGTTCACAATTCGGTTTGCATCGTATTTGGGCCTCATCGGAGCCGCTATGCAGATTTTACTCATACAAAAACATCGTCCCCTCGGGGATAGCAGCACTTTCTGGTTTTGTATTGCAGTTTGTCTTTGTGTTTCGGTCTGTGTGAATGTACCTTTATTGACACAGGCGGTTTTATCACCCTCATCCACGGCTGCTGTGTGCGAGATGAAGAGATCAAGAGGAGAAACCTCTTAAACAAATAACGTCGGGATGCCAATACACATGCCACGCACGCAGTATAAATTTAATCAAGGCTTGAGCTCAAATCACTATTATTTTACCGGGAACTCAAGATTTGAGGGAGTCTAATCCTGCTTTTGTCTTCCTTTGTTTTGTTTTTTTTCAAGCTGTGCTTTCTAAAAACAGATTAAACAAGTCGCGAGATGCGCGCAGGTACATACATAAACACTGGGCTGTTGTTTCTAATATTTATTTTTTTTAGAAGCGACGGATTATAAAATCTGTTGTAGGTTACTATTTTTGAGTCCACTGAAATAAATTATTTCAGCAAAATTGTTGCAAACAATTTATATGTGTTGCATTTAAACAAACCAATTTAACTGAGTAATGTTTTCAGCCCGAATAAATTGTTTACAGCCACTTAACTTAAAAAAAGTAAATCCAGGGAATCATCTTTGAATCATTTTTTTTCAAGGTGTTCCACCACAGCCAGTCAAATCTGCTTCTCCGGTTTGGTTGGTAAATAACAGCATCATCTGCGTTCGGCGCTGTGAGAGAGAGTGCAGATGTTTGCAATTATTTGCCGTTTGTTATTTCCTGTCAGTCTTTTGTGATACACAATGTAGAGCGATTACAGTGGTCAGCGTTACTGACCCGAGGGAGTCTTCAATCACTCGCATACACATAATCTGAAGCCTGCATAATCCCCTCCTCCCTCCATCAACCTCCAATTAATGATTCCTGTGGCTTACCATCCATTTTACATCAAACTCCGAACACTTGTGCTGGAGAGAGTCCATGTGTTCACAGGTTCACAACCAGCCAGTAAATGTTATTCTTTATATACTTCTGTTTTTACAAAGGGTTTTCATTGTTGCCATGGAGAAACTGGAAATCTCATGTCTTTATTGCGTCTTTCATGCATGGAAATATATAATTGTAATATAATTTTATAAATCGTTTTACTGTAAAAGGTCATGGAAATACATTAAAAGAAAATATTCGGATCAGGCTTAGAATTTCTTATTGAATTTGACTTTTTGTATCCTTTTTAATTAAAAGGTTTATTTATTTATTCATTTCTTTAATTAGACTAGAAATGTCATGAAAGTAAGTAGTTCACATTAAATTAAATTGTTAATCTTACATCTATAGTGAATACTTTTATACAACATTGATTCGTTCATTCATTTTCTTTTTCGGCTCAGTCCCTTTATTAATCAGGGGATGCCACAGCAAAATGAACTGCCAACTTATCCAGCATATGTTTTACGCAGCGGATGCCTTTCCAGCCACAACCCAACACTGGTAAACACCCATACACTCACATTGCATTCACACACATACACTACGGTCAATTTAGCTTATTCAATTCACCTATAGTGCATGTCTTTTGACTTTGGGGGAAACTGGAGCACCTGGAGGAAACCCACACAAACACATGCAAACATGCAAACTCCAGAGAGAAATGCCAACTGACCCTGCCGGGGCTCGAACCAGCGACCTTCTTGCATTGAGGCGATCATGCTACCCACTGTGCCACCGTGATGCCCATACAACGTTTATATTTAAGTAAAAAAATGTATACATTTATAAGTCTATGCTCTGGCCTGGTTTTCTAGATTTTGATTTAATGTATTTATTTTGAACAGAAAAATCATACACAAAACAATTCTTTAAACAAAATACATTTTATCATGGTCGAAATGGAGCAGGATGAAGCGGGATGATTATTTTCCCCACCCCATTACCACACATCATTCGTCTATTACTTCAATTCGTCTTATTTCTTCTTTTACTTATCTCTTCTTTTACATGAGACATATTTTATTTTTTTGGCATCTTATGTTTGATTTCATTTGTACATTTACGTTATGTAACATACAGACCCACAAAATGCATAGTATTGCAAACAGCCATTAGTTGAAAGTTCATCATTCCTTTCTCATTTTATTCTGTCAATCACCTATATTTATTATTATACACCTTTAATAATATATTTTTTAACAACTTTTTAAATTGACTAATATTCTGACATCGTTTGAGAATCTGTTTCACATGTTTCACACCACATACAGTACACACACAATACACTTTTTTAAGTTTTCCTTGTTTTCAACCTCCTAAATGTTTGTTCTTCCCTCAGATTATATCCCCCTTTTCTGTCTTTTCTGTCTCAAAACCTGTTAGCAAAACCATTTCCATGCACTGATTCATTTGATTTTTCATTTAGTATTTTCATCAAATCAAAATTATTATCAGTGGTTGAATCAACATTGAAAAGCTCATAGAAAAATCATGGCTAGAAGGTCTATTTGCAAGGAACCTATTTGTGTTATACTTGTCCTTGAAGTCCACGTCACTTTTTTTTTTTTTCATTTTGTTTATTTCTTCTTTTGTTGCTGAACAATAATAAAAGAACCTCTCCCTGAATTACTTTGTAACATTGTCCACTGATGATCCAGCAATGCTTTGTGTCCCTCTATAATGCAGTGGGTCAGTGTTTTTTTTTTTTTTTTTTCCTTTCTGTTGTGTATAGTATTCATGTTTCTTTCATTGCTCTACTGATCCTTTAAGAGAATTGGTAGGCTGTGACTACCACAGCATTAAGCTAGACATTGATATTCAGATCAATTTGGTTTTTAACGAACCGTTATTTAACATTTGCCCCAGTTTTGCTTCATTGTTTGCTTCAAAACACCATTTTAGAAAAAAAGCAGCAGAGAGATTATATAAAAACAACATCAAAAACAAGATTGAATTCTTTTATTAATATACATCTCTGGTCATATTGCAAGAAAATAAATTTGCACTTTGATTTTTCCAACTTTGAAACACAACCCAAGGCAGGGCGCAACAGATTATTAACTAAGAATATCATGTTTTCAGTTCACATGATCCAATCAGATACTAACCAAATTAAATCCTGCACTGTATTATCGCATGCTGAAGGTTCAGTTTCGCCCTCGTTACTGCAATTAAAGTCATCCTGAAAGCATTTTGTTATCTATCTATAATGCGTTTTTAAAATCTTTAAAAAGAAGGCATACTCCTCCTCACATATATGTGCTGTGTGTGTGGCATGTGTAGGAGACACGATAACGTACAGGAATCAGGGGGAGAAGGTTTCTAATGTAATGTTTGTCCAGTGATGCGGCAAATTTTGTGACCGAGTCAGCATCCCTGCAGGCAACATTGTCAGAGAAGCAATTTTCGAGGTTTTCAAACCCAAATAATAGTAATTGTCAAGGACATTTGGACACACATTATAATAGGCTCCATGTTACAGTGCAATTATATGAGCAAAATACAGAGCGAAAGTCAAGAACAACATGTAATGTGGAATTATGTGGTCGGTTATGAATGTGATTACAATTAATGTGTTGAAATGTTGTTGATTTTTATATGCTTAGAAAAGCATGCTGTGACATGGCCTCATTTGTTTCAAACTCTTTCTGGTTAATGGTGTGAGGTGAAGGTGTTAAGATGCCTAATGTACTAGCAGAGAGACTGGGTTTAACTGCTGGGTTGCATTTAGAAAAGCTCATGATGTGCTTTTAAATTAGTCCTTAAAGGGGATAGTTTGGCCAGAAATGAACATTTGCTGTTAATTTAGTCACCCTCAGGTTTGCAGGATTTAGGTGGATTTTGTTTTACTGTGGTAAAACATTAAAGAAAATTTTAGTAAAAGTTGTGGTGTGTGAGGATTTATACGACGCAAGTCAATGGCTACTGCCACTTTAAGAGTCCACAAGGTCTGGGGTCAGAAAAAAAAAACGATTTGGAAATATTTTTTTAGATTTTGAATGAGGACAATAAACAAGCGTTATGGATGTGACATAAAAAGTTAGCGAGTTTACAGTATACAACATACTTTGTAGAAATTCTGTGAATTAAACTGCATAATCCAAAAGAAACAATGCTAATCAAAAGGATACGAGTTGGCGCACTATAGAACAAAAATGACTGATTTTATTTTATTTGACATTTTTTGCATTTATGAGGAAAAAGCTCCATTATTGACATGACATCTCTCTATTATGTGAAATTGGCACTTGTGGGATTTTGGTAAATCAAGTATAATAGTTTGAAAACATTAACAGAGCCATGTTTGAGTAATTTTAAAGAAGTGCATGTGCTTCATAATTTAAACACAGAAACGGTTTTGATATTTTGTCGATATTATTCGCATAATCGTTAATTTAATTGTATAATTATGTAACTTGTACTAGTTTGAAAATGATTTACATGCAGATGCTATATCCAACATTTTAACCAGGAGCTGTTTCTATTTCATTTCACAGTTTGCAGTTACCATGTTGATATTATTATTGCTATTGTTGTTGTTGTTGTTATATTTATTAATATATATAATATATATGCCATATATATATATATATTACTGTTGCTTTCTTAATAACTCAATATTTGCTTTATTTAGTTTGGTTAATTATTTTAGTTCAGTTTCATTTTACTTTTATATATTTATAATGTTTTGGCTTATATTTTACTGTATTTAAGCCCACATTTTTATGAGTTAAACTTTCTTTCTTTTCTTTTTTAAATAAAAAAGCTGTTCCTAAAAGAAATTAAAAGATATATGTTACAAAACATATAAATAAATGGTTGCCACATACAAATGCCACATATTAAATAGCAAAAATAGTTAAAAATAGCTATATATATATATATATATATATATATATATATATATATATATATATATATATATATATATATATATATATATATATATATATATATATATTCCAATAGTCATATTCCATTAATTTTTTTTAACATACATTTAATTTATTTATCTATTTATTTATTTGTTTATTTTTTGGTTTATTAATAAAAAGAAAGACAGTTTAAGTGAAAATGTAGGTTGCCCAGGCAAACCCGATGAAAACCACAGTAAAAAGGCCAGCCCTAACCCTATTTATCTTAATCATAAAATTGTAGTTTTTGCTTTTGTGTTGACTAAACATTGAAGTACAGTAAAATGCTGTTTTGAGTCAGTCAAATTTCCTTTTAAAAAAATCATGCTTTTGCAATATAGCGTCCAGCCGTAGTGTTTTTTAAAAGAGCAGTTTTTAGTGTGTAAGGACAGACAGCACAGGAATGCGCTGCTGCCCGCTTTAGGTCATCAGGATTGGGTTGGCGTGGTGCCCCTGCCATATGCTGCATGTGTGTGTGCTTTAGTGTGTGTTTGTGTGTGTGCCTCTGCGCACGGTCGTAAATCCTAAGTCCTCACAGACACCACCAATCTCACGAGGTCAGAGGTTAAAATGACTTTGCACGCATGCGTACATACACAAACACACATGCAAAACTGGAGGGCCGCTCCAAAAAATGAATGATTGAAAAAATAACCTTAACGCCCTTAGTGCTATTATGATGCAGAATGAATAATTGAGTTTGTCTGTGACAGGGATTATCCAGTAAATGACAGATTTTTGATTTCTTTTACTCTATCCATTTTGTGTCTGTTTTGGGGCTTCTGTTTGGCTGACAGTGTGTAAAATGAGGTGTATGTTTGTATCCCACAATGCGATTAGTATTTTATTCACATTTTTGAGCATCTAGGTTATGTATAAAGCTTTACTCCACACCTTGTTCTGGTTCAAAGCATTTGTGGAAACTGAAATTTGCATGCAAGTCCAAGGTATTCAAATGATGATGTCAGGCTAGTTAGCAGGGAGTAACCAAATGACCCCTGCTAAAATATGCTGGGGCACTACCCGTACCAGTGCAGGCTGCTATCAGATGCTAGAAGATAATTGGATTACCATATGGTATTTACATGCTTCCTATTAGACTCGCATATGGTATTTAAACAGTGTTGTAAGGTACTTCAAAAATATCATCCTAATACCATATGACTACAGCGATCAACAATAAGAAGGCTTTTTTGTGATTCATAATAAATGTCTTTATGCCTTGAAATTAACAAGTGTGTTACTTTTGTAATGTAAATTTGTAGAAAATAAAAGATTTTATTCAAAAAATGTTCACTTGCTAATTCTAAAAAAAATTTAAATGTATGGCATTAACCCTTAGCTGCCCCACCAACAAAACATTGGATTTAATTTTTTAACACCTAATGTGGCAAAATAACACACAAAATGCATTTTTTTTCAACACATCCAAAAATTTCTAAATTACTAATCCATCTTTATTTTTTGACATATGCCATAAAATATTTCAGATTCTTATTTAACATGTTTTCCTTTTTTTTATACAATAAAACCAAAATCAAGTGTAGGTGTAGCAGCAAGATTATGTTCATGTTTAACCATTATGTTAAACCATTATTTAAAGCTGTCATTCTTTAAATGACTTGACAGACATTATTTAAAACAGTCAAAATATTTTCAATCATTTGGTAGAGCAGGCGGTTAAAGGGTTAAAGATGTATTATATATAGGCTAACTATTTATTTGAATAAAAACAGTATTTCTTATAGTTCTTAATACAGTTGTATAATATGACTTTGGAGTTTATTAATAGAATTTATATGTGTGTGTGTTTTTTTATAAAACATTTAATGAAGCTACATTAATGTATAATATAAAAAATAGCAAGTATAAATCCTTACTGTTGGTAGACATGAATAAGATTGTGATTAGGGTTGCACAATATATAGTTTCAGGATCGATATCACAACGTGCACATCTACAATAGTCACATCACAGGATATGCAAAGATGAGTTGGGGTTGTAGTTGACCAGGAGCCATAGTTTGTTATAAAATAGTCGCAAAAAAAAAAAAAAAACTGTACATATGCTGTAGGAATGGTATAACAGAAATTTTAGGTTTTAAAACTTTGACTTTTCCAAACCACACACTGGGACGTTTTTTGCTCGCGTTTTCCGTCGACGTTTAACGCCTCGTGATTATATAAAGGCAATGTAATCGTGCACGCCAACGCGCAAAACACCAGGCACAAAAGCGTCATTTAAAAAAAAAAACGCCTCATGCTCTTTTTTTTTTATTTTTTTATTTGACGCACCACTTTAAAACCTTCTCCACCAATCAGATTAGCACTTTTGTTTACGTGCAAGGAGCTGCTGAAGTTACAGTAAACAGCACTTGGAGGCGCTCAAGCGCAAAACTGTCAATGTCAGCGCACATTAAAGAAGATACCCAGAGGCGATATGAACGTAGAGCTGGTGAACAATAATTTCTTCATCGCTAGAGCTGGAGCTGCTACTTGAACCATCTATGCTTGTTCGAGTCACCAGTAACTTTAACAACAAGCACGTGAACTTCGTCTCTTCCTCTTCTTCTGTTTTACAAGCGGGTGTTGGAAGCTTAAAGTTGTGTAGCGCCATCTAACGTCAAGGAGTGATTTTGCATACTCTTCTGCTTGACGCCAGTAAAAACCGCTTGGATTTGAATGTGGAAAAAACGTCTCATAAATCGCTGACGATAAACACAAATGAAAAGCATCCCCGTATGTAGGAGCCTTAAACCTTGAAACCGTTTAACTGTTGGCCATGATTGAAATAATAAACCTAGCAATACTGTGCTACTTATGTTAGTTCCATATGTTGGCTATATACAGTTGGCCTAGTCCTGTGATGCTACTTATAGT
Organism: Danio rerio; assembly: GCF_052040795.2. Taxonomy (NCBI): domain Eukaryota; kingdom Metazoa; phylum Chordata; class Actinopteri; order Cypriniformes; family Danionidae; genus Danio; species Danio rerio. Next base: position 21,384,103 of record NC_141040.1, read on the forward strand.
TGACTGAATTAAATAAAGCATTTTGCTACAATGGCATCACATTAGTGAGAAAAAGGTAAGAGGCAGAAAATGATTTGAATGTCGCTGTTCTCTCTACATGTATTTATCTGAGTGTGCACGCATTTGCATGTTATCAAGTCATTTAACAGGTCGAGATTGAGCTTAATCAGCCGTGAGATTCAGCATGTTCTTTTGATCTAAAGTGTAAATGTGAACAAATGGGGAAAGAGAGGATATTTTGAGAGGGAATGTCATATTCTCTTTCTACGTTTTACCCTCTTTGTTTTCTATGTTTTACTGGCTCTCTCTCTCTCTCTCTTTGAGGGAAAACAGCATGAGGCGAGTGCGTACGGTATGTTGTTAGTTGTACTTTTGGATCAAAGGCTTAGATGATTCACATTAACAGAGAAACACATAAAAGCAGCTGTTACTCACCATTATAACATTTTGGCAACTAATCAATAGCCATTGGCTCATTATAGGAGCTACATATTGTGCTGGTTTCCAAAAGAGATAATGAATCCCTTTATGAGCTGAAAAGCTCTAACAGTTTAATGTGCACTTTGGTTTTGGAATTGATTTAGTTCCCATCGGTGCGTTTTCTCAGACTATGTTTAGGTGCGTTTGTCAGTGTGTCTGTCTTCTGGTGTGTTTTTTGGATCTGGAAGTGCGGACGATTTAAACCTAAGTTGCCATGCCCACCGAGTGATGTGCCTGAACGATGTGGCCATTAGGGGAAGCTCACCCTTGGAAAAGTCATGGAAAAAGGGCAATTATAGGCAGGCGGTACAAAAGACAGCTCCGCTCGGTGAGGAGCGGGGTCCTAAGTGCCACATCCATCTGAATTCTTTCACAGGAAGACTCAGTATGTCTCAGAGACCATGAAACCCCAAACGACGACATTAAGACAGCTATTTTACGCTCTCTCATGGGGGCGGTGAGCTAAACAAAACTATTTTTCCATTACTTTCCTCATTTATGTCTTGCTGTTACTAAAAGCTCGCACCAGTTGTAGCCGGCTCGTATTAAAACGAACTAAGAGTCCCGCTGGGAGGGAATAGCGGGGACATTTTGAGCGGTAAAGATGTGAAGTTGGTGTTGAATGCTAAATGCTAACAGTTAAAGGAGACTGCTTACAGAGCACATCACACCTCTGCTGGCTCACCAGATCTGCAGCTTTAATGTGTGCACGTTTAGAAGTCTTCATTTGCATTTTTTTTTGGAAAAGTGTACAGGGTAGCTCATCTTAAAATCATTAATTTTACTGCCTTTTTGTTTTCAATGATTCGATCACATGTGGTAAATATGCATGGCAACTGCATGTGTTTTTTGATACAACACAACAAAATGCCTTGCTTTTCTCACAGCACATCCCATAATGATCATGTGTTGGTTCAGTACAGGTCCTTTGGGCTGTTTGAACGCATTCAAAATAGGACTGAGCCTAAAATCTAAATCTTTATTAATTGAACATTTTACCTTAATTACAACTAATAAACAATTATTTTATTTATTAAATTTTTTTTTGCCCTCATAGTTCATTGACAAGTTTTATACACCGTCTAAAGCAGGGATTCTGAACCAGCGGGCCACGGCTCACTAGTGGGCCTCATCAATCCTGCAGGTGGGCCGCGAGATTAACTCTTAATTTTACACTATAATTTTTGAATTTCATTATTAATATGCTATATTAAAATGATCACAGTAATGCATTTTCTCCTGTTCTCCGATTGATTACTTCAAACTCGGTGCAAAGACTCAACTTAACCTTGAACACATCTGCAACTAGTACACATAAGTCTGTTCATTCACAAACAATGTGTGAAGAGAAAGTGAAAGTCTCATTTTGTGTATTTTTGTGTGAACGATTTAATACATCTGCATAGTTGTCCAAATTAATGTCCTGTGAGTGTTTTATAACGGACGCACGCCTATACAGGAGGATCAAGCGAGGCTCAATGGTGTTTCTGCCATAGAATGTAAAATAATCTTGCATATGAGCTTCAAACATGCTCTAGCGGAGCTGTTCATTGTTCCTGTCAGAGTTCTCCCAATAATATCCAGCTGTAAACTCAACCGTCATCAGATCGATGCGTTTCAAAAGATTTAGGGTGTTTTACTGTATTTTACTTTTGCCTGTAAATTTTTAAATAGTAGATATTTATTAGTAGATATTCAGACAGCCCAGTTTAAAGCAGAAACTGGTCTTTTGCAATCTTCCTGTAGACACATATACACATATATATGTGTGTGTGTGTGTGTGTGTGTGTGTGTGTGTGTGTGTGTGTGTGTGTGTGTGTGTGTGTGATGCAAACGTTTTAGAGAAAATGTCAGTGAAAACGTTTTAGAGAAAATTTTATCGGAGAAAGAAGTGAGCCCTTAAGTGAAAAAGGTTGAGAACCCCTGATCTAAAGGCATCTCTAGCGCAGCTTCCAATCATCGTCATTGTAGTGCAAAATAAGACTCAAGAATGAGTCCATCCTTCTACTTGACCAGAGATATGGCTGCAAAATGACCGCAGAAGTAGAAATCCGCCACAGACTTTAACAGAGTGGGGTCACGTGAGACCTAGGGAAAGTAATTGAAACAATTATCCTGTAAAAATTATATTGATTTTAAGTTCTGAATGCCAATTTTTATAATTTTTTGATTAATCGCCCAGCCCAAGTCAAAAACCTTTTTCCAACTACTTCAGGAAGTGGTTAATTGTGGACAAGCTTACCTTTAGCTATTAGCATCATGCTATTGTGTTTTGTTTGACACAATCTCTTCCTAAAAGGGTAGTTCACTCAAAAGATGAAATATTTACAAACCTCTATGAGTTTCTGTCTTCTGTAGAACACAAAAGAAGTTATTTTGTAGATTGCTGCCAACCAAAGATGCTACTTATTGACGTCCATGGTATAAAACGTCAATACAACCAACATTCTTTAAATGTATGTTCTCTTGTGTTCAACCAGAAAGAAACGCGTTCAGGTTTGGAACAATGTAATGGAGAATCAATGTGAAATTATCTCATTTGATTTGGGTGAATTATCACTTTATGCCAAGCATAAACAACAGAGCCATTATTGTTTCAAGCCTGAATGTGGATATTGTTTTCCTTTACAGCACAAAATAGACTCTTTTCATTCTACAAAAGTTCAGAGACTGTAAAAAGTGAACAAAGTATTTAAGCTGACTTGTGTGCAATACTAGAAGTCAAATTGTAGTCATTATTCACAGAATCTATTGCATTTTGGCCATGTCAGTGAAGCTGGCTAGTCGAAAGCTTCAGGGAAACGATTGAATATAATGACTTAAATTTGAGTCTGTTGTTCACATAAGGCTTTAAAGGAGTTAAAGGAATATTGATGCTACTTTTTATTGTGGTTTTTGGAGCTCGACAGCTTCTGGTTACAATGTGCTGCAGCGTGCCACAAGAATTACATAACAGCTCTTCAAAGATTTCTACTTTTGTGCTCTACAGAAGAAATAACAGCACACAGGTTTGAAACGACATGATGGTTGAGTAAAGAATGGCGGAATTGCCTCAAATTTGCCTTTCTACTTCAATCTGCCTCTTTAAAATCATTCTAGTGGTTTTGAAGAGACACAGTGAAGGGCAACCGACTCTCGTCTTGCTTCTCAAACACAACTGTGGTGTCTGATCACCTTCTCACACATATAGATGCAAATTCAGATACATGCATATCAAATCTCTTAAATCTACAGCTTGCTTTCGACATTATTTTCCATCTCATTGGTCAAGGTGACAGAAAATGGATAGTTTTTTTTTTTTAATTGCCTCTTATTTAGATAGTATCAGTTCATTACAGATAAATCAAGCGCATGTTTGTCCTCTGATTTAGGAGATATTTTATGTCGACTATCCTGCAGCGCTTAACAAATACCACCAGACATAAATGTCAGACCTTTCAGTAAAGACAAGGTTGATGAAAATAATTAGGTCATAACGAAAGCCAGCATCTATTTATCCCAATCCGGTTTGAAGACCTATACGCGCTCATTTGTTCAGGGCTTTCAGAAGACGAGCATGCAAGACCTAAATGAATGAATTATTTTAAGCAAACTCTGTCTCACATGAAATCACCCTTATAATTAAATCACATTCCACTGTTTTCGCCGTAACCGTGTTGACTCGCGAGACGTGATGAGTAATGTTGCTTTTACGCGCCGCATTAAGCCGAGTTTTCAGGGGTGCGTAAGGAGATTGCAGACGAGAAGAAAGACTCAAAGACACTGTTTTCTCTGTTTCATCGGTTAACAGAGCAGCAGTGGATAATGGAAGGAGACAGAGCGGTAGACATATAGCGCTTGACAACACCCTCCCCCCGTCCTCATGAAAACTGCACCAGAAAATGCAGCTGCAGGCAAAACTGGTGCAGCCATCTAATAAAACGTACTTCGTCAAGCTTCTGTGACACACACACACACATACACACATAGCACAAGCACCTTTCCTGCACCTGCCGAGCTGCAGATCTTGTGCCATCAGGGCAATTGCGTTACATTAAACGCATTACTCTGTGATGGGCACCAGTGCGCCTGGGGCCAGGAAGAAGAGTCTTTTCATTTTGAAGAGGCAAAATTAAACAATATTGGAGGCACTTTACGCACAAGGATACCGGGACTACCAATATTAACAATCAGATAAACTTAATAATTGCTCGGCCCTTTAAGCAGGTCTTTATCTAATAATCTGTAATAAGGTCTCATTGGTTGCCATGTCTAATAATAGTGAGCGATGATTTTAGCCTACTGTAATACCCCGAGAGGTCTTCGTCTAATAAATGGTGATTAACAAGAGTGAAAGGTGTAATTTACCTACGGACCTGCCTAATTGCTATAGAGCAAATCAGCGTTTTACCTCACACGTATGCATGGACTCGCAAAAACAGTTTCTGAACACACACACACACATAAACACAAGAGTGGATTGAAAGAAAGGCACCTATGAGGGAGAAATTCGTCTCTGTGGAGAAATTGTAGGCTGTGTTTGCTGGTGTGTGTTTCTCTGTGAGAGAAAGGATGTGGATTTCCGTGGAGATGGAAAATTGGCTTTTGCACCATTTTCATTGACAGTGATGGCAGGGGAAGGACAGGAAATGTTCAGGAAGTGACATAAGCTGAACTTTTCCAGCATGAGAATCAGGGTTGTGAAATGATACATTAGGGCTGGTTCTCAATATGCGTTCTTCAGCATTCTGTGTCCTTCTGTTCTCGTGTAACGTCATCATTAACTGTCAAAGTTCAGTTCCAAAACTCAAGATCACAAGAACGGAGGATGTGTTATAAGCGCAAATCATTCTTGAGAAGTCTTTGCGGCTGAATAAAGTATGAAGGAAGCGTAGCATTTTATACCTGTTTATTATTAAAGTTCAGGGATGTAACTTATTTGGCTCAGGGCTTTCCCTAAATGAGATGATGATTTCCCGAAATGGTCACCATGAAAATCTTAATAAAGGCACAAACGCTTTAAGGGAGTTTATTTGCTGAAATTAGTTTTACTTATTTTGTGGAAAGTATATTTGTAAGGTTTTTGTGCATGTTTTCTATATTGGAAGGGGGAAAACATTCAATCGTTGTATGAGTGCTGTAATGTTAAAATTATTTATGTTTAAAATTATGTCATGTGACCATCAAGAGGAACGCAGCATCTCAATTCTCAGAGGGCCCATTCTCTGTTCTCGTGGTCTCCCGAGTTAGTTCTTCCGAGGTAACCTGGCAAGAACAGCCTTCACAAGAATGCAAGTCCGTTCTCTGCGTTCTTGGAATTGAGAAACAGTCTAGCATTGAATTTAATAGTGCACTTTGTTTGATGCTGTGTACATGCCTCCAGCTTCTGCTTTCTATTCTTTTTTAGAATTAGGATTAGAATAGAATCTTTTTATCCGCACAGAGTTCCTGATTTGAATTGACTCAGGTTTAGAATGATTCTTTGGATCTGTTTTTTGGTCTTTTTTGTGTATTCTGATGCCATGATAGAAATTGCTTTCTCTAACTCTGCCAATGTTGCGAATTCTGTTTATATATTTTATGTTACTAACTGAGTGAATATGTATTTTGCCTTTTTGAAATTTGTTATTTGTGCTATTGGTTTATAGAAGTCAGTTGTTTGCTAAATTAAGGCTGATTTATACTTCTCCGTCAAGCCAACGTGTATGGACCGGTGCAGCCTTCGCACGGTCGCATAGCCCTTGCCATGGCTGATGTCGACACTGACATACACCTCTCAATAAATGAAACTACACGTCACAACAACGTGTAGCGCAAGCTCTGTGATTGGTCGGTTTGGTAGCTGTGACGAGTGTCGGTGGTGCTGAGAGCAGTGAGTTTAATAGAGCAAGTTTTTACAAGTGGCAAGTCCTGTGAAGGAGCTCCAGATGATTTGTGTTTAACTTATGATTAAAGTTGTTGCATGTCCGCTGGTTCCCGCCTCTGCATGAGCAAGTTTGAGCTACTCGTAGCGTTCAGAAAAAACAAAACTCCCATGAAGAAACATGAAACAGTGAAACATAAAGACCTATTGCCAGCTAGCATTTCGAAAGTGTTATTGCAGGGCAACACAAACAGAATGCAGAAGTATAAATGCACGGCTATGAAAGGCAAGTGCTGTGGGTCATGCCGATCACTCGACGCAGAATTATAAATCAGCCTTAAGACTACACTGGTGGACTGCAGCTGAAATTTTAAAAAAAAAATAATAATAATTTGTGACTTTGGACCCAGCCTTAAATTGCACACATATATATTAGTAGGAAAAACTACCAATAAATTGTATTGAGTGAGTCAAAATGATTGATATTTCTTTTATTTACAGAAATAAAATGTAATAAATATTCCAATTGGTTACTGGAATACCCAGTAAATATCCAAGTTCTATGAAGACATTTTGTAAATTCTCTTCTGTACATAAATGTTTTGCTTATTAGTGGTTTGCATTGCTAATATCTTAATTTGGACAACATTAAAGGTGATTTTCGCAATGTTTATATTTAATATCTCAATATTTATATTCCAGATTTTCAAATCTCTGTTTAATTTTGTACTGTTCTTTTAGATGCCCTATCTTTTCAGGTGAACAAAAAGAACAAACTGGTTTTGAGGAAGTATTAAATATGTTAAGAAATATTTAGAGAAATTAAACGGAAACTCTAATACAACAATTTGTGATGACCATTTGTTTACATATTTTACACACTATTAATATTAAGTTAACACTGAGAGTTGACTTGTGTCTGCTTATGACAGATTTTGTGTATATTTCAGTTAAGTGTCTTGTAAACATTCTTTTTAATTTATATACAAGTTACTCATGCATATTCAACAATCTATGCATGTCTACATTGAAGAGGGTGAATTCTTAGAACCATACCAACCTGTGCTTCCCTTTTTTTAATTGTTTTGTTCTTATTGGACAGATTTTTGGACCTAATTTTTGTCAGTACATCCACTGCAGCCATGTGCCATGTCACGTAAATTTTCGGCGGAAAAAATCACGTGTGCCGTCCACCTGGCCCAGATAATGAGAGCTGGCGTTCTGCTTGAAAGATGAAAAATGTCAGACAAATGAGCCCAGTCAATACGAAGCTCCTCGCAAACAAATGCGTCCTGATAGCGGAGCGTCCCGGCGTCTCACTCAGTGCTGGGCGTGTAATTGTCTGTCTGTGTTCTCTAATTGCGGCATAATAAATAAAGCACATTCATTTGTTTATGTCTGTACTTCTAATGCGATTCCCTCCAGTGCCGTGCCGCAGATACCTCTCAACTCGGCTTTTTCCTCAGTTTTCTCTCGTCTTTTTCCCTCCCCTCATCCCTCGCTCTCTTTGTCTCCTCGTCCTCCTGTTCCTCCGTTCCTCAGCACACCTGGGGGCCTGCAGGGGATGTCTCAGCATGAATAATGCAGAAGCGCTTCAGAAGTTGTACCTGCTCTCCTTTCCCTACCGTCACTCTTTCTCTCCCTCTCTCTCTCCCTCTCTCTCTCTCTATGTCAGTGCACACTTTCCATCTCTCGCTCTCGTTGTCCTTACATTTCAAGTAAAACCATTATTCCCTTGTGGAGGAGTGGAATGTGATTTCCTGTGTGCTTGTTTTATTTTATTTTTTTTTTTTAGATGTTTGTAGCTTAAAAACAAAAGCTGGCCTGCACTCAATCCACCATCTCTCTCTTTCTTGCAGTGGATTTTGTGGACTGTGGCAGAGGTTCCGGCCTGCGCTTTGAGAGTGGCGACCCTGCAGATTTCCGGATAGACGCCGATGGGACAGTTATGGCAGCACGGACACTTCAGCTCACCGACAGAAAGGGGCAGAGCTTGGAGATTAAAGCCAAGGATGAGAATTCTCAAGAGCAGTGGATGGTACACATCAACTTCACTCAACCCAAACAGGTAAGAAAGCATGTTGAAGTGAAGTGTTCATGTAAACACAATTGCTGTATTTTTTGGACTGAATATTTGGAATAGTGCATTTACTTCTATTCATTCAGCAGATGCTTTTATCCAAAGTGATCTACAAATGAGGACTTTGAGTGATTTTATTTTGCATAAAGAGGCGAGTAATGAAAACAAGTGCTAGCACTACAATTTTTCTATCATTGTTTAGGAAAAGTAAAAGCAATAACAGGGAAGGATTAAGGAAAAGGAAAAGCACAAAGGATTGTTTTGCAATTTAAGCACTTATGGAACAGATGAGTTAGCACTTTTTATTGTCAAAGTTGCCCAGCAAGCATATAGATCTCTAAACATAGATGGCTTGGCTAAAGAAAGGCTAAATTTGTCAGTGAAAATTTAGTAGATGTCTAAGAATGGCTCAAAACTAGGCTAGTCATCAAATGCACTGGAAGGACTGCACATCTGAAGTCAGTCAAATCTGTGTATTTGATGACTAGTCTAGTTTTGGGCTATTCTTAGATGTCTAATAGATTTTCACTGTCAGCCCAAATTTAGCCTTGTTTTAGCCAAACCATCTACGTTTTACAATAGTTAATTACTTACATTTATATATAGCACTTTTCTGAGCACTAAAAAGCTTTACAGATTGAAGGAGGTAGGGATGGGGGTTACAGTTGTGAAGGCAACCATTCTGCATCAGACCACACACACACGCTGATCAGTGGAGAGGAGAAACAGTGATGATGCCAATTATGATATGGGGATGGTTAGGAGGGCATGATGGACAGAGGCCAGTAGGCAAGTTGACCAAGATGCCGGGGACACACCACTACTTTTTTCTAAGGACATCCTGGAATTTTAAATGACCTCAGATAGTTAGGATCATGATCTAACATCTCATTAAAGGATGGTTCTCAGTGACAGTCTGGGGCACTAAGATTCACACAGACCACAGGAAAGCACTCCCAGCTTACCTCACTAGTACCTCTTCCAGCAGCAACATGGCTTTCCCATGTGATCTCCCATCCAGGTACCGATCAGAGACAGCCCTGCTTAGCTTAAGTGAGTGACTACAGTAGTCAACATTTGAAGTGAATCATCGCCATTGATCAAAGTTTTCCTAAAACAATTAAACAACAGCCATTCTTGTCTTAGTACAGTTTTGAAAAACGATTGTGATCTACTTTGAATGTTGACTATTGTATAGACCATTATGTAAATGGATCACTTGCTTCGTTCGTCTAGTCAAAACCACTTGTAATTATTTTGTAATTAATAACATATTTTTTGTTTTATTTTTGAATTAACTAAATCTTTAAATTGAATATCTTTCATCATTCGCACATAAAATAGTTCCTTGAAGTGGAAAACAATGAAATAATGTGAAATAATGAAATGGCCAGACCAGAGTCATGTTGTAAACCTGATTAAAAATCTCTGGAATATCCTTGGTGACAAAGTTGTGGCTAAGGAACACTACAGTCTGTAATCTGTGAAAGGGATTGAAGAGGAGTGAGATATACATTAGTCAGCATTTGAAGTGAATCATTGCCATTTATCAAAGTTTTCCTAAAACAATTGAATAACAGCCATTCTTGTCTTGGGACAGTTTTGAAAAACTATTGTGATCCACTTCAAATGTTTACCACTGTATAGACCATTTTGTAAATTGATCACTTGCTTCATTTGTCTAGTAAAAACCTTTTGTAATTATTTTGTAATTGACTTTTTTTCATAATTCGGACATAAAATAGTTCCTTTAAGCGGAAAACATTAAAATAATGTGAAATAATGAAATGGCCAGGCCAGAGTGCTGATGTAATTCTGATTAAAAATCTCTGGAAAATCCTTGGTGACAAAGTTGTGGCTAAGAAACTGTAATCTGTGAAAGAGATTGAAAAAGAGTGAGATGTACAGTAGTCAGCATTTAAAGTGAATCATTGCCATTTATCAAAGTTTTCCTAAAACAACTGAATAACAGCCATTCTTGTCTTAGGACAGTTTTGAAAAACGATTGTTATCCACTTCAAATGTTGACAACTGTATGTATGAGCTGCAGAGAGCTAGCTATCTTTATTAGATGTCTATTAAGTACAAAATTGCTTGATGGATGGTGAGATTATTCTAACTGCTTATAACAGTAAATGAGAATCTTCTGGAAAGTGTGCATAAAGTGTGTTCCACAAGGTGATGCCCACTTACCAACCTTAGATATGCTGCTGTATTTATTATAAACTACTTATTTGGGTACATCGTTACTATTTTTTTTATTATTATGACTTACAAAATAGTCAAAATAACTTTTTTTCTTTTTTTTTTAAATTTAATCAAAATATTACTCACTCTTGCAATTCTCTGAAATGATAGCATAGGGCGGGGCAACCTGTCACTCACATGAGATTGACCAATAGCAAACCACATCAATCCAATAGTCCTATCAGTACCTGATTTTTTTTTTTCTTGTTCGAGAATCTATTTTCACTCACATACATCACAAACCATCGCAATGTCTGCTTCATACCGATTTTAGCAGGGAACGGCGGCTGCGTGACTGCAAAAATCACACTAATTATAACCGTGTCAGATCGCTAACAGCGCATGGCGTTTCTAAACTAGCCTCATGCTGCAATTACACCATCAAACAGCCATTGTGCGAATGTGAGCTCACAAAAAAATGTCTCTCTTCATCCGAGGGCCCTCTGTGACAAAGCCAAAGCACTAATAAAACTATATTAGAAAATTAGCAGAGCACTAACACGTTGATAGTAGGGCTGTAATTAATGTTTAACGATGCTAAAGAGACATTAAGGCAGGAGGATACATTAGACAGCGGAGATCTGGACCCTCAGCTTGGGAACACTAACCATATGTCTCATAGCCCTGCCTTCTGCTTGGAGACAAGGAGAATTTACTCTTTATTACTCACACACACACTCATGTCCACACACTGCCGCCAAGGGGAAGGAGGACGAGGGGAGCCAGCGGGGGAGAGAGCGGATAAGAGCCAGAGATAAAGGCCGAAATGGTTGAGGAGGCAAAGGAGGAGAGGGTGAAGGGTGGGCAGTGCAGATATATTGCAGATGAGTTTGCAGGGGATGTGAAACCAAGCAGCGCTGGGAATATCATGCTGTTTTAATGAGGTTTTAATTTGGCCATTACGTTAAAATGTGTCATTCGGGTAGTTTTGTGACTAGTCTCCTTCTCTGTGTTGTGAGATGTTTTAATTGTCTCTAGCAAAAAAGAAAGAAGTAGTTAAAATGTGTTTGCATGGGCTTTAAAGATTTAAAAGTCAATGGCTTGTTATTACTCAAAATGCTGGCACAGTGTCTGCATACAGTCATGGGCCAGGATAAGTTTCTAACGGTATGATAACCTTGAATAAAAATGTCATGGTTTCACAGTTTTAAGGTATTGTGTTTACTGCTCTAAATTCTATTCTTTTTAGACGTCTGGGTAAAAAACAATTTTTTTCCCCCCTTTTGAACACAATATATTTTATTTTGAGAAACATTTATTATATTTGAAATAGTAAACATGGCAGGTTAAATAATTCAAATGAGTTACGTCTTTTTGTATGCAAAAACCCGAAAGCGAGTTAGCATTTTAGCAGTTCTGGTTCTCTTGTCCCAAAGTCAATGGGTTTTTTGACTGGGATTTCGGTTAAATCACTTAAATAAGGTTCGTGGCTAACACAAACTCAAGATACTTTTTTGTTCATTAATAGTATTTTATAGTTTGTTGTATTTTTTGAATTGAGAATTCATATTGTGTGCTGATAATTCCTTCACTTCCTTCGCAATTGATTTTTTGTCGTCTTTTTCTTCATCTGATACCATTTACTCTAATGTCATACCTGCAATATTTACACTCCTTAAGATTTATAGCATGTGTGACTGTATGGGCTGCTTTTCGCTGTACTTTGTGACAAAAAAAGTCCAAAAAACTAAAAACAAAACATTAAAAAACCTTATAAATACCATATATACCATTATACCATGTAAATTATACCATGGTATAATTTTGGCTGTTTTAAACCTTGACTTTTCTAAACCGCGGTATATTTTGAAAATGTCGCATGCCTATATCTGCATGTATCTGATGGTGAGATTATTCTAACTGCTAACAGTGAAAGAGAATCTTCTGGAATGTGTGCATAAACTGTGTTCCACAAGGCGATGCCCACTTACCAACCTCAGATATGCTGCTGTACTTATTATAAATTACTTATTTGGGTACATTGTTATATTTTTTTATTAATATGGCTTATAAAATAGTCTGAATTTTCCAAACCGCAGTATATTTTGAAAATGTCGCATGCCTATATCCGCAAAACATATTTCATGGTTAAAGAAGATACGTCTTAGGGTTAAATGATACTGGGAACATGTGCAATATTGTTGTTGAGTGTTGCGATAGCAAAATTTCTTATGATAGATCCATCTTGCACAATGCTATTTTATCAGCATTTTTAAAAATGTATCTTATGATCATACCAAAATAAACAGGCAATACATATTTTTCTGATCTAATGTAATTAAATTAACGATGTCATGGTGCAAACATTTAAGAATCAAGAACATTTGATTGTTATTGGCTGTTTTGATTTTCCTCTCTTGTCATACAGGATTATTATTTTTAGCTCTAGGTTAACCTAACAGCAACTACTGGAGAGATGTTGATGATGATATTAAAGGCCCCACCTGATTGCTCAGATTTGGATAAACAACCTATGCATGTAGAACGCAAATGCACATACACTACAATTAATTAAATGTATTTCAGTTCTCTGCAATATGGCTACTGCATATACTGTTATCACGGTAATGATAATGTTTCTATATAATAGGCAGTCCTAATACACTTGTGGTTTTATATCATTAACAGGGCTAGAAATTGCGACCATTTTGGTCGCATATGCGCCAGAAAATTAATCTATGCGACCTCATAGTATATCTGGGAGCATTAGTGCGACTGCAAATAATTGTTGTAGTGCGACCTGATTTTTTCTAAAAACGTGCTGAATCGCACTTACCTGACGCTATATTGGTTCATATTAACTGTCAATCACTCAAGGTATTCCACTGTCAGATGACAGGGAAGAAGCTTTTATGACCACGGGAAATGCAAACGGCTGAAGAGTGAAAACTTAAAGCACACAGGTTTGCAAACCCCACCCAAAGTTGAGGCGCAGATGAGAGCGATCATGACATGTGGTGAATATTGATCCGCCAGCTGAGGCGCCCGAATCTCGATGCTTGCATTCACTGAGTGTTCAGCGCAAATGTCCGCTAAAAGTCAAATCTAATACTGTACATATCATCGCCAAAGAAGCTCGCCTTTACTAAGTTTACACTGAAACTGCAGCTCATAACAAACAGCGGTATTGCGCCAGTGGTCATCGCAAGAATCCTGCTCAACCTGCTCATAAATTGAGTCGGCTGACTCGCCTGCTTTTCCACTAACACAGAAAAATAAAAATCAGCTCAGACTGAACATTGAAATTGACACAAACTGAAACCAAAATGTTTAAAGAGTGATAGAAGTGAGACTTTACTTCCTTTCTTTTGTCTATTCTTTCTTGAAGTGTATATTATTTTTTTATTTAGTTACTGAGCTGTTTTGCAGCTTTCAGCCTTGAATTTAATTATTTATTATAATATTTTGTTTGTTTTGTAGAAGAAATATTATTTATTAAACTGACATGCATATATAAACAGCAGTACAAAATAAATATTTCTTACTGCAATGCTTCATTTTTGTTTGATGCAAACCATACATTTTTTTCATAAAGTAAAAGACGTTTTATTGCAGATAACTTTCATTCAAGCACATTCAAGACAGCATGATGATGAGAAATGTAATTCATTGTTACTATTATTGTCATTTTCATCATCATTAATGTTTTATTAATTAATGAATTAATTCACACAAATATCAATGTCATCTCAGCATTAGTTAGTTCTTTCTGGTTTTTGTTAGTTCTAATTGATGTTGTTTTAAAATACAATAAATCCCTTTAAATATAATTTGCAGCGGTGCTCATTCATTACGGTGCTACCAAGTAAAAAAGTTAATTTCGAGCCCTGATTAATGTTTGGTAAATATCTTTGAAAGTCTATTATGCTTACACGACTACATTTATGTGATGAAAAGTACAGTACACCAGTGATATTGTATAATATCACTTGATTAGCTCAATGAATGTATGAATTTCTTGAAAAAAAAATGACCTCAAACCTTTGATCAGTAATGTACATAAACAATATTTATTAAACTGTTTATTACTATATATTGATGTACTGGTGCATATCAGTGAAAATTCATATTTGCAGAAATTTCATTAATCCTGACAAAAAATCCTTTTGTTCAAGTCTGGAAAATTCCTGGAAATGTATAAAAGCATATTAATAAAGTTTAAAAGCACAAAAGTTATAATGGAGTATTTCTTCAGCTACAGACGACTTATAACATATCATTGACCATAAAATTAATAGGAATGATTTTGGTTTTCGTTTCATAATAATAATATTAATAATAAAAATACTGACAAAAACTATATTATAATTATATTATCTAAATAAGTATTATATTAATTATATTATCTAAAACTGTAAGTGTATTATCTAAAGTGTTACTAGAAACCTTACAAATCTTTCATAAACCTTTGCTATTTAAATTAAATAGTCCTTTAAATATACAGTTGAAGTCAGAATTATTAGCACCGTGAATTATTAGCCTCCCTGTTTATTGTTTCTCTAACTTCTGTTTAGCAAAGAGAAGATTTGTTCAACCCATTTCTAAACATTATAGTTTTAATAACTCATTTCTAATAACTGATTTATTTTATCTTTGCCATGATGACAGCAAATAATATTTGACTAAATATTTTTAAGACACTTCTATACAGCTTAAAGTGACATGTAAAGGCTTAACTAGGTTAATTAGGTTAACTAGGCAGTATAGGGTAATTAGGCAAGTTATTGTATAACGATGGTTTGTTCTGTAGACTATAGAAAAAATATAGCTTAAAGGGGCTAATAATATTGACTGTGTTGTTTTATATTGAAATGTTTTGCTTTTTTTCCAGCCTGAAATAAAACAAATAAGACTTTCTCCAGAAGAAAAAATATTATCAGACATACTGTGAAAATGTCCTTGCTCTCTTAAACATCATTTGGGAAATATTTAAAAAAAGAATAAAACAATCAAAGCGGGGGCTAATAATTCTGACTTTAACTATATAAAGAGAGAGAGCCAGAAAATGCTGAATGAGACAAAATGGCATATGTGAAAATACACAAGAACAAACTGAGAAAAAGGGTCTGTTTTTCTTCCCGTTCAGTGGATGCTTCTGTTGTCAGTGCATTCGGGTCGAAGAGGTCCTCTGACTCTGAGTAGACACAAGGGTAATGAGTTCGCTCATCATCACCTGAGTCATAGCAGAGAGAAATGAGAGAGTCTGCCTCCCTCCATCAACACGCAACTGCCGCCCACCCGTACCTTGCGCTGTCATTACCGGCAATATTTCACCAGCGACAGGCAAAGAGAGAAGCTGGGTCAAGAGAAAAGGAGGCTTCGTTGATATCAACCGAGAGGAAACATTGAGTCGCTTTATAAGCAAACACACTCACTTGCATAATGAATTCAGCCGTCGGTCGCTGGAAATGAACTCTTAACTGAACACTCAGAAGGGTTTTTGTTCTGTATAACACTAAGAACAGGGCAAATGTCTGGTCAAGCACATCTCTGACTGCCTTCGGCTCTGAATAACAGGGTTTAGGGAGAAGGGAAATGGAACAATACTGCAAACTCAACACACAGACTCGCATTCACTATGTGGGTGTTGCTGCTGTGGGATTTAACGATGGAGCGGCAGCGGAATTTATGACCCCATTACAGAGGGTAAAATTAATTCTGTAATTATTTGAGGCCAGGGCAGATGTGTTGCTGCAGTGTGTCTGTATGCGTATCACATATTGTATATTGAGTGTGTGGGTGTTTGTGAATGTAACTTGTTCTTTTTCTCATATTTTTTATTTATTTTTTTCTCTTTGCTAGGTGCCAGTGATACTGTTTCCTCGGCACAGTGTGCTTGTCAAGGGCGACGACAGTGTGAATCGCGTGAAAAGAGACTGGGTCATTCCTCCTGTCAACGTGCTGGAGAACTCCAGAAAACAATTCCCCGAAGAGCTTGTGAAAGTGAGTGTATACACACAGAAAAACAACATTGCTTCATCATGTGAAGTGCAGTCAGAAATGTGTGGTAAAATATCATTGGGGAGTTATTCGCATATAATTTTTATTTATGTGTTTGTGTGTGTGTTTCAGATCCAGTCTGATAAGGACAAGAGCAACACGCTGCGCTACAGTGTGACCGGACCAGGAGCAGACCAAAACCCTACTGGCCTGTTTATCATCGACCCCATTTCAGGACTTCTCTCTGTCACCAAACCGCTGGACAGAGAACACATCCCCAACTTTCATGTAAGTGTTTATGACTCCATGTGTTCTATCAATCTATTGTGTTTTCAAACCAAAGATATGCTGCCTTAAAGGGATAGTTCACCCAGAAATGAAAGTGTGCCCTTTTTACCATGATTAACTAAGACTTGCATGGTTTCCGCTACATTCATTCTTCCATGGTGGGGCGCCACACCAAAATGCATTCCCATCATGGCTTCTTATTGAAAACCTTTAGTTGTTGCTGCTTTTTTTTTTTTTTTTTAGCCGGTTATAATCGCACCAAACTGTATTAAGATGTAAGTGAATTATTAGTGCTGTTTGTTAATGTTTAACCCTTGAAGCCCAGCAGGCACACAACATCATAAGATATTAATATTTGCTTAGATTTAAGTCATTACATCAGGTGACCAAGATTCAATGTCTAGTCAGCATCTAAGGACAACTTTATTTTGATGTCCAATAACAGTCAAAATACGTTGATATTTTGTTAATTTTAGGTTGTGTTGGAAAGTGAAAGTCTAATAGATGCCACAGTTGTAAAGTCCACACACCGTCAAGGTGTAACATGAATAAACGTTGGTATTTGGTTGATTTTAAGTTGGACGTTGGAAATTGACGTCGACCTGACATATGTTTTGTTTCCAAACAAAACCCAACATCCCCATAATGTTAGTGTACAACATCAGTATGACTTTATTTGACGTTCTGTGGCTGCATGGAGGTTACATGCTAACTGACTGACAGGGCTGCGAGACGCATGATGCAAGCAAACACAATGTAGTTTTCAGTGATGATGAACACAGTTTCCATAATTATACTTTATTTGTAGATAAAGGTCTATGGTTCTGCAAACAATAACTTTATCTTGCTTGAGTCTTGTGGCCGTTACACTTTACGTCAGGAAGCATTAATGCTGTTCAGTAGGTCCATTGGAGACATTCATAAATATTCCTTGCAAATCTAATAAATGTTGGAGACATGCTTCTTACATAAACACACTAAATTGCACTTCAGCAGGGTTATTGAGAGCGCACAAGACAATCTGCACTTGAGCATTGTATATTTCAGAGCGTGCAAGAAGTTTTGTGCACGAACAGAGGAAATCGGCACGCAAGCAAAGAGATTTGCATCCTCATGTTCTATTAATGCGATTTCGACTCGTCATACTGTGCTCACAACATTTGTCATTCAAATAACACCATAGGTTGTTGAAAAATCTGTGTAAAAGCTGGAAAAATCCTTGAGGAAACACTGACTTGACTTATAAAATATTATATTATAAGTAAAGTTCAGAATAAGTGTGCTCTTTTTATAACATTTTTAAATTTTAAATAAAATTTTATACAACAGTTCTGTCTGGTTCTCAAATCTGATTGGCTGATAGCCGTGCGATATTCTGCAATCCTACAGCCTCTTTACCCTTTGTGTATTACTCCGCCCTCATACAGCCAGCAAAAAGCAGACACTACAGATCTAAAGTTTAAAAGATGCACGCTCAACTGTTTAACTGTCAGCTTATGATTTGAATCCGGAAGAAAGTAGTTCCTCATACAAAAGGGTTTTTGATACTCTCCATGTTTGATTTTGATTTTATATACACAATTATGCCGTCAAACTGTTGTATAAACGCAATATCACACTTGTAGCAGTGCGATATGGCTGTATATCGGCACTGGTGGGGTCACTAAGGCACTTGGCCTGCGGCCTCGTGCCAACACACGCCTCCCACCAGTGCCGATATACAGCCATATCGCACTGCTACTTGTGTGATATTGCTCGTGTATATATATATATATATATATATATATATATATATATATATATATATATATATATATATATATATATATATATATATATATATATACATATATATATATATATATATATATGCTGAATAATGATGGAACATTTTCATTCATATTGTGGTATTTTATTTGAAACCTTAAAGTAGACATTTGAATTTGATTTCCATTCATATCAATTCACGTTTGTAAGTTTTATTTAATGGCGACACTAAAACATACTTAAAACATCCCTCTTAATCTATGCATCTTTAAAATGAGGTGATTTATTTCTTGGTTATTTTTATTATTTATAAATTGATTTAAATTATTAATTGTTTTCTCTATATATTGTCACATAAATAATTTAAATAAATTACTGTCACTTTAAGACCATTTTATGCCTCTGATTATATAAATATTGAGTATAATAATAGCAAAAACACAAAATCCTTTGAGGGGCAAAAACATTTCATCTTTAAGGTAGATTTTGATTCTGTAATAAAATGTAAAAATAAAAGTACATGTCCTAATGTAATGTTTGACAACAGTGATATAGTAGGTAAATGTACATGTAAAACCATCAGTAGTCTTCTGGAAAATGTGAAAATGCACCTTTTCTTCTCCTGTCAGTAAGAATTGTTTGTAAAGGAGTTCCCTGAGCTTAGATGAGATGACAGAGGTGACATTTGGATGACATTCATTTTTATGTAAACACGATGGGCTATTTGTTTTGCATCACCAAAAATGATTGAGGTCATGTCTGTGTATTACACGATAAGTTATTGATTATTGTGTGACAGACCTATTCATTACAAGATTTACCTTTTAGAACATTGAAAATATAATTTTTTTTAAATTTGTTATACAGCCCCCTGCTGATGATGAACATATAAGACTAGTGCTTTTATTATGAATGTGGTTAAGTGCTTAAGTTCGTTATTTGGCCACTGCAGTTGCCAAATTGACAGTGAAACTGTTGCTTTGTTATTAAATATCATCTGTATGTTTGCTTTTATTTTAATCTCTATAAAGCATCATGATATATTACTAGTGAAGTGATGATGTGCACAGAGGATTCGTTGCATGTATCAAAAAATGATGCATCTCGCAGTGAAGCAGTATACCGGAGCTTGATTCGTTTTGCCACAATCATGTGATTAGTGATGTCCAAAGCTCCATTTTCGCTTATACTCACGTGACTGCATTAATTTTTGATTTAAAGGTTTAAACACACTCGTGGGTTAGTAAAGTGTATAGCGAGAGATTAGGCGTCGATTACATACATTTCTACCTTTCAAAGCACTGCACCGGTTTCATGCGCCAGTAATTCAACTGAAATACAATAGTATTTTATTGTAAAAAGCTTTATTAACCTTTATTAACATAATATTTGCAACTATTTTCAAAGAAGGCCGCTGTCTATTGTAGTATAGTGTGTAACGGAGTTCAGCTGGTGAGTGCAGTGCAAAAACCCACACTCCCATAGCCTCCCATGCAGGCATCCCAGGTTCGATCCCCGCTCGGAAACGAGGGGGTCGGTATAGGACCGTTGGAATATGATAAATGTAAATACTTTTAAATACCTTGGGTTTTTTCTGTAGTCATTGGTGCTGTAATGTAACATGTAATTGAGTAATTTGTTTAAATTACTATTACTATATGAATGAGTTGGAACGTTTGACATTTTTGCAACACAGTGTTTTCCCATAATTTAACCAGTAGAGGTTCTCATCGAGCTCTGCTTTGGAAAGCTTCGCATAACAAACCTTTTTTTCAATACAATTATGTCGGACGGTTCACTCGTTCAGAAAGCTTAATTTCAGCATCACTGTATATTACCGTAAAGCCCATATTTAGCTTGTTATATTCAGTTCTCATTTTAATTCATTCATTCACTTTCCTTCGGCTTAGTCCCTTTATTCATTAGGGTCGCCACAGCGGAATGAACCGCCAACTTACTCAGCATATGTTTTACACAGTGGATGCCCTTCCAGCTGCAACCCAGTATTAAAAATTGACATTTTAATATATATAAAAAAGTTACTTTGTAACTTGTTCATGAGTTTGATTTGTGCGTTTAACATTTTAGCCAATGTAGTTATTCAAATGAGTTATTGCATTTTTGCACTTCTGTGTGCTTTCAATAGCATATTCACTTAAATGTCTGCTTTGTGCATCCACAATGTTTATAAATCAGACCTATGCTCTTTAGCTCCATGCATTGCATCCAGGACAAAAAGAAACCCTCTAAAACTCCCAATAAATTACGTGTGTCAGTGTTACCATGGTAGCCAGTCTGAGAATGTGACCTTTGACATCCTTCTAATCCACTGTACCATGAAGAGGAGAGCAGGCAAAATTAAACTCGGAGGAGCTTAGCCTGACTCACACACACACGCATGCACACACTCATTGTTCTCGCTGGGGGACATTCCCCAAATCTGGCTTTTCGTAAGTAAAACAATCCTCCATCTCTACTGGAAGAAGTTGCAAACTTTTCCTGCCTGGTTTCAATACCCTTTCACTTCACCAGTGGACCCGAGAGGCTGTTAACCTCCCTCAGCGTCCACCTAATCCACATTCAGATTCAAATTATGCAGAGATTACATGAATATGGGATGGTTTGCTTCCTAATGGTGCCAAAGGTGGAGCATCAGCCTTCCTTCGGTTCGCTCATGCATATATGCAGCAGACCTAAGACCACGCAAAACTGCAAACAAGTCAGCTGTAGCAGTAGCATAACCAAATAACCCCTATAATAGAGCACAGTGGTTAATAACCTCGCTGCCACCGCCTTTTCCCTTTCGCTCATTTGGATGTGGAAAATGTGTGAATGGATTACTGTGAATTTTAGTAGAAGTGACCTCAGAATATTGCATCAGATATTGCTTGGATGTTGACAGTTAATGTGAGCGTCAAGTTTTGCAAAACTCATGAAGTCCAGAGTATATTTCCCTTTTTAATGCCTTCATGTTGTCAGATGCTGCATTTGTTAACATTTGACAATACACTAAAAAGATTTGCCTTGCTCCATTTTTTTTTAAAGTTATGAGTGACAAATATGTCCTTTTTTATAAGACATATTTAAACGTTCTTTTAATCCACGAATGCAAGTGTAATTAACATGAGTGTCTGCTTTTATATGCTTTTTATCCTGATATGCTATGTGTTTTTCATATTCGTTTTTATTAAACTTGTTACCAATGCCTTCATTATTTAATGTTTACATACTTAAAGCAAAAAACAGTCATCATAGAGCTGGCCGATTTGGCCTAAAATCAAATCTCGATTAGTTGGACATTTTAACTCGATTACAATTAATGAACATTTATTTATTTATTTAATTTTTTGCCCTCATAGTTCACAGACAAGTTTTGTATAGTAAATCACATCTCACGAGTGAGAGATACTTGAATGATGGGTGCATTACTTAATTTTAAAATAATTGAAGGAAACACACAGTATCTACTATCTATGATTATTTATTAAACATCATTTACCAAACTGAATTTAAACCACACATTGCCCAAATCCAACAGTCACTTTTTTCTTATAAAAACGGAAAATAAATTACGCACTATTAGAAACAAAATTAATTATTTTCAATGTTTTTCATATTAAAAGTATAAAATAAGCTGTATTTAAACAGTGCATTTCTTGTATCTTCTGTAAACAAATATTATTTTAATGTAAATTAATATTTTAAAATAAAAGTTTCAATCTGGAGCTCGTCTACGGTACTCCACACTTGTAAACACTTGCTCCAAAAGGATTGCAGCCCTCCTGTGGCTCTCAGCACCTCCCACGCTCTTCAACACTACGCGTCATCGCGATGTGTAGTTACATTTGTTGGTAGCCATGTCGAGTGGTATGGAGCAACACTAAGGTTGCACTGGACCAAACCTAAGTGACCTCGATACCAAAGTGACTCGATGAAGAAGTATAAACAGAGCAGGGTCATGTGACTCCACAAGTAATTGAAAAAATTGACCTGGAAAAATTAGATTGATTATAGGTTCTGAAAGTTGATTTCGATTACTTTTCGATTAATCACCCAGCCCTAAGTCATCGTTTAAATGGTTATATTTTAACATCAAATTGCAGTATATTTTATATCACTATCAACTTCTGATATAAAACCGCTATGTGTGATTTATATGATTGTTAAAAATAAGGTAATTTAAGTACTATATTTATGTTAGTGAAAGTGCCTGCTTACTTTCGACAAGGCCTGTCCAAAAATATATTTCTGCTATGCCACTTATACAGATACACTATTAATGTTGCATTATCGTTGTTTGTTTTTCTGTTATGTGCAGAGATTCGAAAGATTTTTTTTCTCCCTCCAATCATTTTCAATCATCATGTTACAATTTGGTAATTTTCCTTCCAAATAAAATGTGCTCAAAATATGACCTGTAAATGAATATGCGTACTGTGACTTCTATTGTATATTTATGTTAGGACCCATATACGAGAGAGTGGCATAACAGTGTTTAGTCACACTGTTGTTTTCGCTTTTACAGGTGAACATGAAAAAAATAGTTTTGGCTTTTTCATTTTAATTTAAATGAAGAAAGGTAGCCGTTTACATTGCATTACGTGTAATGTTCTACAGAGCTCTGTTGCAGCACCACAGTGAAAAAGGAAACCATATTCATGCTGCCTGGCCCAGTTTGGCACTAAATGGAATGCTTCAACAAAAGAACGGTTCAGCACGATAGTGGAAAAGAGCTTTTAGGTGTCAAACTAAGTGCATAAAATATTAAAACCGCACATGCAACCATACATTGTACAGATGGTAATGTTCCAATGACAACATTTTAAATGCATTTAATGGATGTCTAATAAACATCTAAACAAAGACAGCTAGGCTAAAACCAGGCAAACTTTGGGCTGTCAGTGAAAATCTAATTAAATATGCAGGAATGATTGACAACACTTGTGGTCTAATATCTGTATATTCGATGACCAGTCTATATTCGGGCTATTTTTAGTTATCTATTAGATTTTCACTGACAGACTCAAATTTATCCTTGTTTAAGCCAAGCAGTCTATACTGTACATGTCTGTTAAACACCAAATTGCTTAGTCTGTTGTGTCATATGCACAATGTACGCAGAGTATTGTTCATCCAGGTTTGAGTTTATAAAGAGTTTTTACATAAAACTAACTATACAAGTGTGTTTGCATTCACAGCTGCGTGCTCATGCAGTGGACATCAATGGAAACCAGATGGAGAATCCCATCGACATCATCATCAATGTCATCGATATGAATGACAACCGGCCAGAGTTCACACACCAGATCTGGAATGGGACCGTGGATGAGGGTGCCAAACCAGGTACACACTTACAGATTCATGTTTTCCACTGAGGCTTGTAACACATCTTCACCAGTGAAGGGAAAAAGTGACATTTATTGCTTGGCTCTAGGAACATTCGTAATGACAGTGACCTCCCAGGATAAGGATGACCCAAATACAGCCAACGGGATGCTGCGATACAAAATCCTCTCTCAGACCCCAGAGAGCCCCTCATCCAACATGTTCACTATCAACAACAAAACCGGCAAAATCATCACAGTAGCTGCAGGCCTGGACCGTGAGGTAATGTCAACAGTATGCAACTATATTGTAGACCAGAGATTTTCATTAGTGTTATTTTTGGATTTGTATTGTCTGTTTTTATTTTAATTATACAGTTGAATCAGAATTATTAGCCCCCTTTTAGTTTTAATAGTTTTTCTAATAGTTTTTCTTCTGGACAAAGTCTTATTTGTTTTATTTCAGCTAGAATAAAAGCAGTTATTAATTTTTTAAACACTATTTTAAGGACAATTTTTTTTTCCGACTGTCTACAGAACAAACCATACAACAACTTGCCTAATTACCCTAACCTGCCTAGTTAACCTAATTAATCTAGTTAAGTCTTTAAATGTCACTTTAAGCTGTATAGAAGTGTCTTGAAAAATATCAAGTAAAATATTATTTGCTGTCATCATGGCAAAGATAAAATAAATCAGTTATTAGAAATGAGTTATTAAAACTATTATGTTTTAAAATGTGTTGAAAAAATTATCTCTATGTAACAGAAGTTGGGGAAAGAATAAACAGGGGGTCTAATTATTCAGGGGGGCTAATAATTCAGAATTCAACTGTATTTACATACATAGTTTCCAACATAGAGTTAAAGGCAAAAACATGTAAAAACATATAATTGTCTTTTTTGGATATTTCCTAAGTGATTTAAATGATTAAGTGATTGAATTTTCACAGTATTTTATATTATATTTCTTTCTTTTTCTGGAGAAAGCTGCATTTTTTTCTGGTTTAGCTGTAAAATAAAAAGCTGTAATAAAAGCATGTACATAACAATTAAAGATTTGTTAAGCCTTTGAATTGCACTTAAATTTAAATACTAGTATCTTAGAAAATAACTAGTAAAATATTATGTGCTGTCTTCATGACATAAAGAAAATAGTTTTTAAAAATAAGTTATTTAAAGCGTTCTGTGTTTTATAGAAAAAATAAAAAAATATCTCTGTTGAATTAAAATAAAAATTTCACAGGATGCTTATAATTTTGCCTTCAACTAAATAAATACTCTCTTTGATGAACATAAAATATTTTTAAACTTAAAAAAACACACAGAAAATGTAACTTGCCATAAACCTTTGAAGCAAGACAAGGCACGTTTATTAAAATTGCACATTTCAAACACAATGGTAATTCAAAGTGCTTTACATAAACAAGAATAAAAGAAACAAGTATAAAAAATAAAAACAACAAATAAAATTTGATCTGGAATATGATGAATTTTTTTCCCCGAGCAGAAGGTGCCTCAGTACACCCTGATCATCCAGGCTACCGATATGGAAGGAAACCCCACGTATGGTCTGTCCAACACCGCCACTGCTGTCATACGCCTGCTGGATGTCAATGACAACGCTCCCGAGTTCACCCGAGAGACTGTGAGTGACACATACAGGCACTTGAACACGCGTCTCACCAAAGCCATCTTTGCTGAAAATCGATCTTTCCCTCTGTCTGTCTCTAGTTCCATGGTGAGGTCCCAGAGAACCGTGTGAATGTGATAGTGACCAATCTCACCGTGACCGACAAAGATGAACCGGGGACTCCAGCCTGGAATGCTGTGTACCGGATCATATCCGGGGACCCGACCGGACGCTTCTCCATTCCTACTGACCCTGTCACAAATGAAGGCCTTGTCACCGTTGTTAAGGTAGTACTCATGATAACACATCAGACTTAGTGAGAAATGATTATTGACTATATCCACTCGCTTAATTTATAAAACAAAATTTAACAATTTATATAAAAAAAAAATTATAATTTTCTGGCCATCTGATATTAGGCATGGAAATGTATGTGATCGTGATTTTCTAAAGAAATAGATCAAATAGAATGTTTATTATTAAGATTTAAGGAGCCTCCATATACAATTTGATATGGTGTGTGGACCTGGAAGCTGCTTCGTGTGACGTCACACTTAACAAGCGGTTAGACAATAAATTGTAGTCCACATCAATCACATATTCTCTCACTTTTCGCATATC
Source organism: Danio rerio (assembly GCF_052040795.2). Lineage (NCBI taxonomy): Eukaryota > Metazoa > Chordata > Actinopteri > Cypriniformes > Danionidae > Danio > Danio rerio. The sequence goes on from NC_141040.1 coordinate 21,410,324, forward strand.
CTTTCATAAAAAGAATTTTAAAAAAGAGTTTGTTAGAAATGAACATTCTGACAGATGGTCTGAAATAGAGCAGTTTCTTCTCTGAAATCAATAATTCACTCCAGTTGTATGGTTATACTTCTATGTCGCTATTTCACTTCTCTCACATATGCTGCATCCCAATTCACATAGTATCTCTTCTAAAGAATAACTGAAAAAGACATTCCCACACACAGGGTTCCCACGGGCCATGGGATTTTGGCAATACCATGGAATCTTAAAAGGTCTATTCCACACATTGAAAGTCAGGGAGTTTTATTTTATTTTTTTTGTCCAAATCATGGAGTATTATGGATTTTAGTTTTGATGATTTTATTAAAGTGTAATTATTCTGTGCAGGGTTTTTTAATCATTTATGGTTATATTTAGTCTATGTTTTTTGTGTTTTTTAATTCTTTTCCGCTTGTCAACCAGCAATCAAATATACTAAAATAATATGATTTCTTCAACATCAGGCAGGATACATTGTTTTGTTTTTCTTAAAGTGAATGGAAAGGATTAAGATCAGGAATCCTGACACATATAGGTTACCATAAGTATGTGAAAGATAAGGTGGATAAATCATGGAAATTCAGATTTTTAATAACTGAAAATCCGGTAAAAGTCATGGGAATTTGGAAATGGGGTTTAGAGTGGAAATGTTTTAATATTAGCCAGATGGACTACTATTTCTAGTGTAACTCCGAAGTGTAGTCTCTTGCATACTTTTGCCAATATACAACCAATGCATTGTGCTTTGGACCCAAATTTATTTATAATTGTAAACACAGGTAACGTGTTAACAACTAGAACTATTGCTAAATGTAGAAGCTTAGGTAAAAGGGGTATGAATGATTAATTATCTGTATTATATTTAATCTGCAACAACATCATGAACTATTATTTGTACATTTGGTCATTTACATATAAACGCATCATGTAAACACATGAGGAGCTTTCTCTGCATGACAGTCACACAAATGACAATATAACAAGCCACTTCATCTCCAGTATGGTGGAAAACAACAGAATGGTCTTCTAATGATGATGTTGCATTTCTCAAAGCTTGCCTGCTCTTTTGTTACACATTCAAAAGTATGGAATTTTCCTTCACAAAAAAGTGTGTGTCTTTAGAGCTTAGCTATAGTAATAATAGATAGCAATTGGGACGCATCAATACTCTTGTCTGTGACGTTGCAGAACTCTGCTTGGCCAATCAGATTTGTAGACCGGAACTAATTGTTGTATAAATGCTGTAATTGGGTAGCGCTGTTATTCGCTAGAGTCCCATAGACATGGGTTCAAATGCAGAGCAAAAGACGGTCTCCATGGAAACAGCTTCCACCTGCTGTTCAGCCGAGTTAATGGTTTATATGTCTCTTAATTGAGAATGAGTTATTCATTAATTATTATTCAAACATTTCTCTCCTGTGTATTTAATTGCAACACAATTCATTTATTGTATCGTTTCGATTCTTTCCCCTAACAGATTGTGAAGCGGAGTTAACTTGATTGTGTGTCTGCTTGTGTGTTCTTGTGTACAGCCAGTTGATTTCGAGATGAATCGATCATTCATGCTGACTGTTGTCGCTGACAATGAAGTGCCACTAGCGAGTGGAATCCATCGCACACGCCAGTCTACAGCCACCGTATCCATCCGCGTCATCGATGTGAACGAAAGCCCCAACTTTGACCCCAACCCCAAACAGATCAAACTGGAGGAGGGTCTTCCGCAGTGGTCAATGCTAACGACTTTCACAGCTCATGATCCAGACAGATATATGCAGCAGACTATTAGGTATTAAAGAAAACACATCTGCATATATACATATGGTTTCTAGCAATGGAAAGCATTTTTGGAAGTGTAATGCATTTTTATAAACTATTTACAGTTTACAAAAATAAAACTAATATGAAATAGTGTTGTCAGGCGATCAAATTATTTTAAAGGTTTTATTTAACAAAGGATTTCCTGTTATAATTATAGACAGATTATTATTGATAAAGTGCATTTTTATAGCACTTAATAATGTTTTTTTTTTTTATTTGTTTGCACCTTTATATTTATATAATATATGTTAAATATAAATGTTAAATGTAAATTCTTAACGCACTGTTCGTTTCATTTTGACAAATATTCTATACAGTCTAAACACAACAGAAGTAGTAGACTAATTTAAAAATTGGCTACTCCACATATAACCATTGTGAAAATGTAAACGAAATGAAAACGTTAACCACATCTTCTTGTGTGTTTGTGTTTTAAAGTTACTCTAAATTATACGACCCCGCCAACTGGTTGGAGATCGACCCAAACAACGGACGAATTTCCACCATTGCTGTTTTGGATCGAGAATCTCCTTACGTGAAAAATAACCTTTACAACGCCACATTCATGGCTTCAGACAATGGTAAGAGCAATGTTGTGTGTGTCTGTGTGTGTGTGTGTGTGTATGCATAAGCAGTTAAGATTGAGTGATTGAGTGATTCCATTGATTTTAGCTCTAGGGTGGAACTGCAACCGAACAGACTCAGAAATATACCCATGCCCACACATCCATGCTTAATGATCACACCAATGACAAATGCAAACTCATTCCCAACGTCTGCGTGTTCACTTTCCCTGGGTGGCTCTTTGAAGCAGCTCTTCTTTCTAACACACACATATGCACATACACTACCCGCTGTGTGAAAGAGTCTACAGAAGTCTGCTAGGCCGCTATTCTGCTGCCGTGTTTAACATTCTTGCTGCATCAGAGCTGTGAAACAACCCCCCTCTCTCACACACACACACACACACGCTGTAAATTTGAAAGCTTGTCTCCAGAAACACTCACAAAGCAGTTGTGCCGTTTTCGTATACGGTATTCCAGCACAAAACCCACCTGTAATCCAGTTTCAGCACACACTAAATGCACTGAAATAGCAATGCACAGAATGTAAATGAAGGCATTGTTTTTAGCACAAACACACCTCCTTTCTATGCAAATTGGGTTTATTATAGATCAGCAGTATTTGCACAAGCTCTACGTTGTTTGCATGGACAATTATAATTGCGCGGAAAAGAAGGTGTACGCTTTATTGCTTTGTTTCGAAATGAACTCAGTTGTGCATTTTCTAGTGATCACTGCAGCTGCAATTTGTGAAATGATGGAGAAGAGTGCTGCATCCAGCTGCGTGGCGCAGTAAATCACACTTCCTGCATGTTTATAGTTTCATTCCACAATAAAACTGTACAGTTGCGGAAAAGTATTTTGTCTACTGCATCCTCTACAACAAGTCATTCAGAACCAACCCAGGCTCTTTCCCAAAAGCATTGTTAGCCAAATATACTCACACATTCCAACATTACCAGCATAATGCAACAATTCACTGTTTTAAACATAGTTTCAGCACATATATATATACATACAGTTGTGGTCAGAATTATTTGCCCCCCTGAATTATTAGCCCCCCAATTTCTTCTTAACTAAGGTATTTTTTTCAGCACATTTCTAAACATAATAGTTTTAATAGCTCATTTATAATAACTGATTTATTTTATTTTTGCCATGATGACAGTTAATAACATTTTACTAGATATTTTTCAAGACACTTCTATACAGCTTAAACTAACATTTAAAGGCTTAACTAGGTTAATTAGGATAACTAGGCAAGTTAGGGTAATTAGGCAAATTATTGTATAATGATGGTTTGATCTGTAGACTATAGAAAAAATACATAGCTTAAAGGGGCTAATAATTTTGTCTTTAAAATGATGTTTAAATTGTAGCCGAAATGAAACAAATAAGACTTTCTCCAGAAGAAAAAAATAATATCAGACATACTGTGAAAATTTACTTGCTCTGTTAAACATCTTTTGGGAAATATTTAAAAAAGAATATATATATATATATATATATATATATATATATATATATATATATATATATATATATATATATATATATATATATATATATATATTCATTATTTTTTTCGGCTTAGTCCCTTTATTAATATGAGTTCGCCACAACGTAATGAACCGCCAACTTATCCAGCATGTTTTATGCAGCAGATGCCTTTCCAGCCACAACCCAACACTGGGAAACACCCATACACACTCATTCACATACACTACGATCAATTTAAGCTTACCCAATGGTTTTCATATTATGTGGATATTTTAACCCACAGTACAGTTAAAATAATACAGAAAATATAGTAAAACAGTCCTCAGACACCAATATATACAGTGAAAATGCAGCACTAATTTGATCTCAAATTGTTTAATTAGCAAAAGTCAGCAAAACAACACCACCTGCGTAAGGTCATTGATGACAGTTCAAGTAGTTGAACCGTCATGGGTTGTATGCCAAACTAATCATTTGGGAATGGAGTACTAAAACAACACAGACAGTGTGCAAATACACAATGCTATCTTGGCTTTCACAATGACTACTTTTACATGAACATCAGTAATCAAATCATCTGCCTTAATCTAATTAAGACAATAATATGATTAAGGCGTTAACATGAGTTGCTGTTTGAATGTTCCTTTCATGTTCCCGTTTTACAATCCACATTTCCTCAGGAGTTTCATGAAATTTCTGGTGTTTCATTTTCAAATTGTCGACTTTAACTGCAGTTTGGCACTTCATTCGCACTTTCATTCGGGATGATTTCATGCTTGCCCCTGTGACAGAGATATTGGATGTGAGTATGAACTGCTGGAAGAGTGTTGTTTTAATGGAATTGCATATGCATGCTGAATTGGAGAAAAAAAAAAAAAACTCAGCATTTCGCGGTGTATGTAGCAATGACTGGTCTGTGGTCTTCACTGATTCGATAAGTGCAAAGAATAGTGTCAAATAGCCATGTGCGTGTGTGTGTGTGGACTATCCTGTCGCAAAACACAGCAAAAAGTCCTACATCATGGTACTAGTTTGATTAAGGTGTTTAGATGTCTGTACTGTACTTCAATAATGCAACAGTAAATCAGTAAATCATTCTCCTAAGTTCGATTTTGATCTTAATCAGATTAAATCAATAAAAAATCGCTGTTTACATGGTAGACTGTTAAACAGAGAATTGTCTTGATGGTATTAAAGTCAGATTATTGGTGTCCATGTAAACATACTCAATGAATGTCCATCTCAATTCAGTCGAATCTTTGTGTGCGACAAGCTGCTGATCGGCTCCCTTTCTCACAAAGAAGCCTATTCGCATCGAGTTCAATGCTGATTCGCACACCTGATTCAATAAATTAAGGATACTTAGTCGTACTTGATTTAGTTGTTTTCGGGGCTGGAACGGATTAATAAATGTGTTGGGAATGCCAACTGGGTAGAGCAGAAAGTCGGCACTCTTTCAGCCTGCCGCTGAGCTCTGCCCGTCTCTTGTTCTTTGTTTAAAGATCAGTGAAGTCGAAAGGTCTTGTTACTCTTGTTGAGAAAGAAACTAAAGCTCTTTTCCAAGCGGTGATGGTCTAGTCTGTGGTGGTTAGAAGGGCTCTCATTCGCAGCTATTTCATGGACGTGGGCAGGTTGATTGGATCCTATAGAGCGTGCATTAGGGTTTATAAATGAATTATCATGCCCAGAAACTCAGATGAGAGGAACTTAAAGTCGTTAACTACTGTCGTTTGTCTGTATTTTCAGTTTTAAACTATTAGTCTCCAGCTCGGATGTCACGCCCACAAAATGTGCTCAGTTGAGATGCATATTGCACACACACACACACACACACACACACACACACACACACACACACACACACACACACACACACACACATCCACAACATTTTGTTGCATCCCTGATTATTCTTATTATTTTAAAAGCTTGTAATTTTGCAGGACTCCCATAATAGGGTTACATCAATCCAAGGTCAAAAACGAACTCGACTTATTTCATAATAAACTTTCCAGCATTGTGTCTTTCCTTAAAGTGTCTGAAACAGTTTGTTCAAGGATCTGGTGTCTAAAAAAACTCTGCTTTTTGTGAATGTACGCTGCTCTGATTGGTCAGATGGCTCCAATCTGTTGTGATAGTTTTACAGCTCATTTCAGAATGTTTATTTCACCCATAACCATATTTGGTTTCCCTAGCACTTTCAAAAACAGCGAGCAGATGTCAAAAAACCAGCGGTGACTAAAGCTACCTGTCTTGTTGCCTCATGTCAGCTGCACCTGGTCCTCTGTGGACCATTTTGCTGCATGTGAACACTGATTCATAGCTAAACAGCCAATCAGATCACTCTGTTTCAGTAATGGTCAATGCAGATTCTACAAATCTTAACTGTAACATTGGGTTCTCAATGCATTGAATTGTTTATAGAAGATGCCATATTGACACACAAGACTCACGCATGAACATTTACTCAAAGGAGAAGAACCCCCAAAATGTCTATATTGCAACAGAAACCAAACTGTTAAACATATTATTGCGGAATGCCCTATTTTTAATGTTATCAGACAACAATTTTTATCTCTATAAATTGATTCCTTCTAAAATTGCTCCATTTTTATCAAAAGGTAACCTTAAAAAAACTGTTTTAGATTTTTATCTTATATATTATCTTGATTATTATTATTTATGTATTTTACCATATTATTTTATTGCTGTTAATGGTTTTTAATTGTTAGAATATTTTTATAATTATAGAAAAGTGTTATTTATAAAATGTGGTAAACTTGATCTGTTTTTTGTTTTTTTGTTTTTTTGCCATGACATAGCCATAGAAGCTGAAATGGCAATAAAATTAAAACTCTCTCAACGCATTGACATTTTGAACACTACTAATAACCATAGCTTGAAATTGTGCAAATTTGTTACAAACCTATATATGTTTAAATGGAGGTAAAGCTGAAATTACTGACAACTTGTTTCTAGTTGTTTAGAGTAGGTCTTTCTACAAAAAAAAAAAAAAAAAAAACCTAAATAGTAAAAATAATAGTAATTCTTAGTTTACATAAAAAGATTACATTTAAATGAACAAAAAAAGTTTACAGTTTAATAAAATTAGCAAGTTTAATTATTTATAATACATTATAATTGTTAGTTTTTTAACATTTATTTTTTTGGGTGCCTGAACACTGTTAGACTCCCAGAAAAATCCATAAAGCTTTACTGTATTTATCATTGCTTGCAATTTGGTTGATTGCATTTTATGCAGATGCGCTCCACTACAAAGTCATCCTATTATCATCAAAATGATCATTCTTTCCAAATAGAGCTATTCATTTCATCTGTTAAGATTATGCTCAATATGTATCGCAGAAAAAATTAAATATTGCAATGTCAGTTTTTTTTTTTCCAATATTGTGCAGCACTACAAGTAGCTAAATTACACTTCATAAAAGGTAACAACATGAAAAGAGCATATTAGGGGCACTTTTTAAATCACATAGGTTACATTTAGAAAATTTCACATTAAAAACAGTGTTTTAAATCCAATTTTGATTCATAAACAGAAGTTTATTGACATTTTCTGTTTTCTTCTGTCTATCCCCAGGTGTGCCCCGTGCAAGTGGGACTGGAACACTGCAGATTTACTTGTTGGACATAAATGATAACGCACCTCGCGTCTTCCCACAAGAAGCAGAAGTGTGTGAGCGTCCCGAACCCAATGCCATTAATATCACAGCAGTAGACGGAGATCTCAATCCCAACGCTGGACCCTACGCTTTTGAACTGCCCAATCGGCCCTCAGACATCCGAAGAAACTGGACACTGACCCGAATCAGTGGTACGTTGCACTACCATTTCAAAAAATTGTCCTGATCTCTCAATTGTTCCCAAAAAATAAAAAAGTTATGTGTTTGTTTTGTAGGCGATCATGCTCAGCTGAGTCTGAAGATTAGTTACCTGGAAAGTGGCATTTACGAGCTACCCATCAGCATCACAGACTCGGGTAACCTGCCCATGTCCAACACCACTTACCTGCGCATTAAAGTGTGCCAGTGCGATCATCATGGTGACTGTGTGGACATGGAGCGCATCATGGCAGCCGGGCTGGGCACCGGAGCCATCATCGCCATACTTATCTGCATCATCATTCTGCTGGGTAAGATTTTTTCTTCCGGGCAGTGGATTTGATTTCTTATCAGTCGGTCACATTTCTGCTGAGCACATGTGATCTGCTTTTGGTGGTGATATGGTCACAATGAAGACTTCATAGTTGACACTGTTGTAGAAATGATAGGAGCAGCTCTGTTCACTTGCATCAATGTTATCAGTTGAATCAAAATCAAGTGACGCCTTTCTTTTATTTTTTGGCTGAGTGCAAATATACACTTACTGGCCACTTTATTAGGTACACCTGTCCAACTGCTCGTTCACGCAAATTTCTCATTTCTAAAAATGACATGGTACCCACTCGATGCATTTAAGTGTGTAAACATGGTCAAGACGATCTGCTGTAGTTCAAACCAAGCATCGGCATAGGGAAGAAAGGGGATTTAAGTAACTTTGAACGTGGCATGGTTGTTGGTGCCAGACGGACTGGTCTGAGTATTTCAGAAACTGCTGATCTACTAGGATTTTTACGCACAGCCATTTTTAGAGATTACAGGGGTGATGCTATCATGTCAATATAGACCAAAATCTCTGAGGAATATTTCCAGTATCTTGTTGAATCTATACCATGAAGAATTAAGGCAGTTCTGAAGGCAAAAGGTAGTCCAACCTGGTACTAGTAAAGTGTATCTAATAAAGTGGCCGGTGAGTGTAGTTTTCGCACACATATTTTATGATTTGAAATGGTAGATGGAACTAGCAAGGAGTAAATAAGCTTAATTATAAGAATAGAACCTAATTGAGGTGGATACATGTTTTATTCTGTTCAAATACATAAACACAAGCTGAGATGGAAACCAATCTATCAAACTACTTGTTTAAAAAAATTAAGTAATTTGTCTCAAATATTTGAATGAATAATTCATTTAGGCAAAATAAAGATATGTAATTCCTGTGAATCAAAATAAAGTAAAATAAACCGCTCATTATAGTAAATTGTAACCACTATTTTGTTCACTCGTACTTGTTTACATGTAGTTAAATTGTGACCCGTGCGCTATGAATTAATTTGTTTGTTTGTTTAGCCACGATGAACTAATTTGATTTAATTGCAAAACATGAGCAAATTATTGCAACATGGCCTTGATTATGTGAAATGAGGGAACAAACTATTACATTGTGCACACAATTTACTTAAAATGAAGAGATAAATTAGTGAAATGTGCTAGTAAGTTATTAGTAAGTTGTAGGAACACTTTTAATAATTTGTGACCATGCTATACCTTTTTTTTTTGTCTGTAGGTTTGCAAAATATAAGCATAACAGCGTGAATCTTTATCATTTGCATGTATTTTTGTCATTTCAAGAGAGGCATTTCAAGAGAATTTAAAGCATTCTGCCACAAAAAAAATGTACATTTGTAACTTTAATAAAGAATAATTTAACTCAATTATTCATACAATGAAGAATACACAGTGCTGTTTTACATTTCTTTATTTAATTTCTGTAGCTGTGTACTATTTGACTTTCCAAAAACCATAGTACTGTTTATTTGACTTTTTCCTTTGCCCTATTGTAATTATTTTTGCTTGCCATTTATTTAATAATTTTATACATGATTCACAATTATACGAAATCACCCCAATCAATCTAAATTTATTCAAGCCATCTGGTGAATTGTATTCATATCGCATTATATATCGGTGAAAAACAAAACATCGCATTGTCAAATATCGTGCAGATTTTCAAATATCGTGCAGCCCGAGTAGAGCTGTAACCTGTCATAAAAATGAAAAATAATATTGCTCCCAAAATTAAGCAATGCCATTTTTTTGTGTGTTGTCTTAGTAATTTAGTACAATAAAAAAAGGTATTTTTCCAACAGTAGTTTTCCAAGCGGGTTTAACTTCCATTTCTACTTTCCCCAAAATTCTGTAGAAATGACACTTTAGTTCTTGAACACATGTTGTGTAAACCAGTTTTTTCATTGAAATCAAATTTGTGACTTGGAAACATCAGCTCCTGGAACGTCTCTGCAGTTTTAAATCACGTTACTTCTGTAATTAACCTATTTACACAGCAGATCAAATATCTCTAAATAAATAATGTCAGAAAAGCAGAATAATATGCATCCAGTTTTCACATAAGGTCATTTAACTTCAAAGTTTCAGTTGGTGGTGCTAAAAATTGCACGCTGCACCTTTAACCGTCTGATCTCAAGTCATTTCGCTGCTTTTATATTGATCTTTCTCTCACTTTGTGCCTCTCTGCAGTGCTGGTGTTGATGTTTGTGATGTGGATGAAGAGACGGGATAAAGAGAGACAGGCCAAGCAGCTGCTGATCGATCCAGAGGACGATGTGCGAGACAACATACTTAAATACGACGAGGAGGGCGGCGGAGAGGAAGACCAGGTACATGTCCTTTTTTTATATTGCTGCTGCTGCTGCTGCTGAATAACTTAATGCAATCTAGCCCGTTTAACAAAAACCTGTTAAAAAGTTTCATTTTAGCCAAACATTAAATTTAAAAATGAGTTAGTGGTGGTGTGGTTTGAAATCCCAATGACTCATTTTGTATGTAACGCCGAATTATAAGTCATAACGTGTTAGCGACTAATTTTAAATTGATGAAACAGTTCCTGCTTTGCCTGCTGTATGTGCGAGACGTGCAGATTTGCATTCGAGCCAAACTTTGTTTTTGTGACTCACACACACACACACAAATGCTCTCACGTTTTCCGTTTTATCATTTTGGATATTTTCTGTGTTTTTTTCATGAGTTAATGATATTTTCTTCTATCTTCTACACCTAACTCCCACTGGAGCCATTTGGCATTTTAAGGTGTTTAATTAAAGCATTAAATCTAAGAAAACCCATTAGTAATGTACTTAAGCCTCGGGTACTCGGTTTTTGTTTATTTTTTTTCATCTGCATCTTGCGCAAGGCCAATTATTGTAGCTTTTCAGAGTAATACTCCATGGACATGTGCATTTACAGTCATGTCATTTTTTAAACTTGCTTTGAAAAATGCAAGTAAATTCTGCAATTCTGTTTAGCTTTTGTTTTCCCCTCTTCAACTAATTCTTGAAAGCAGTGGCCCAGCTGTGAGTGTTACCACCATGTGGACCCACCAATCAGTGCAGTCAGTTTCAGATTAGTGTGTGTGTCCTTACAAAAGTTTAGTTGCGCCAATCTTGATTATTTCACAAATGGAAAATCAAAGTATACCATTGACTGTTTAATTAAAAGCTATAGATGACTACACACATACAAATTATTTAATTAATGACTTATTTTTGATTCATATAATTTGACAGTGTTGACATGTGGGTAAAACATATGCTGTGACGACCTCTGATAAATCAGAGACTAAGCTGTAGGAAAATGAATGAATGAATTTGACAGTGTTGAAAAACTTAGTGAACTGCCTACTGAGAGTCACGTTTGGCTCCAGTTGTATTTTGAAATTGTTAAAGTGGATATTGAAATGACTGTTTCACTGTTTCATGTTTAAAATAAATCATACATTTGAGTCTTACCAGGATTCCCCAAAAATGTTGATTATAAAGACATGCTTGTCTATGAAATGGTTTTGGAATGTTGGTTGTTTTCAAATTTCCCAGAAGAATGTTTTATCATATTTAGCCACATGAATATACTTTATTGTTCAAACATCACAAGCATAAAGCATGAAAACAACCCTGCAGGCACAGAACGTCAAATTGATGTTGTACCCCAATTTTGTTTGGAAATTAAAATCAGGTTGACGTAAACGTCCAACGTCCAACCTAAAATCAACCAAATATTAATGTCTAATTATGTTAAACCTAGACATTGTGTGGACAATAACACTATAGCATCTATCAAACCAACACAACCTTAAATCAACTAAATATCGATGTAGTTTGGCAATGTTATTGGACGTCAAAATAACGTTGTCCTTAGATGCTGGCTAGACACCGAATTGTGACGTCGTGACCTAAATCTTACCTAATATTAACGTCTTAAGATGTTGTGCGCCTGCTGGGAAGTGTTATACAGCATTTATTTTTTTTTATTTTTTTTTTTATTTAAACATTGTTTTTATATACATTTTTAGCATAATAATACTATTAATTCTATAATAATAAATCAAATTGGTAAATTTAATAGAACAACAGTCTGAATACTACAGCAGATGTTTGCTTAATTTTTTTTTGTCCTTCAAAATGCTTGATTTTACTCATTTGCCAGCATTTTTTTTTAAATATTACAAACTTGTATTATGTATATATTTTCTTGATTTTAAGTACAGCTCAGAATATCTTAATTTTTACATAAATATGATAAATATACATAAATGTGATAAATATAAGCTTTCTTAGTACATCAACTCATTTAATCACTGAACCTTTTATCAAACAAAGTGAGTTTAAATGACTAAGGTTAAAACAGTTGTTGTTTCCAAAAAATGCAGCCGCCTAACCTAGTTTGTGTCTGTCTCTTCCTGCTATCTGTGTCTCTTCAGGACTATGATCTGAGCCAGCTGCAGCAGCCTGATACTCTGGAGCCAGACATGATCAAGCCTGTCGGGATCCGCCGGCTGGACGAGCGACCGATGCACTCGGAGCCCAACTACCCCATCCGCTCAGCCGCTCCACATCCCGGAGACATAGGAGAGTTCATCCACGAGGTACGCTGAGTCTCCGTCTCTCCATATAAAATGGCTCGATGGCACCAGTGATAAGCCGTAATGGTGATTGATTGGTTAATTGGACCGAGGTCCTTTTAGTTTTGCTGATCATTAGCCAGACTCTGAGATTCAATATCTCTTGCTACAGTCTGTGGATCCGCATCCCTCCTACACAGACCTCACAGGCTCCGAGCAGCGCGAGATTAGCGAAAAACTGCTTAAATCAGCCAATGAATTAAACATTACAGCTGAATGTAAGCAGCCTCACTTAAAAGACTGACATGCTTTGCATTTGCCAATCGTTTCGACCCAACTGTATTTTAAATAAACCTCGCCACTAGGATTTCTTTCTTTTAAACTGTCTTTTAGGCTTCCAGAAATTGACACTTACGAGATTTGTTTATAATCGTTTCATGGCTGGAGAAAGAGTTGTTTGGACAGGCGACTTCAGAATTATGTCAACCGAATGTCTCTATATGGTGTTTAGTCTATGTTAGTGCTCTGTCTGGACAGTGTTATGCCAAGAGTGGAACTTTATTTGTATAATATGGCCGTGTATCAACACCAAGTGAACTGCCTACCCAGACTGCACTACTGGGCACCAGAGGCTTTGTTTGATGTGCTACGGAAATAAGTTATAAAAAACATTTGAATATCACTAGGATGCGCAAAAAAAAAAAAAACTTGTGACACTTTAATATGTTGACCATAATTGTTTTCACTCCGAAGTACACTTTGGAGAATGATATATCCCATTTGGAACACACTATAAAACCTATGCAAGCAATTGCCAATTTCCGCAGATCAACTCCCCCCTAGTGGTCAGAAGCATTTCTGTTGTGTTTTGTTTGTGTTTTGACTTGATTCCATTTTGGAACCATGAGCTATGGAAATGAGTTGAAGAAAACATTTGAATGTCACTAGGATGCGCAAAAACGCTGTGTAGATTGAGCTGCTCTATTCCGTAGAATATGCATGTCTGTCACATTTTGTATTTATATAGTCATGGTTATACACTAAATAGTACTCCTTTTTGAATACATGTTCTTCATGAGGAGTTTTATTTTAAACAATCACTTATAAACCATTAAATACAGCACTTTTGTAATCTCCAGGGTTTATAATTGATTGTATGCATAAATAAATCCTAATAAATTCACATCATTTTTAATTAAACGTATAGGTCAATCTTCTTAAGGGGTTAAAACTGAAAGATATGCAATATGTTGGGTCCACATTGTAAATGTTGGCATATGGCATGTTGGCCCTGAAGACCTAGGATACATTCCCACACACAGAATAGGAAATAATGTTCACAATGCGCTTTGTATTCATTCACATTTTGAATTCACCTGTGCACATGCACTACAGAATGGTAGAGAATAGTACAGCCAATCGTTTTTACTTAATGGCTTTCGTTCCCATTGTCACTCCTTCCTCCCTCCCTCCTTCCTTCCTTCCGCTTCTCACTTTAGTTGTTTCTCGTCCAGTGTCCTGACAGAGTGTTCAGTGTTTTATTGTTTAATTGTGTGAGCTCAGACTGCGCTTAGCTGTGCTGTTTCCAGAACGCAGCCGCTTATAAATAAACGTTTTCGCCTGATTCCAGAGCCCAGCATCTGTTTGCACGGCGACCCCAATCCTTCTCCATGCATCCCTCTCCTCCCATCTCCCCTCCTCCTCCTCCTTTTGTCCTGGCTTCTCTTTCTCCATCCCATCCATACAGTGGCCTTGACGTGCTAAACACAATGGAATATAAAAGCAAACCTAAGTCTACAACACACACAAATCACATCAAAACAAAACCGAATTTTAAATAAATCACTTCCAAAATACACAGTTTCATTATTTACTCACTCTCCACTTTTTTCAAACCCGAATGAGTTTCACATGTTTGAAAAATTATGGTATCCTAACACTAGGGAAATCAATAATGACCATCAACTGGAAGTGGAAGCTAACATGATCAGTCAATCTAGAAGTGAACTACTCCTTTAAAAAGGAAATATTAGTTCAGAACACAACAAAGTCAAACTATAACAGAGTAGAAATGCTCTGTTCTAGGGCTGCATGATTTTGGAAAAATCAGACATTGCAATATTTTATTTTTCTGCGAAATAAGCAGTGCTATGGTTTTCCAAAGAGTCAAACAATAGTCAGATATTCAGGTACAGTAATTGAATAATCAAATGTAAAATAACACTATACAGTCTTCATTGATGATCAACTATAACCCCAACTCAACATTGTAGATCCTGCGATGTGTCTATTGCGAATGCACACATTGCGATATCTATGTTTAAACAATATATTGGGCAGTCCTACTCCATTCCACTAGTGGGCAGATGGTCTATCGAAACTGTGGCAGCTTCTCGCATTCGTATGCACTGGACAGACTTGCAGTGTTTCCAAATGGGATATATCGCCCACCAAAAGGGCACTATGAAGTGGAAAAATTATAGTTTCCATATTGAAGTGTCAATCCAATCCAAAGTCATCAAAACTGGCCACTTTGAAATGCTCATTGGAATAAAAGATTTTGAAAAACTCAACCGATGGACACTTCAAGAAATTGTCATTTGAGCAGGGAAGTTGTTTGGTGTCACACATTGTAGTCAATTCGAAAAGTCTCGTTTCTATGCTTTAAGCCCTTCAGTGGGACCCTCCAAAGTGATCAGGGCATAGGGATGAGCTTAATGGAATGCACCCATAGTTGTGTTATAAAATGCTAGACCCACAGTTAAATTTACAGTCTCTATCTGTGTGACAGAAAAACCTTCCATACTGGCCACAAACAGAGCTTTCCATTTGGAAGGGTTTATCACTATGCCCAAATCCCTTCGAGGGGTTTACCCTCCGAAATGACTGCTTTGGAGGGATTAGGGCATAGGGATGAGCCCTTCAAACAACCAAAGAACTTCCCTTTGCAAAGGATCATGGATTCCTGAAGAGTCCATCAGTTGTACCTTTCAAAATCTTTCATCCCAAAATGCCCTTCAGAGTGGCTATTCAGATTGTAATGACACTTCAATATGGTGATTATAATTGTTTTCACTCCGAAGTGCACTTTAGAAGGTGATATTTCCCATTTGAAACACTGTAAAACCAAACAACTGCCAATTTGCGCAGATCAACTGCCCTCTAGTGGTCAGGAGCATTTCTGTTGTGGTTTAGTTGTGTTTTGACTTGATTCCGTTTTGTTGTGGGCTTGCGTTTGCTATTTAAACTTTGTGTTGTGCTCTCCTTGCCTACCGTACATCCCCCTCATCAAAATGAGCACACATGCATGTGGAATATCTGTTTTTAAACGGCATCCCTTCTCGTCATGTTCCCCAGGGCCTCAAGGCAGCCGACACCGATCCCACGGCCCCTCCGTATGACTCCCTGCTGGTGTTTGACTACGAGGGCAGCGGCTCCACGGCCGGCTCACTAAGCTCCCTTCACTCGTCCAGCAGCGGAGGAGACCAGGACTATGACTACCTCAACGATTGGGGCCCTCGCTTCCGCAAACTCGCCGACATGTACGGAGGTAACGACGACTAGCTTACGCCATCACCGCAGGACCACTGAACGACAAGTAAGAACCGGAGGAGGAGGAAAATTTACAAGAAAACAAAAAACATCAAAAAAACAGTGTGGCACTTTTTTTTTTAAATCGCGGGACGTGGACAGTGTGCAGAATCAAAACAATGAAGAAAACAATATACCCTAGAGAGTGCAAGAAACGAAGACTGAGATAAGAAATTGGAAGGAAGATCAGCAATGGCAACAAAACCAGGTGTTTCAGAAGGCCTGCGTTGTAATGAAGGAATCTGCCGAGTTTTGGTTGAGTCCAGGATTTTATGCGCCTAAGTTTTGAAGGATCATCGGTACGAAACGTATGAAGGAACGCTTCAAGAACGTTAAATGAATGCTAAGTTACACTTGAATCTCACAGTACAGAAGCACTGGGATATTACGTGCCTTTTTGTACATTTTTTTTCTTTCATTTTGACATTTTTCTTTCTTTTTCGGTCTTTGTTTATTTGATCTGATGATGTTTTACTGTTCAATGGCTATGGTGGCTCAGAGGTTTGGAGTGTTATTTTAATTCTTTTTTCATTTACGTTGTGAGCCTGTTTATAACATTTACGCTCCGACATGCTTTTGTTTGCATTTTTCACCATCACGCTGTTCGTTCACGTCACGTATCAAAATGAAGACTTTGAAAGAATGAGAGCGGCTAGACAGAGAGAACAGCTTTGTACAGTACGCTAGAAAATAGATTTCAGTTTGTCATTTTATTTCACGTTTTCCTGTTTTTTATATATATATATCTATATATATATATATATATTTACATTGACAATTTTTTCCACCGAAACGTTAACTTATGCAGCTGGTTGCAAAATGGGAGACGAGCATTATTATTATTTGGTAGCAGAACTTTTTTTTTTTTCTCTCTCTCTCTATCTCTGCATTTTTTTGAAGTGATTTAGTATTTTGCAAATGAAAGCATTCAAATGTCATCTGCCTTAGTCATCCTGGTATTCTTTCATGCCTGGTATTCTTTCATTTTTTTACTCCACTGTAAATTAAATGGTGTGTACATAGTTTTTTGTTTCGTTTCTCCTCTTTTGATGTAGTCTACGATGAAGAACAGGGCGTGAAGAACTTGTATATGTATAATTTGGACTACAGACAAAAGGAATTTTTTGCATGTTTTTATCTTTTCCGTATAAAACAGTCTTTCTGAAATTTATTTACACTCAAATAAAGAAATGCCCACCTTGAAGGAGACTACAGCGATTAAGTGATACAGAAGTTTGGTCCAGATACCCGTTGCTTTCATCCTCCCCTTTTCATAGGGTCACATTCCTTTTCGGTTTCACCCCTTTTGGCCCAATTTATGACCTTCCGTTTGCCCGTTCTCTGATTTCATCACTTGACGTCCTTCGTCAAGGAGACCACGTTGACCATTTCTTTTGCTACGTTCTGCAATTCCATTGTCTTCTCCCCCCGGGCCACTTTCATGGATCAAAGAGGTTGACTGACGTTCAAGGCTCCTAAATGATCCTTTTGGATCTTCATGTCCGAACGAATCTAATGGTGGACTGAAGCCCTCATCATAACTGTCTCTGCCTGTTAGAAAGCTGTGTGTGTGTGTGTGTGTGTGCGTGCGTGTGTGTGTGTGTGTATCACTGGATGCGTCAGAGAGGGCCAATTAAAAGAGCAGGATGGAAAGTACGAGGCCAGTCCACTCACGAGGCTCACAGCCATAAGATGATTAACAGCTTTTTAATGAACGATGGCTGTCCAGAGTTCTGTGGGCTCTGTTTGCAATTACTTGTTGATATTATGACCCATTGCAGCCCAAATGACCAATAAAAGTCTAATTTTGGAAATGCTGATTTGTTTGCTTTTCTTTGCTACTTTGATGTATTAGCTGTGCTCCGAAACCTAGCAGCTCCCTAGACAGACAGCTGGCTTCTAAGGCAGGATCTTAAGCATCGTGGGACCTCAGCAGTGACAGATTTAGAACGCTCTACATGGATGGAAATCACAAATAGAGCTACACATGGGAGACTCGACTAGCAATTGATTTCTGGGGAGTTTGACATTAGTAAACCTCACTAAACCTTTATATACTCCTAAATATAAAAAATATGTGTTGGTAAAGATTTGGATTTGACCAAGTTTTGGAAGGTTGAAGTAATTGACTGAAACTGTGACGCTAAATTTTAGAAACCAAAAAATATTTTGGATTTGGCCGAAATGTTTTTGGATGGCCAAAATGAAAAAAAAGTGTTAAATGAAAAAAAGCAAAACAAAAATAATTATATTAGAATATTTTGTGCTTCCCACAGGTTTTTAAATATACTTGTGGTGTGGCTGAATTAAAACACATCATTTATTCATTCATTTTCTTTTCGCATTAGTCCCTTTATTAATCCGGGGACACCAAAGTGGAATGAACCGCCAACTTATTCAGCACATGTTTTACGCAGCGGATGCCCTTCAAGCCGCAACCCATCACTGGGAAACACCCATACATAGTCAATCACACTCATACACTACGGACAATTTAGTTTACCTGATTCACCTATACCACATGTCTTTGGACTTGTGGGGGAAACCGGAGCACCTAGAGGAAACCCACGCCAACATGGGGAGAACATGCAAACTGCACACAGAAACGCCAACTGAACCAGCCGAGGCTCAAACCAGCGACCTTGCTGTGAGGCGAATGTGCTACCCACTGCGCCGCCACCATGGGCTGCGGCTTGAAGTGCATCCGCTGTGTAAAAATGTGCTGAATAAGTTGTTTGTTCATTCCACTGTGGCGATCTCAGATTAATAAAGGGACAAAGCCAAAAAGAAAATGAATGAATGAATAATTAAGGTGTTTATGTGAAGTGCTTTCATAGAGTTTCCTGTGAGTTTGGATGGCTTTAAATGCAGTTTGACAGTTTCAGCTTCACTCATGAACATTTCATTCATGCCGCCGTGACAAACTGGGGTATTACACACAAATAAGAAGTAAGGTCTGGTAAGAGTACATCTTAAGATTGCGCGCCAAATGGAAAGAAAAAAACGTACGCATTTTGTGATGTCTGATTATGACTTTAGTCCAATTAAGATGATCAAAAATCGATGTTTTAAGCTTATGTAGGCTTACAGTTCAGAATTCATGTTAAACTGAATAAATTATCTACACCCACACTATCTATATAGACACAGTTGAAGTCAGAATTATTAGCCCCCATTTGATTTTTTTTTTTCTTTTTTCAATATTTCCTAAATAATGTGTCACAGATCAGGGAAATCTTCACAGTATGTCAGATAATATTTTTTTTTTCTTCTGGAGAACGTCTTATTTGTTTCATTTCAGCTAAAATAAAAGAAGTTATACATTTTTTAAAAGCCATTTTAAGGTCAAAATTATTAGCCCCTGTAAGCTATCTTTTTTTTTTTTTTCTTTTCAATAGTCTACCGAACAAACCATCGTTATACAAAAACTTGCCTAATTACCCTAACCTGCCTTGTTAACCTAATTAACCCAGTTAAGCCTTTAAATGTCACTTTAAGCCAGGGGTCACCAAACTTGTTCCTGGAGGGCCGGTGCCCTGCAGATTTTACCTCCAACCCTAATCAAACACACCTGAACAAGATAATCAAGGTCTTACTAGGTATACTTGAAACACCCAGGCAGGTGTGTTGAGGCAAGTTGGAACTAAACCCTGAAGGGACACCGGCCCTCCAGGACCGTGATTGGTGACCCCTGCTTTAAGCTGTATAGGAGTGTCTTGACATACATCTAGTAAAATAATAGTTACTGTCATAATGGCAAAGATCAAATAAATCCGCTATTAGAGATGAGTTATTAAAACTATCATGGTTATAAATGTGTTGAAAAAATGTTCTCTCCGTTAAACAGAAATTGGGGAAAAAATAAACAGGGGGGATGATAATTCTATATATATAACATACAGTATATATAACAAAATAGTTTGACGATGTGAAATGGTAGAAACAAGATTGTTAAATTACCAAAACATTTATTCATTAATTTTCTTTTGCCTTAGTCCCTTGTATAACAGCGGAATGAACCACCAACAGATTCCTTTCCAAATATAAAAATAAAGATAAAATAAATCAGTTATTAGAGATGAGTTATTAAAACTATTGTTTAGAAATGTGTTGATAAAATCTTAAACAGAAATCGGGGGAAAATAAAAATAAACAGGGGGGCTAATAATTCTGACTTCAACTGCAGACTAAGGCCAATTTTGTTTACCCAATTCACCTATACTATTTGCCTTTGGACTGTAGGGGAAACTAGACCTAGAGAAAACCTGCGCAAACATGGGGAGAGTATGCAAACTCCACACAGAAATGATTTGAGGCAACAGTGCTAACCACCGTGCCACCTACTACCAAAACAGTAAACAAAAAAATTATAATATTGAAATTGGTTTGGGGTCAAAATGGCCAAACTGATGTCTTATTGGCTAAAACAGTGACATTAAATTAGCATTACTGAAATCACTGATCAACGCAGTCAGGGTAAATTAGCGAACAGTCCAAACAAAAAACACAGTTTTGACTGAAATCTTTTTTGTTGGACTGAAATAATCGACAGAAACAAAGACATTAAATGAAAGGGCTTTTGATTTTTGACCATGGTGGTTAGAAACATTAGCCAAAACAGGGGCATTGCATCAGCCAAACAATAACAAAACAAACAAAAAAATCTATTTAGTCAAAAAGGTTTAGATGGGCTGAAATCCAAAACAGTAACGTTAAATTAGTACATTAGCACACATTTTAGAAATAACCAAGGCTTGACATTAACACCCACCAGCCCGCCAAATGTGAGTAGATTCCAACTGTGGCAGGTTAGACAGTCACTCCCACTAGCCACTTTCACTGGTTAAAGTTATTTTTTGAATAGTAGTTTTCTGGAAACGCAACTGGTCTTATCTGTTCTGTTTGAAACAGACTGGACAAAAAGCAATGCTTTTGCACTTACAGTCCTACTGCTTTCAAGAGCTCCAGACTATTTTAAATGTCTTTTTTAAAGCAGCAGAGGCTGCTTTCGCTTTAACCATTCTTTGAACAGATTATTAATGGTCCTAATGTTAACTGTGTGTGTCTGATCATCATTTTATAATGACACACAGATTTTTCACCTGCTTTCTTTTGCTTAGTTATTTTGAGCTATGAATGATTTATTTTTTTTATTTTTAGTGTGGCTAGAGAAAAATGTGGCAAATCCTTATTGTTGAGCCCTGAAAAGTCATGTGAAATAAAACTAATTGCAATTTTACACAATGAAACCACAACCTGTTTGCTCATTCTGATTGAGCAAGGTCATATACAACAGGGGTTCCCAAACTTTTCAGCCCATGACCCCTAAAAGAACAATGCCAGTGACTCACGACCCCCAAATTCCTCTGAGGTGGTTATAAATATGTGAATGTTGCGCACACAACAATAGTTCTATATACGCACAATCATATTGACAACATAAAAAGTGCAACAGTCTAACAACCATATCATTTTTATAGTCATGTATTTATTAGTTTAATTTAATATTAATCTCATTAAAAGTTGACACAACGTTTTCAGCACAAGTTTATTCTTGGTTTAATTTTGGAGACCAACACTCAGAGATCATCATCAATATTCAGTTGTGGCCTGTATTTATTTTGAATGTTTTGATTGCCTTAAAGGTGTCAAAAGTTTAACCTGGTGCTATTAAATTAATCTGCTGCTGCTGACGCTATGGCGGTGTTGTTACAAGCTACAACAGGCAACTGAGTTGAACTTTATTGTTTACATAGCCATCTGAAAATATACATTAATGAGAATATAATAACAGAATATCATTTCAGCTAAATGAAAGTTTAATATCAGTTTTGATCATTCATTCATTTTCATCCGCTTATCCGGGGCTGGGTCACGGGGGCAGCAGTTTTAGGAGAGAACCGCAGACTTCCTTTTTCCCAGACACTTCCTCCGGTTCCTCCAGGGGCAACCCAATATGTTCCCAGGCTAGTCAAGAGGCATAGTCCCTCTAGTGTGTCCTAGTTCTTCCCTGAGGCCTCCTCTCGGTTGGACATGCCTGGAACTCCTCCCTAGGTAGACGTCAAGGAGGCATCCAAAACAGATGCCCAAGCCACCTCAGCTGACTTCTCTCGATGTGGAGGAGCCGCGCCCAGGAGACAGAGCGGTGACAGAGCTCCTCATCGTATCTATAAGGGTGCACCCTACGAAGGAAACTCATTTTGGCCCCTTGTATCTGAGATCTTGTTCTTTTGGTCTATGCCAAAGCTCCTGACCATAGGTGAGAGTAGGAACGTAGACTGACAGGTAAATCAAGAGCTTTGCCTTTCGGCTCTGCTCCTTCTTTACCACAACGAACCGGTACATTGATTGCGTTACTGTTGCTGCAGCAATTGCTGCACCTGTTGCTGCACCTGTCAATCTCATGTTCCATCCTTCCATCCTCGTGAACAAAACTCCAAGATACTTGAACTCCTCCACCTGGGGTAAGGACTTTCCTCCAACCTGGATGCTGAAGGTCCAAGTTTAATGAAGCCAACAGAACAACATTGTCAGAGATGAAATCCATTGGTCCTCAAACCGGACCCCCTCCAGCCCTAGGCTGCGCTTTGGAATTCCATCCACAAAAATTATAAACACTATTTTCAGTTTTGGTACTTTGACATAAAAGCATCACATTTTAAGACACAATTATCTCTATTAACTATTAACTAAGACTTTAAGCTCAATAAAGTACATATTTGCTTCTTAACAATATTTACAGTTTTTCTTAGTGGCTTTGGTGAATTTCTTACAACACTATTTACATTTGCACAACAGTTAATGCATTTCTCAAAACAATTAGTAGAAACTGCAAAACCTAGCTGATAACCTGCAAAAGCGCATCACTTGCTCAAAATGGATAGCTCATTCCTTAAACGCAAGTATTGATGTCAATGAAAGTGTCAGTGTCATCAAGATAAAAAGTCCTGACACCATTGTTTATGAACAAGGTAGTCAAATGACTTTGTCATGTTTTCATTATGACAGTTTACTTGCATTTTTTCCAATGCAAAAGATGTTTGTTACACATTTTTACTGCATTACTCTCTGCAATTCTAATTTATTCAAAGCATTGTGCAAAAAATTACAGTAAATACACCCTTATTTACAACAAACATGAACTCCCTTTGGGTAGAGCTGTGCTCAACTTTAAACAATACTGCAGTACATATTGGAACTGAACCTACAACATCCACAGGTCTGTAAATCATTCATGAAATTGTTCAATTTAGAATACATTTTCAGGAAAAAAAAAAGGATTACGATTATTTTTATCAAATTAGCTTGACAAATTTTGACAACTAGTTCAACATTTTTGGATGTAATGACTCAAGTAATGAAATGAGGACTAATAGCTTTATATGGAATGACTAATCAGCATTTACAAATTTAGTTAATTTTGACTGACATGTGATAAGCAAATGATGTTATAAACAGCAGAGAGTTGTATGAAAGCAATCGATGCATGTAAAAAAGCATTTGCAATGTTTTGGAAGGAATGAGAAACTGCTACTATGATGTGCACTAATGACTTAACTGTTTTGAGAAATGCATTAACTGTTGTGCAAATGTAAATAGTGTTGTGAGAAATGCACCAAAGCCACTGAAAAAAAACTGTATAAGGTAGTAGCTGGGTTTTTAAGTATTGGGTAGGTTTGCACAGGCCTTCAACTGGCTTGATTTATTTGACTATTCATTTTATATGGACAATGTTTGAGCTTTCTTGAACGAACTGTTGATTTTTGATGGTTGAGTTTTGAAAAAGAGGAAAAATGAAAAGTTTTATTTTACAACAAAACAAAATGTATTTTCTTTGTATACCTTTGTTTATTAAATTATATTTAAGTAAATTTGGAAAGGTAATTTTGCGTCACTCCATAGCGCATATGCTATTTACATGACAGACTTTGTAAGTGGTAAAACTGAGCGTTTCACTAGTAAGAAAGCAGTTAAACAGAGCATCTACAGGCGAGAATGAGAGATGAGCCTCCTCATTCTTGACATTCACTATCACTTTTGTGAATAAGAAAACTTGTTGTATGCACAGACATCCATTAGCCTATACATATTTAATTTGTTTGT
Organism: Danio rerio; assembly: GCF_052040795.2. Taxonomy (NCBI): domain Eukaryota; kingdom Metazoa; phylum Chordata; class Actinopteri; order Cypriniformes; family Danionidae; genus Danio; species Danio rerio. The sequence goes on from NC_141040.1 coordinate 21,434,683, forward strand.
TATGCGCAAAGATTTGTTTCAAAACTATTTTTAATTCAGTTCTAATTTCCAGCAAACGAATAAGTTATATCCAAATACACATGCTGTGCCACATATGGTCTAAAACCTGACAGGTGGGCAAATTTAAGCTTGTTTTTAATAAAACAAATATAAATATGCACATAATAAATAATACTGCTAATAATAATAACATTATACAGAAGCAAAGTGTTATGAATTACCTAAAAAAGCCCCTTGAGATGAAGAAGGCATGAAAGTATGGTTTTTATATTTATGTAGGCTAAAAAATATTAATTTTTGTAATATTTTAATTTTTTAATTATTTTTCATACTTAAAGATATTTGCGTTTTGCTGTACATCCTGTGTGTATTAAGCAGTGTGTAAGTGAGGCGCTCTGCGCTGGACTATAGACCTGTTTTAATCTGGTCTATTGAAAAGTCGTTTATAGTTCCTCAAAATAGCAACGCGCCAGCAATGCGCCTTAACACGCCTCCTTATTTTGACCAGAACTCCTATGGGTGCACATATGAGCACAAATGCATTTGCTATTTAAGCAGTGTGGTGCAAAAGTCAAAATGACTCTTGTGCCAAGCTGAAACTAGCAAACAACAATTGTGTTGCACCTTGTGCCGCATTGCGCTGGATATATGATAGGGCCCAGAGAGTCTAAAAAACATATTTTTTTATTAGAAACTACTTTCTTCCGCCATTCATTCAGATCTGTTGCTGACATTAAAACATCAAAAGCCGTAACTAATTCACCAACGTCACTTTAGAGCTAGTGTTTGAATTACTCTCTTTAGCCCAATGTCTAAAGTGATGACAAAACAGCTGATTTTGCTCACACTTTAAGATTATAAGTCTGAATGTGACCTAATAAGGCATCCATCTACAGAGATATCTTCTTACAGTGTGACAGTCTACAGTATTTCTCTGTTGCAATCAGGATATCACATTAATTAACCCCGACAAAAGCAACGCAATCATTACCAGACTGCTGTTGTGCTTGTGATAAGGAAAAACGCTAAACACATGCAGACTTTGCTTCTTTTGTTTTGCCAACACAACACACATTCCTGATATACAACAGAGAGAGATCGACTTAGAATATCACTTACCCCCATACCTGTCAAGATGTCTCCAGAAGACCGGAGGGGGTGTTCGGGGGTGAGGTCTCTGAATAACACTGATAGCGGGTTTTGCGTGGCTGCTGCAATCGGGTACTGTACCAAAATTGGAGACCTGTGGGTGTACAGATTGTACAAAAAAAGAAAGGGGGGTGAAATAACAGGAGTTTTCAGAAAGAAATAAAAAATAGGATGGTTGTGGGAGATTGTTCTGAAATACGGGATACCAGGATAAACAGGAGTGTTGCCAGGTATGCTAACCAGTTTAATGATGATTTGATCAGCTGGAGTTAGAAATCAGACTGTTATAATCTTCTGCGTTTCTGTCACCATCTTGTGGATAGAAAACGTCAACCGTCTTTGGTCTACTCTATGGCAGGCTAATGGTCGTTGACAAGCTCTCACAGAATTTGTAAATATTTTAAAACTCCATTGTTGCTATCTAAACAACTACATTCTTGACTAAAAAAGCCTCAAAAGTACATTATGTTGTCCAAAACAGCAGTATTATTTGTCAAAGTGAGTGTCTCTCTGCTTGTTGCTGACTGTATGTGGGTGGAGTAATACACAAAGGTGAAGGGTGAAGAGAACTTTGAGTGATGTTACTGGCAAAATATCAACGGCGATAAGCCAATCAGATTCAAGAACCAGACAGAACTGTTTTATAAATACTAATAAACAGCCAGTATCTGATAGGCAGGTAACAGTGGGAATAGCCACTTAAACCAAAGTGTTGCGAAATATTTTTTCAAAACTACTACATTTGTCTTGACACTTTTGTTGCTGCCTTCAAATTTGTATAAACATTACAATTACCATATCATTTTGAAACAGCCTTTTCCTGTGATGCCTTTATAAAAAAAAAAAAGCCATGCAGAGCTAGGTTTTGGATGGAGCTAACTGTACTGTATATAAGCACACTAAATGGGCTCCATTAAACGGATAAAGGACATGCCGCTGCATACCTTGACCTTAGCCGTGATTACTGTCAGCTGGGTCATTATCTTGCTCTGCGTTTCTGCCTCCATCATTTGAGTCCGTCTACAGTCAAACGTGTGTATTTCCACCATCCCTTCAGGCTCTCCTCTGCTCCGCCTCCTCTATCTCACGTTCTCCAGGGACTGCGATTATTGTGCCGACATCAAAGCCTGGCCTCCCCACGTCCCATTGTGTGTGACTGGGAGAATGAGAGAGCTAAAAAGTACAAGTCTTGTTGCTTAAGGTCACATGAAGGATGGGGAATAAGCTTTTCTGTGCTCTGCTATCTCCTTCATTCCACACTCTTTACGTATGTGTGTGTGTATGTATGCATATAAAACCTCTTCCTGGGTTTTTATATTTAGAGCTCGTTGCCTATTTCCTTTTATACTCTCTGTGTTCCATTCCTCCTCTTTTTTTTTCTCTCTGTCCTTTGTTTCAGAGGTTTTGTGCCCGGTTTTGTCAGTAATGGTCTGGGCAGTCCAGTGGAACACTTGATCCTTTGTTACGCCAAAGGGATGTGTGTATGTGTGTGTGTGTGTGTGTGTAATAGAGAGAAGGGAAGGCAGTGGGTGAAGCAGGGATTTGCTGAGACCAGATGGAAAATTTAGGATGAGGTTGTTTACAAATTCAGTGTTGATACCCAGCAAACAATTTTATGTTTAATAGACGTCTAATAGACATCTAAACGTAGACACCTTGGCTAAAACAAGCCTAAATTTGGGCTGTCAGTGAAAATCTAATAGACATCTAAGAATAGCTCAAAACTAGACTAGTCATCAAATAGACAGATTAGACAGACTTTAAATGTGTAGTCTTTCATTTCTGTTTATTTGATGACTAGTCTAGTTTTGACCTATTCTTAGACATCTAGTAGACTTTCATTGACAGCCTAAATTTAGCCTTGTTTTAGCTAAGACGACTATGATTAGACGTCTATTCGAAATATTTTACACACACACACAAAATGCTTGCTGGCTATATTTAGGTTTTTGTTGGTAGGTCTTAGATGATAAAATAAAGATGCAGTCACATTTACTATTGTTTGACCTTTTTGTTCGTGGAAAAACAGTAGTTTCAGTAGAAATCTGGAAGGGGTGGTGGAATTTGGATGAAAATATGTTAACATGTAAATTAAAAAGCTGAATATATTACTACAGAATCCTGGCAGCAGCGTTCTGGATGAGCTGCAACTGTCTGTCTATCTTTTTGGAAGGCCAGTTCAATTCAATTCAATTCAGCTTTATTTGTATAGCGCTTTTACAATGTAGATTGTGTCAAAGCAGCTTCACATAAATGGTCATAGTAACTGGAACAGTGTGGTTCAGGTTTTAGTGTTTAAGTTCAGTTCAGTTCAGTTTAGCTCTGTTCAGTGTGATTTAATCATTACTGAGAGTTCAAACACTGAAGAGCAAATTCATCGATGCGCAGCTCTACCAATCCTGAACCATGCGAGGCAGTGGCGACAGCGGAGAGGGAAAAAAAACTTCACCTGATGGGAGTGAAGAAAAAAAACCTTGAGAGAACCAGACTCAGTTGGGCACGACCATTTTAATTTCTCCGCTGGCCAAAAGTCTTGTGCAGAAATTCATTCGCCGTGGTTTATGCTGGAAGATGGCCTCAATGAAGACTCGTCTGTCCCTGGAGCGTCGCTGGAATCAGACTCATGTTCTCCACTCCCCATGACCATCAGCGCAGCAGCAGCTCAGGATATGGCCTGGTCCCGAATATGGAATCCTTGGGATCATCACGTCGCTGGTCTTGGATCCAATCAGTGACTCCGCCTAATCTGAGGACCTCGGGATGAGTATCCCCAGGTGAAAATAGAGAATAAAGAGAATAATTAGCGTAGCTGTTGTTCATAGTGTATATAAGCAAGATGTAGAAGCCAGTGTGGAACCCGCTAGGTGATGCACTGAGTGTATGCTTTACTAAACAGATAGGTCTTGGACCTAAACAGATAGGTCCAGTGAGGAGTCCATTACAGTAATCCATCCTGCTGCTGATAAAAGCATGAACAAGTTTCTTTAAGTTCTCACTGGAAACAAGGCATCGACTTTTTGCAATGTTTTTTGAGATGATAGTATGCTGATTTAGTTACTGCTTTGACATAGCTACTGACATATAGGACTTAATGAATGAATGGACGAATGAATGAATGAATGTTTATTCCGGAATCCATGTAAAAATATGTACCAATCTCTTTACTGACATGAGGCAGTTTTATGCAGATGAGGAGCAATCCTTTGTATGAATATTGAAATATAGGGTGCTTATAAGAAAATGTCTATTAATAAGATGTCTTATAAGCTTATTTGAAGGAGTATTTTATAGTTTAAAACAGTGTTTCTCAACTGGTGGGTCGTGACCCAAAAGTGGGTCACGGGAACATTTTCAGTGGGTCGCAGAGTGCGTGGTCTAAAAAAAAAACAAAAAGTTAAAATTTTATTTATTTTGCTTATACCGGACTTTTATTTTGAAATGCGTGCGCGACAACCCTACTGTTTGACATGTGAAATTTTATTCAATTATTGCAACAAATATGTCTAAGCGCAAGTACGACCCCGAATATGTAAAGGATGGATATATATATATGGACAACAAAAAAGACTTAAAGCCTCAGAGTAATATATAGTATAAGAGAGCATGAAACCTTTTTAATTAAAACGTTTTGCAACCAGAAAACATGTTTTATTAACAGTTCATTATTAACAGTATTTGTCATTTTTACTTTGTAATATTTCTATAATTTGAACCATTTTGTTAAATGACAGCAATAAAATATTGTTTATTTGTAAGTCTTGGTGAATTTGTTATGATAAATCTGTCACTACTTGTTTATGTTAACAAATAAATACAAATTAAGCATAATTCCTAAAATTGTATTATAGTTCCTAAAAATTTGGGTTGCGGCTTGATGACCATGAAAAAATGCGGGTCCCATGGCCAAACTTGTTGAGAACCCCTGGTTTAAAATACATGTTTTGACATCTACAAGGAATCATGGAAAAAGTAAAATGATGGCCGAGCGAGATTAATGTGCTGTAATTTAAGAAAATGCACGCAATTGCAAAAAAACGCCTGAAAATTAGGAAAAGATCTTAATCGGCTGCAAATCCTTACAACAAATAGACTTAATAAAATGTGCTACATTTTCTCACAAAGCAAACAATTTATAAAAATGCACTGCTTTTTCTTACAACACTTGCAAAAAGAACGGAACACGATGAAAATGTTTCAAGGGGACCCAAAAACATGACTATTGCTCAGTGAAGTTGTAGGTGATCTTTGAAAGGTGAGTTTTTGTTTGTTTATTTTAATATCCTGATTCCCGTGTCTTTAGTATTCCCTAGCCTAAATAACCATAACCTAAATAGTCGGGTCCGTCACGTTTTAAGATCCCCTTGAAACATTCCCATTGGGTTGTTTCTGAGCAATTTGCAAGTGTTGTTTTTCGAAATTTATAAACTAATTTCGAGAGGATCATGTGCTTATGATTGAACACAGCTGGTACTGCATTAACTCCGCATATTGCACCAATCTGATAAATACTCACACATTATAAATTACCAGAGCTTTTTACTCCAGTCATCTTCATTTTGAAGAATCCCCCTTCCAGCCCTACTCCTCCCCTTCTCCAATAGGGTTGCACGGTGGCCCAGTGGGTAGCACTGTTGCCTCAAAGCAAGAACGTCGATGGTTCGGCCCTCTCCAGGCCGGTGGGCATTTCTGTGCTGAGTTTGCATGTCTTTCCCGTTTTTTGTGTGGGTTTTTCCCGGGTCCTCCGGTTTCCTCCCACCGTTCAAAGACATGCACCATAGGTAAATTGACCACTTCAAAACTTAGTCAGATATATATCAGCAGTTCACAGTAGGAGAGTTCTCAGGACCCACCTAGAGGATATTCTGGGCTCAGGGCTCTCTCCCAGGACAGCATGCCAAACAGGCTTTATTATCAATCATCAGCTAATTGTAAACTCTTGAAATTGTTTGTGTTGTGAGAAAATGCAGCACGTTTTATTAATTTGTTTGCGTTTTGAGAAAATGCAGTGTGTTTTTTTTATTTGTTTCCATTGTGAGGATTTGTAGCATGAGTGCTGTCAAAATGGATTTTTTTTCTCAATTTGCTGTTTTTCTCTGTAATTGCACGTGTTTTCTTAAATCGTACATTAAGCTGTCTCGGCCATCATAAAAAATGACTCTTTAGCTATTTATTTTACAGAAGTGAAAACAATGCTGAGGAAAAGGAAGCATTTTAAATGTATTGTATTGTTGCTTAACAACATCTTATGCTTTATGTCCATAAAAATCATTTAAAAAAATTAAAAAGGAATAAATTGTAACAATAATGTAATACAGTTAAAGTCAGAATTATGAGCCCCCCCTTTTAATTAGTTTTTCTTTTTTTAAATATTTCCCAAATGATGTTTAACAGAGCAAGGATATTTTCACAGTGTAACTGATAATATTTTTTCTTAAAAAAAAAGTCTTATTTGTTTTATTTCAGCTAGAATTAACGCATTTTTTTATTATTTAAATATTTTTAACAGCAAAATTATTAGCCACTTTAAGCTTTATATTTATTTTCGATAGTCTACAGAACAAACCTTCATTATATAATAACTTGCCTAATTACCCTAACCTGCCTAGTTAACCTAAATAACCTAGTTAAGCCTTTAAATGTCACTTTAAGCTATATAGAAGTGTCCTGAAAAATATCTAGTCAAAAATAATTTACTGTCATCATGGCAAAGATAAAATAAATGAGTGATTAGAAATTTGTTATTAAAACTATTATGTTTAAAAGTGTGTTAAAAAAATCTTCTCTTGCTTAAACAGAGATTGGGAGCAAAAATAAACAGAAGGGCTAATAATTCTGACTTCCAACTATAAAACAAAATATACAGTGTATTATAAAGACAATAATGGTGCATTTGTGTGCTATTCGAATAAACATCAACTCAAGTTTCCAAATTAGAAAATGAACAGCCTCTAAAGTCATATTTACGGCTAGGAAAATCTGAGATAATCTTGTTACCCAAGGTGGGTTAGCCATAAACTTTAAACATGGTGGAAGGATGAACTATTACTGCTGTGAATGTAATCTTTATTTTTTTACAACTGCTATATCACTTTGTCTTGTCATTAAGCATTTACATGTATTCATTCAGCAGACACTTTTCAGTCCAAAGCGACTTACAAATGAGGATAAAAGAAGCACTTTAAGTCATCAGAGAGTAGCAGTATATTAATATTATAACAAGTCTAGTGCTGGGTTCACACCATATGTGACAAGTAATTATTTACATGAGTCAATTGCATATATATCACAGAATGTGTGGAATTCACCTCAATTGTCTCGTCAAAACATTAGCGTGATGGGAAAAAAACCCTAAGTTAACTAGAGCAGGTGTGTTTTTGTTTTTCTTTCCACCAACCATACAGAAAGGAAAGATTGTGTTAACTACAGGTGGTTTGTCAAGCCCACTAACCTGTGTGAAGCACACTCTGAATTGCAAAAGGTTTCCAAAAAGTAAGAGCGTTCATAAGAAGGTGCCTGCTGCATATGGAGAGGATATGGAGTGCTTATTTATGTACAGTGATCCCTCGCTATTTACCTTATTCTCCCTGTACGAGTGGCTGCAGTCATTTGACTCATTTTGGCTCAAGACTTCCGTTCTCATTCACTTCCATTCATTTTTTGACGTTAAAAACAGCTCGTTATGCTGCAAATAGATATTTTCTTATTATATTATTCTACTTTGACTGTATAGTCATGCAAACACTTGTTTGTAGAGTAAATAGTTTGACGGTTTTCTGCCATTTAATATTCCTGGTCATTTCTCCCATAGGCAACTGAATTGAAAGTTCTAAAACAACTGCAAAAACAAGCACACTTCAGCATCGAAGCTTAAGGTCAATAACGCGGTTCACTTTTCGCGGCCTCTCAGTTTCGCTAATTTTTCTTGTGCAATTTGACATGCTTTTTTCCTACAGCGCATTGTGTTCTGCTTCCTTATTAGTGGATTGTGTTCTGCATCCTGATTGGCTGTAGACCATTGTCAATCAATCTCCTCCATGTTGTGTCTCATGTACAGTACAGAATGCATTCAGCTCACCAAATTTACATGAATCTTCGATCGCTGCAGTGTGACTCTGAAGTGCTTTACTGTAAATTTGCAAGTTTTCTTGTCGACGAAACGTTGTGCACCGTCAAAGGCACCTGCGGTAGCAACCAAAAAGAGGGGAAAGATGCTAACCATCGCATAAAAAGTTGGATATCTGGACATGCTAAATGAATGTAAAAGTTACACTCCTGTAGGGCTCCATTAAAGAATAAAAAAATGAAGATCAAATGGTTTTGATCGTTACTTTCATTCTTTACTACTGGACTTATTTTTCTATGGAGTTTTGAATTTGAGAGTGTGAAAAGTGTGAAAATGTTAATGTCTGTCTTGAGAAAAGTGTGCAGTGAGGGGTTTTACAGCCTTAAAACATCTATAATAATTGTAAAAAAATAAAGCTGACTACTTCACAAATTTCGCCTATTGCAGGTTATTTTTAGAACGTAACTCCCATGAATAACAAGGGACCATTGCACATGAACAATTATTTGAAGCAGCGAGTTTTAATTTGTTTGAAGCATGTATTTGATAAAGATTCCAGATGGCTAACTAACCTTTTTGAATCATTAAAATTGTGGAATTAGGCTATGCTGGAGGCCTGCATGTTATTGATTTACTAACAAGAAATGGCTCTTAAAGGGATAGTTCACCCAAAAATTGACATTTTTCCATCATTTACTCTTCCTTTACTTGTTTCGGACCAGTTTGACTTTCTTCTGTTGAACACTAGAATCTGGATTGCTGGAAACCTGTAAACATTAACTTCAATAGTATTTGTTTTTCCTACTGTGGAAGTCATGGTCAAAGGTTTTTATTTTTAGGTTTTTTCAGAATCTTCTTTTCTGTTCAACAGAAGAAAGAACGTTGGAAATACTTTAATTTGATGGTCCATTTGAGTATTAGTAGACTGCTTAATATCGGATGATACTGCTGCCCCAGATAGCATTAAAATGTGGGCCACTTTAGGCAGTTTTGCAGCACTGGTGGTCTTCCTTCAGCCCAGACAAAATGAATGTGAGCCTGAAGTGGCCCACCTCTACAATGGCAAAGACGGGGCAGAGAATCAAATTCATATATGGGCCATTTAGGGCAAAAATTTAGCATATATGGCAAAATGTAATCTGACCGTGAGCCTAATGTGGCCCATGTGGAAAATGGTAAATTTGGCCCAAATGATGGAGGACAAATGTGGGCCACAGCTGGCAATAATGTGACAAAGTCATTTAAGTGTAATCTGGGTCTATATCTAAAGTGTCTCACATGTGTAGGTGAATATGTGACCCAGTTATCTTAAGACATATGTATGCCGCTTTTGGCAAATATTTGTCACAGTAAACTCTGGCTATTGCAGCTGTGAGCTTAATATGGCCCTGAGAAAATATGGCAAATGTGGCCCAGTTATTTTAAAACATATGTGGGCCACTTTTGGCAAATATTCGGCACAGTAAACTCTGGCAAATGCTGCCATTAGCCTATTGTGGCCCAGATATGATATGGCAAAAGTCTCCCAGTTATCCTAAAACAAATGTGGGCCAAATTTAGCAAATATTTGGCACAGTTAGCTCTGGCTAATGGGGCTGTGAGCCTAAAGCGGCCAACAGAAGATATGGCAAATGTGGCCCTAAACATGTGGACCACATAGACTAAAGTCACCATCATGGAGTAAAGTGTTTGCTTTAGTTGGGCTCATAGCCCTGAACCTCATAATATAAATTTTATTTTTGCTTGAAAAGTTTATTAATCACAGCAAACATTTTTGAATTTTGTACTTTGCCACACTCAGCAAGTGTAAGCTGTAGGCCAGATCTGGGCCAGAATAAAAGCAAACTGAGGCCCAGATCAAAAGTCAGTTCTGGTTTATTTGGTTGAATTCTGGCTGATATATGGTATTGCTTTTGCGTATTTGTGGCCCAGATCTGACAAACAGGAGTGGGCCACCCTACAGCCATCATTCCATTTAGTATGTGTTCCAGATGTAAGGGTCAGATGTGGGCCGGATCTGGGCCAGAATAAAAGCAATCTGTGGCCCAGAATAGGGTCCTTTCTGGTTTATTTGGTTGAATTCTGGCTAATATGTGATATTGCTGTGGCTCAATTTTGGCTTAGATCTGGCAAATAAGAGCAACCGCCCAACTGCAATCATTCCATGCAGTATGTGGGCCAGGTGTAATTGTCTGATGTGAGCCGGATTTGAGCCACATGAATTTTGCTAGCTGGGGCTAAACAGACATTCAACTGACTTTAAGAAACTTTGCAAGTACATGTCAACTCACACTAACCCCAACCCTAACCCCAGCCTAACAGTCTACTTATAATCCAATGAGAAATAGTTTGCATGTAGATGCAATGTAATTTACCATCAAAAATAAAGTGTGACCAGAATGTCATGAAAGTTTGGAACCACTTCAGGTGAGAAAATAATCAGTACATTTTCAATTTTTGATGAAGTATCCCTTTAAGAATCATCATGTTTCTGGTTAACAGAAAGGTGTTTCTTCAGTTCATTTTGCAGTGCATAGTCTTCCTAACATACAGACTGCAAACTCCTGTTTAAAGCTCATGTAAATAAGATATATGATTTATTTGGCCATGTTGCTGAGAAGTGGTGCGCTGTTTTTTGTTCCTTTCTATTTATAAACAAGTAGGTTAACCATCTTACAAGGGGATTCTGCAAGAGGGGGGATGTAAATTTATGAGCTGTAACTGTATTTGTAGAAAAGGAGCAGCAAAGGAAAAAGGGAGGACTGCGTGTGTCTGTAAGGGAAAGAGTGTTTGAAGGGGAGTTGAGTTTGAGGCTCTAAAAATAGGACTTGGTGCTGGCTGGAGGATGGAGATGACATTGATCAACTGATACAGGGAGAACAACTCTCATCCCTCCCTTCTCGCTCTCTTTCTCTCTGCTCCTTTCCCGAGGTCTTAACTCTGCCTTTTACATTCCTGCTTTTGCCATTGCTGTCAGGGTCAAACTCACTCCCCCAGTGCAGTGTGTGTGTGTGTGTGCGTGTATGTTTGAGTGTGAGTTTGCTTGTGATATGACTCAGAGTTTCCGTTATGCCCTAATCCAAACCAAACTGTTTGTTTATGAATCATTGTGAAAGGCAAAATTCACAAATAACACAGCTTAATCACAAATTCTGCGCTCTCATGCTGCTCCAAACTTCTAAAGCCTTTTTTTTTTTTTTTTTGGTCTAACATAACATCACCCGTCAAACTACAAATGTAATCTGAGAGTTGCAGCAGATAGAACGATTTGCTATGACACATTCAAAACACACTTTTATAGTCTGTAACTATTTTACATTAACTAAAACTGGTGGCTAATTCTTATTGTACACTGTCTTTGATGTGTTTTTATATTGTTTGCTATAACACCATTGGCTATTCAAGTGATCGTTACACTATAATAGCCAAAAATTACACTACCTGACAAAAGTCTTGTCGCCTATCCAAATTTTAGGAACAACACATATTAACTTGACTTCTAGTAGATCATTTGGTAGCAGAAGTGGTTTATATGAAAGGCATGGGCCTCTAGGCTATGCTTATTTTAGCAAAATAAAATATGATCATGTCTTGATTTTTAATATTTAATTGGGACAGTAAGGTCTGAGTTTGCTTAGACAAAAGTCTTGTCAGTTAACAGAAATAATGTACAGTATAGAATATAAAGTCATGGTGCCGTGGAAACAGAATTAATTTTGTGTATGATTGCCATCAGCTTGGAGGACTGCATCCAAACATCTCTGCAATGACTCAAATAACGTATTAATAAAGTCATCTGGAATGGCTAGAGTTCATCAAGATTCTTTGGATTCATCTTCAATTTCTCCTCCATCTTATCCCAGACATGCTCAATAATGTTCATGTCTGGTGACTGGGCTAGCCAATCCTGGAGCATCTTGACCTTCTTTGCTTTCACAAACTTTGATGTGGAGGCTGAAATATATGAAGAAGTGCTAACCTGCTGAAAAATCTCCCTCTCCTTCACCCTTCCTCACCCTCTACCGTGGTTTGTAATGTAATGGGCAGCACAAATGTCTTGATGCCTCAGGCTGTTGATGTTGCCATCCACTCTGCAGATCTCTCTTGCATGCATCGATACTAAATGTAACCCCAAACTATGATTTTCCTTCATCAAACTTGACTGATTCTGTGAGAATCTTGGGACCATGCGGGTTCCAATAGGTCTTCTGCAGTATATTATGACCACATTGCTAGTTTTCCATCCTAAAATAAAAGTTCATTTTCACACATTCAAAGTTCACATAAAAAGACAAAATCACAAACACAAATTAAGTGCATTTCCATTAGGTTTTTAGAGCGGCTGACTGTAGTTTTGAAAACCTAGTAACCAAGGCAAGCAGAATGAAGACAGCTGATTAGTCACATGGCTGTAATGTTTGCTATGTCAGAGTTTATTCAGCAAATCCTATTCCTTCTTCCATTTTTTATTTGCATTAACGATTCATTGGACCGCTACAAAAATGACCCCAAGTGTGTTTTTTTTTTTTGTTTTTTTGCAAATGATAAAAACCCAGCTACTGTGATCTAGCACCCCCGTATAGCTGATACATTAATTAATTAGACTAAGATTAGGTTTACATAACAATAATTGCAACTATATACTGTATGTGAAACTTTCTATTTTGTGAAAAGGCTTTCTTTTTTTTACAATTCTACATAGACTGTGTAGATGCACAGTGTTTCTGTAAAAAGTAACATCGCCATCTATTGGCCTGGTTTAAAGAATTATTATTATTATTATTATTATTATTATTTAACATATCTGTAATTTACATTTAATTTAAAAATCGCAAAAAGAAAAACAGCATTAAAGTGTAAAAATAATAACAACACAATACAGTACATAATTTCTTCTTCCACATTTGATTTTCAAATGTCTATGAGTTTCTTTTGTTGAACACAAAAAATATTTTGAAGAATGCTGGTTGATGATGCTATAAGCTTATTTACCAGGGTGGTCCACTATGATACCGTATTTTAACCTTTAGTTCATGTGTCTCAACATAAACAACACCTCTGAATTTAATGCAATCAAAGTTCAATGCAAAAAGAGGCATTGCTTTTTTCAGAGTTAGCTTAGCAAAGCCTACAGCAAACGAAGTTTGGGGACTATAAAAAAAATACATCTGGATTAATGAAGTCATAAACCCTTCAAGTTACGTGCATACACCATGCGCAGGAAAGGGATGTGACCAGAGGTGCTGTAATGTTATAGCAGAGAAAGCTAAAATGTTGTCTTAATGCTGCTATTTCCTCAGAGCTTGTTTTGTTTATCTATTTGGGCTTCCAAAGAACACAGCACAAAGAAAAAAACTATTACAATTACAATTTAATTTTAATTATGTTCCAGCTATTTTATTTTTTTTTTTTTGTCAAAAAAGATATAGCCGGCATTTGATAAAGAACAGTTTCCAGAATCTCCCAGTTTAGTGCTGGATTTGTCTAAAACTCCTCAATAAAGAAGCAGTTCCAATCATTATAGAAGAAGCTGTGGATTGTGAGGCACAACCTGTAGCTGTTTTTATTTGTTGAAATGGATCAACTACATGCACAGTTTCTAGCCTTAACAGTATGTTGCAGAAAAGATGTAAACAAGGATGTAAACAATGGGAAATGCTGTTTGGCATCGCTTACAATTTAGCTACAAATTCATATTTATGTGAACACTCACAATCTTCAGCAGGGCTGCTGTGTCTCTCTACAGTATGTGGCCACTTTCCCTGCGTTCTACATCTCAAATAACAAACTCCCAAAACATATGTCAGTGGTGTCCACACTCGGCCCTGGATGGCCAGTGTCCTGGAGAGTTTAGCTCCAGCCCCAACTAAGCATTTAGTCATTTAAGCACACCAAAACCAGCTAATCAAGCTCTTAGATGTACTAGAAGCTTCCAGACAGGTGTGTTAAAGCAAATTGGAGCTAAACTCAGCAGAACAACGGCCCACCAGGACCGAGTTTGGACACACCTAGCATATGTAAAGGTTTCATATTACTTACACATTACTTACACTTATACATATAACTAGAATATATATAAAAGACACTTTGTCACCTTGGAATTATAAGGTTATCTGCTTTCTGAATGACTTACTTCTGAATGAGATACTAAGTTAAGATACTGAATAAGATTCAAAGTTTTTGCATTCCATAGCAAACAGTATGTGTGTAACATTTTTTTTTAATAAAAAGTCTTTAAAATGTAAACAAGTTATTAAGAAAAACCATCCCACAACGTAAATAAGTCGTCATTTAATAAGAATATGTCAATAACTCAATTTTGACAAATTCTTGAGTGACAACTTGTCAGATCTTATTATGTAGAGCAGGCACGAATTTCATGTCCTCTTCATTTTATGTTTAGTAGTATTTAGCCAGCAGCAAAGTCCGTGCTAGTCGAGGCATGGCGCTTTGGTGTGGTGGAGCTGATCTGTGAATCACAGCGCATTATGTAAGCTGACCAATCAGAGCCTCTAAAGGGTGGGCTTTCTGAGCAACTAAGAAATAATACTGTCGTTTTCATGTTAAATATGTAGCTGTATATAATTAAATATATGAAAAGTAAGACATATGACAAAAATAACAAAACTAAATATGAAGCATGAGCATACATTGCTCTGCATCCCATAAACACAATCAAGCCTTAAAAATACATTCCGGATGACCCCTTAGGAATATCTCCTTTTGAGTGCAACAGAAGAAAAAAATTTAAATAGATTTTGAACATGTGAAGGGTGAATAAATGAGGACAGAAATTTCATTTATGCATGCAATAACCCTTTATTTGGAGTATCCACTCCGGAACATGTAGAACCATAATAATCCCTTCATTCTGATATTCAAACTGGGTTGTATTTGCCATATATGCTACCTCCACATGTGTGCACTGCCCAGATCATAAGAGAAAGGATATTATGCAGGACATTACTTTGGCTTGTTGTCCACAGAAATGGCCTGAAGAGTCAGCAGGAGCTTCTCTCTCCATGTCCATGCTGATGCGAGCGGACATGAGAGGAGATCGGGCCAACTATATCTTTGTACTGACAGGCCCTGTCCGCGGCTCTGGGGAGGAGAGAGTCATTCACATAATGCATTCAGTCCCATTTTGGATGTAGTCTGCTGAAAAGCCAAGTAAATCAGAGCACTTCACCATGCTGTGTCACAAAAAGAGGCTGCTTCAGACAAATGATATATCAGACCGGCTGTTTTCAGGTGGATTTCATGTTTCTTGGAATCACTATTTCATCAGAATACCTTAAACCGCATGCTTGTGGACATCTCAGTTGTTGTCTTAAACTGCAAAAAGAGATACTATCAAGAGGTTTACATCCATTCAAGATCTAAATAAATAAATAAATAAATCGCATTGCAGTGTCTGCTCATTTCTCAGCGTGTGTGCTTACTTGCACAAAATAAGAGAGGGGTCTGGCTGCAGAAATTACAATAACAATAAAAAACATCCCATAATGTAAATAAGTTGTCATTTAATAAGTATGTCAATAGCTCAGTTTTGACAAACATGTCAGATAGAACCTTATAATTCTAAGGTGACGACTTTTAAAAACAGTAAATATAGTGTTGGTTGAAAATGAAACTGAGTAATCATTATTATTGGAACGTGCATGCAAACATTTGGATTTGCCATGCAGAAAGCAATATCTTCTCAACTCATTGACAACCCAAACCAAACTCTTTTTTTGCCTCAGTTACAAGTTACCGTATTTGTAGGTATTGTTTGGATAACCAATGAAAGCTTATGCAAATATGTAATAAAAACATGTAGGTTTGTGCAGCAAGTAATGAAATAGATTTTTATCATTTTTTTAACTCCATTTATAACCCCATCACTTGAGGAAAGGTGACTTCCGAGATCAAAATTCTGTGGGCAGAAATATTACCATGATCTTTTTGTCTGGGTTTAATTCTGATATTAATTGCCTGTGTTGTTACATTTTAAAATGCTCTCACTTGTGTCTATTTTAATCCTCAGTGAATTTCCTGAGAAACTGAACACTGCATTAAATCTAGTGAGCTGATAAAGAGCAACTTCTGAGAAGTGAAGTTCTACTCTGGGAAACTGCATTACGCATATAAATGTGTGTGCGAACAGCTGAATAATTTTATGGCGTGTGCATGTTACAGCAAACCGCTGGGTCGGGAAATGTGGCTTACTGCTCATAATGATATAATCCAGCAATAGGAGAATTACATTAAGCAGACCCAAAGCAAGTGAAAAGGGAAAAAAAGCAGACCTACATCAAACTAACAGGCGGAAATAAAGGCCTTGTGTCTGTGAATACTCCTAGAGAATAATGGACTTTTATAAAGGGATATACCATGGTACAAAAGCATGAATGCTGCTTAACGCTTCTTACAGCAAGATTCTGCTTTCGGACAAGATTCCCAGATGCTATTATTGCAGGCGAGGTGAAGACAGTGTTTGTGGTTTTGCACATTGCGAAACGCTTGTTTGTCTGTTTGTTTGAATAATTCAGCTGGCGAGGCTGAATGTACGCCTATGCCTTTTCTTTTTGTTTCTCTTATTTAGCTAAGAGATGCTCTCTTTTTATTACTGGCTGTATGAAATGTCCTTTTCTGTCTTCCTTTGTTGTTATGCTTTTCTCCGATCAACTGCATGTCTCTCATTGTATTACAACAAATTATACTCTTAAATGAGGCATTTTAGGTAAGGGTGGATGAGTCTTAACTTTTATAGCGAATATCTCTTTGAGTTTGAGACTTTACAAATATACTATACAGTTGATGTCAGAATTATTAGCTCCCCCTTTTAAAATTTTCCCCCAATTTTTTTTCCCCCAAGATTTTTTTCAAAACATTTCTAAACATAATATTTTAATAATTTATTTATTATTTAACAAACTTATTTTCATAATATAATTTATAGTAACTGATTTATTTTATCTTTGCCATGTTGACAGTAAATAACATTTTACTAGATATTTTTCAAGACACTTCTATGCAGTTTAAAAAGACATTTAAAGGCTTAATTAGGTTAACTAGGCAGGTAATTAGGCAATTAAAACAATTAATCAAAAACAATAACTTAAAGGGGCTAATAATTTTGACCTTAAACTGTTTTTTGAAAAATTAAAAACTGCTTTATTCTAGCCAAAATAAGACTTATTCCGGAAGAAAAATATTATCAGACAAACTGTGAAAATGTCCTTGCTCTGTTAAACATAATTTGGGAAAAAATTAAATAAGAAAAAAGAAATTCAAAGGGGGGCTAATAATTCTGACTTCAGCTGTATACACAGAAATCTTGTAATACTTTGGAGATAAAGGAAAACATGAACTGGCATCATACTGTACGAACCCTTAAGTTTCATGTTTGATCTGTGTATGTTCTGTGCAATGTATTTCATATTGGGAAACAAGTTAAATCCTGTGCTGTTTCCTGCATTATTTATTCTTCACAGATCAATCTTTAAACACTAAAAGCATCAGTTATATCCACGATGACCCACATTTGATTTTTAACAATTGATAATTTGTTAAACTGCACAATTGGACATTAAGGACCTGATGACTTCATTTTCAACAACTTTATTTTGGAAATTAGGCTAAATTAGAATCCCAGGGTCTATAGGGCTGAACTGCATAAGGCCTTGAAAATGATGATTTCAAAACAAAAGCTTGGTGAGAACTTACATTTCAAACAATTTCTAGATTTCTAAATATTTTAATAATCGCTATAGGCACATTTGGAAATCATTACCAGATTCAACAACATTTGTTCTTTCGGAATTCCTACAAAATGGAAAATAAAATAGCTGTGTGACTTTTTTCAGAGGAAAGTGACACACAAACAAAAGACGAATATTTCCTTTTTATTTTAACTGGGACAATGCTCATTAATAAACAGTAAAACTGTTAATGGCTAATTTTCATCTGTTGCCACCTGCCTGATTTTTAAAAGGCAACCTAAAATAAAAAAACACATCATCACACATACAAAAACAGTAAAGTTACCTATAACAAAGGGATAAAGTATGTAATAAGAATTTCTTAAAATGTTGGATAAAAGAATTACACATGATTACAAACTTGATCTGCTTTTAGCATTTCTTTAACTTGTATTTAAAAGCTGAATAATTTGTAACACCCCTTTAAATCAATAACACCCCTTCTGATCAAATACTTTTTATAGTAGCCTGTTTATAAAGGGATTCAACTGACTTTAAAGCTGTTTTACTAGCATGTGACAAAAGTAGTAAAATAATTTTTTAAAAAATCATTTCATCACACTGTATAGATTGGCTAACATCTTGAGAAATGATCAACAACCCATCATTTATTTATGCATAACTAGACTAAAAATAGATCTATATCAGAACACCTGGGGGATTATATATTATTAATTGGTATGCTTTATATATCTACAAACCCAAGAACAGTGAAAATAATCCAGACTAACACTAGTTACAAACATAAAGAGTTTGTACATTTGTCTCCAGACATATTTACATATTTAAACATCTCTTAGGTTCATTATTAAGGCAGCAAAATACAATGATATTCCAAAGTAGTATTTAAATATAATTATTTTATGTATATAAATGCATAGTTATATTGTAGTTAAGCTACATTTTAAGTCGAGTAGCTAAAAGCTTACCTCACTACATTTTTCAAGTAGCTTTCCCAACACTGGCACATTGTTATTCTTTAGCTGAAAAATTCAAGTTATTTCACTGCAAAAAGTTAGTTTTGATAATCTTTAATCAAAATCTGACCATTTGCTTCTGCGAGTGGTGGTCCTTCTGTTGGCGTCAGTTTGACTGCTTTATCCACAATATTCTTAACCACGCTCCCTCAACATTAGTTTCAAGGGTGTAGATTTGCTCTTGATATTGATGGGGACATGCATCCATAGCTCATGCACAGAACAGCACAAATTCTCTTTTATGATTTTAAAAACATATGTAAAAGATTTAAACACTTAATAATATAAATAACAATTAATGAAACACATCCCATGCTTTAAAGTCAATTTACATGACTTTACTACAATCTTGCTTTGAGAATGTATGAATGTAAAGAAATTTAAAGAGGCATGTGATGCAATTTAATCATTCTATCCCGATTAATATTTGTCAAAATCAAAACTAAATTTTGAATAATTCCACATCCTTGGCTAATATTATTATGCTGGACTCCAGTTGAACCTGATTTTAAAAAACTTGACTTGAAAAGTTGCTACCAATATCCACGTCTCTTACAGCGAAGGAGGACTTGGACAATTCCTTGTTTTGACCCTTCCCACATTCAAATGTGATTACCAACCCAAGCTCATTCTGGAAATGTAGCCCCGCGGACGTTTCTGTAGACCACGAAATACGTATTTGTGCAGTTTTTGTTTTCGCGAATCCGCACGCCGTTCATGCCTGTGCTGTTTCGTGTAAAAAGCCGCCGGAGGCCGCTGTCGAGTGACCGTCTGTCCGACTGACTGACTGACTGACTGACTGACTGACTGACTGAATGAGTGAACAACTGACTGGGCGACCAGCCAATCGGCAGACCCAGCCACCCTCCTCCTCATTCTTCCCTAAACCCAAGCGACGATTTACAAAAGCGTCCAGGAAAAAGAAAAGCCCTCGTCTGATTTTGACCGTGTTTTCGGATTTCACCACATTCTTGCCCCGTTACGAACTTGTTCGCTTTATTTTTTGGATTCTGTTTTTTGTCATACCTGATTTCTGGAACCGTTCTGCCCCGAACTCAAACCCGCGGCCGGCTCCTCCTCCTCCGGGCCTGCGGTTGCAGCTGGAAAGCCCTGCACACAGAGGTGAGCCGTCAGTCAGCAAGCGCGAAGAGGAGCAGCGTCACACCGCCCCTTAGCATTCTCTTGAAAAAAACAAAATGCAGCCATACGTACCTCCGGCCACGTAAATAGCGGTCTCCAGAAACGTCCGCGGCGCTACGTTTTCAGGATGAGCTTGGGTTGGTAATTACAGCTGTCATTAACAGCATAGATAGGCCCAGACAATCACACTGTCCATATGTGTTTTGTGTTTTGATTGAACCTTTTCTGCATGTCTAGGCTACTAAGGGTTGAAGGAGCATTACTTTATTTTGTAGATGATTAAATTATTGGTGTGGACATTTCAGTATTTGTTGGATAGTGATGGCCTTTGATTAGGTTGCTATGAGGGAATAAGGAACCCCACGCCCCTATACACTATTCAGTTTTAGTTGGAAGTACATCAACATACTGAAGGAAAAGTCTTAGCACAGACTTTAATAGTGCAGAGATCTTTTTTAAAGTCACTTTTATCCCCCTGGAATAAAATGTTAGGTACAAATTGCAATTTGTTTTTTCTCCACAAGATTACTAAGTAAATATTCATCTATGAACTTTAATTGTATGCCTTTTACTTCTATTTTAGAAAAGAATACTACATTTAATTTAATTTAAACAGTCACTGTTTATATATCTTAGTACGAGTAGAATTCCTTTGCTCCACTGAAACCACCATTTTCTGTGATATCACTTAAACCATGAGAGCTTTAGGGTAACTTTCAGCAGAATAGCTGTTTTGCTGCTGTTTCAAACCAAGGTTTAGCTATCATCCTGTGATTACATCCCAACCCCACCCTACTTTTTTTCTCATTACACATCCCTTTTCGCTCAGTAATGTGATTCACATTAAAAAAAATAATAATCTAAATGTCTTTTTCTGAACTGCTAAATGCCTCTTTGAACAGTTAATGAAAATGCATGGCTTTATGAAAATCTCACGCAGCACCATTTTCCATTTCCTTCATCCCCCATTTCAAGGTACAGTGCCGCCCAGTAAAGCCTGGCTCTCTTTCTTTCTCTCTCTCTCTCTCTCCTTCTCTATTAGAGTATAGCCTCTAGTCATGTTATCTATAGCTTTATTCCACTGAGATACGGGGGAGGAGGGTCTTAATGCTCCAACATTACATTACAATCACTGTTACAGTTTTCTTTTGTCTGGATTTGTGTGCCTGTGTGCTGGTTTATTTGCAGTGCATTCCGAAAAAAGCCTCAAGCTACAGCAAAACCGTAGGTTTGGAGCTGAATCGCTCTCTAGACACGGACACATTGAGTCTCGATGAAAGACAGAAAATGAAACAAGCCAGCTTCGCGTCAGGACATTGAATATTTAATACTTCAATACAGAGCTGTGCAACTATCTAATAACTCTTTTAATTAGCGCGGGCTAATAGAATTTGCTTCCTCCATGTTTCATTGTCTATCTCCCGCTCTCTTCTCTTTTCTATTTCATTCACACTATCCATCTCTGTTCTCTCGAAGCCCCTGGGGGGTTTTCGCTCCTCTTGATTGTGGGCTTTGGAAAACTGGGATTCGAGTTAGAAGACAATGAAGTTGGACTCCATCTTGCAGCAAATCCCAGAGGGCGGTTGGTGGACCATGCATCACCTTCACTTTCCTGCACCGCTTGTTTTAGCATCACTTGCAGCACCAACACGTTCACACATCACCAACCAGAAGGAAATTAGGGCCGTTTTGTTAGGCCTATAAACAAATGGCAAGGCCTTCGGGCAATTGGTGCAGTTTCTATTATTATAGTGTAAATTATGCTAAGGGATACTGTACAGTCAGCAGTTTGTTATGCATAAGAAATCTCTTCAAGGTGATACAAGGCCTCATTGTGAGATGAAGCTGCTTTCCATATAAGTAGAGATGCTCTGATCAATTGAATGCAGATTGGTATTGGCCAGTCTCACAAACTAAACAAACGTTTGGATGATTTAAAACATGTGAGGACCAATAAAATGATTTATGATAAACATGTCAACAAAAAAAAAAAAAAAAAGGTCAAAAGAATGAACAAAAATTATTATAACTAATCTAGTATCTAATCTATAGTGACTGAAGTTGTGTAAATTAAATAAGTCTCGATATTTGGTACAGATATAACTGATTGGTTGTGAAGGTCATCATTTACCAAGTGCAAAACAAAGACACTGGAGCATTTCAAAGGCCCGTCGATCAGTTGATCCATCAACAGATATAGTTCATATGTCAGCCAATGGACAGACCAGTTGATCGCCGGTGCTTTAAAATACTCCAGTGTCTTTTTAACTTTGTTTGCATTTAGTGAACAGCAGTGAAGAGAGGTGAAACAGCCAATCCCAGTCATTTCTGTTGAGCATGTGAACACAACAGCCAATCAGTGGTGTTTAAGAACGAGCTCAGCAGTGCTCTAATGTTAGCATGAAATGGATATTTTTTAAATTCCAGTGCTGATTGGTACAAACTCAGTACTTTTGACAACCGTACTGTTGTATTTATCCGTAAGAAAATCTAAACTCCAGTCTTACAAATTAGCTTTTAATTGTGTAGCATCCACCATGTTGTGACAGCAGCCATATTGCGCCAGACCACACACCACACACCAGCTGATTGGTGGAGAGGAGACGAGTGATGAAGCCAATTCAAGAGTTCACACTTAGATATTGCTTAATAATAATAGCAGGTTTGACATGCTGTCCTGGGAGAGAACCCTGAGCTCGGAGATAAATGAACCCAGGGCTCTAGCCTGATCAATGAGCATGTGAGGGGTTACGAGATCAGGAAGTTCTCGAGAGCTCCCCTGGTAATGGAGGAAAAAAGGAGATGTGGTGGATTGATGGATTCTTCTTCTTCAAAAAAAAAAAAAACAAGATGAGGGAGTAATGCTAGTCAGGTTATTTATAGTGAATTTGGAATGATCTGACTGGCTTACTAATAATTACAGATGATAGACCATCTGCGATCATATCACATGCTCCTCACGAATTAAGCTGCAGTCACACTTGACTTTTTTCCACATTGACTTCCATTCATACGCACGCGAATGAGATCGGAACGCAGGGTCATGCGTTAAGTTTTGTAGTTTGCTGTGCTGCAAAGTTCAAGCTTAGTGAACTTGAATGCGTGAGACCATTCGAGGACCAAAACATGACCTCTCTAGACAGAAATTTAAAACATGGAGCAATCGCTTGCTTTTTTTAATGTATAATAATCATGTTTAATCCTGCCCCTTTCCACAGTGCTGTACAAGATAATTTCGCACACAAAAACTCTAGTGTGACTGCAGCTTTAGTTTGTGAAACTTCACTTATGATATGGGGATGGTTAGAAGGGCATGGTAGAGGCCAGTGGGCAAATTTGGCCAAGGTGGCAAGGTTAAACCCCTACTCTTTTTAAAGGACATCCTGGGATTCTTAATGACCACAGACAGTCCTTTTAATATAACACACCAACACAGCAAACAGGTAGACATTGCATACATCCCCTAAAGCAGTGATGTCCAGACTCGGTGGGCCGGTGTCCTGCAAAGTTTATAGTTCCAACACCAATCAGACAGACCAAGGCTAGCTAATCAACCTCTAACTAGGCATTCTTGAAACATTATTGCAGGTCTGTTGAAGCAAGTTGGAGCTAAAATCTGCAGGATGCCGGCCCTCAAGGACCGAGTTTGGACACCCCTGCTCTAAAGCAATGGTTGAGTTTGAAATTGCCTACTACTCAGTAGGTAATGCATTTGAATGTAAACATACTACTCAGCTGTTAGAAAAGCATGTTATATACAGTATGAATATAAGAAGTATGAATGGAACTCGGACGTACTACATCTACCATTTTGTCATGATCATGTGACCAATTGCGTCGCTTCACTCCCATTCCTGAATTAAAATTCCATCTATCCGATGCACACTTTAGAATCTCACTGGATGTAGTAGGTCATTTGGGTACTTCTCACATACTGTTTTTAAATTCTATGAATTCGCACATACTGCTCGGCTCGCAAACTGTTTTTAGTATACTATATAGTAGTGGTATAGGAAGTATGTGATTTCGGACACAGCTACTGTTTCTCAACCACTTTTCTGCACATTTTCCATATCTCCTTAACCAAACACACCTTATTCAAATCAACAGCTCAAAGACCTGCAATGGGTGTGACAGACAAAGAAAGCATCCAAAACATGCAGTGCTGATAGTCCTCCAGTCCAGGAACATGGTTGAGAACCACTGCTCTAAAGGTTCACATTTGCTGTGTCAACTTTGTAACATATGCGGGTCACACTTTACAATAAGGTTCATTAGTTAATGTTAAATAATGCATTTACTAACATAAACAAACAATGAACAATACATCTACTGCTGTATTTGTTCATGTTAGTTAATGTTAGTAAATGAAAATACAGTAGTTCATTGTTAGTTCATGTTAACTCATGGTGCATTAACTAATGTTAACAAGCATGGACTTGGATGTTATTAATGCATAAGTAAATATTCAATTATGATTAATAAATGCTGAACATGTGTTGTTCATGATTAGTTCATGTTAGCAAATGCATTAACTAATAAACCTTATTGTAAAGTGTTACCCATATGCAGATTGTTTCTCTAACCTCATCCCTGCATCTTCTGCTTTATACTGTACGCTCACCCTTGGGTCCCTGGATGGCTGTGTTTCATCCGCTTTGTTGCGCTCATTGCCATTTATTCAATTACATTTTAATTCAATTCAGTTCATGTTTATATAACATGTTTACTATATAGATTGTGTCAAAGCAGCTTAACATAGAAGTTCTAGTAAATTGAAATCGAAATTGAGTCAGTCCAGTTTTCAAGTTGAAGTTCAATTTAGTTCAGTTTAGTGTGGTTTAAATTTCACTGCTGAAAGTACAAACACTGAAGAGCAAATTCATTGATGCGTAGCTCCACAAGTCCCTCTTGGACTCGTTTTGTTTATTTGGAAGACATTCCTGTTTCATTCACATTGTCACATTGAGAAAGTATACATTTTGTCCATTTTGTACTCAGTAGATGTTCACATTTCGTCTGCATGTTGTTCAGAGTGTTGAGGAGATATATAGATTAACTATAGATAAACTATAGATAAACACGCTGAACTCTATACTGTCATTTTAAATAAATTATATTAAAGAAGAGCATAGAATCACCAAGAGGTGACACTCTGTTGATATTTGGGAAACAGCCACTAGATGCCGCTAGTGTCAAGTGGCGGCCATTATGGAATGAAAATTCCAATAGAACAATAGCACAGATAACTAACACTATAAATTACAAGAATAAATTACAATATTGAGTTAAATATGAGTTAAATATTATATATTCATACACCCCCATTGAAAAGCAACATTTGAAACAATATCTCTAGGAAAAGATAACAATTTCCAAAACTTAGTTTAATATATCTTTTTGAAATTAAGGGTAATAAAATAACTTAAATTACTTTTTTTAAGTTTTACATAAATAATGGTGATGCAAAAATGAATATTAAACATATCTTAGCCATTCTTCAAAAATAAATTTTCTTTTAGAGTTGCTCAAAGAGATGTTTAACTTGATGTCCCCTCAGAATTTCCCATATGTGTTTAATTGGAATCAGATCAGGAGACATATTTGTAATAATATTACCATAGATGTGTATGTGTATGTGTGAGTGTGTATATGATGAATTTATGTGTCAGAATTTAATCATATTGGATAAAGTGGTTTTTGACAAAAACTAATTATCATAAAAAGTATCATACACAATTATAACATGCAATACTGCAAAAAAAGTGTACTGTCAGTCTGTTATCAACATCCCAGTCATGTTCATTTAATTGACCATGTCAGTATTCATTACATTATGCCAATGTGTAACTAATAAAGTCATTTAAAGTAATTTAACCTAATAGTGACCAAGAAAATAAGTATAGTTAAAATAAAAACATTAAGTCTGTAAAATTAACTATTAAAAGTGCTGATGATTGCGATAGTAAGTGTTGTATTGTCGTCTTTCAGGTTGTATCTCAGCTTTAATGGGCTTCTTAAAAAAATAAATAATAAACAAAGCAGCTGATTGCTATCGCGTACGCATGAAGATCCAATGGGTCGTAGACCGCTTTCTCCAAAATTGCGGAATCACGGGTATGTTGCAATGGAATCTTCTATTGAGTGCCACCTCTTGGTGATTTTAAGCTCTTTGATAACAGTATTTCTTCCAAATTTCCAAATAAACAAATTAATTAAAAATGAACTATTTTAACAACTACAAACTGCTAACTTGAGTGGTTCCACAAAGATTACACATTAGATCCAATAGATGGTGATGTCAACTACACCTTTGTGCACATACAGTGCAGTACTGTCACTCATGCCTTGAGACTTGAAGCCAATTGTGGATGATATTAGTTTCACAAAATCACATTTTGTGATTTCAGAGAGATGAGGGCAGTTATGTTTTTTAAAAAAACATTCTTTTTGAAACCCATGGTCAAAATGTTGTATTTTTATTGTGAAGCAATGGCCAAACCCCATAAATGTTTTCAGTTTTCAGTCGACAGCTGCCTGTTAAAAAAAAGCTAAAAGAGCCACAATACTCACTACTAGGTTTGAATTACCACTTTGAGACCGAGCTACATCTTCATTACATAAGCTGATGCATTGTTTTGTGGTAATGTGAAACAGCATTGGGTTGGATCTGGCAGTGTGATTATGGGAGATCTGGCTGTGGGGAGAATCTCCCGCTGTGAGACAGTATGTCTGAGGAGCACAACAGGAGCCCGCGGGCCTAGACACGGATGATAGGTTTAATGGTGCGTCTGTGCATTAACGTCACAATATGCTCCTCAAACTCGCTTCTGTCTAATTGCCTGATGTTTGATACTTCTAAAATGTCCTCATTCTTGAAAAATTAGCCACTATCACATCTTTCCTTTCGCACATTTCATATATATTTTTGCAATGTGTGTGTGCATGTGTTTGTGTGCTGTCTTACCTGACCATCTGGAGAATATCCTCACTGACCCAGCAGCCATCTGGGTCCAGTCCAGGATTCACGTCCGATCTGCTGCCATCTGACGCACCGCACACACAAAATCTCACAGCGGGGAGAAAAGTTTCAGACTCATTTGCTTGATATCCTGATGAGTTATTGGAGTGACTAAGTGGATGTCAATATATGCTTATATGAGCATGAGGGGAGTTTGTGCATATAAAGTGCCTAAAGCGCACAACCCTGAGTGTGAAAGGATTTGTTTCACATAAGCTTGTGTGTGAATTTGGTCAAAACTGGTTTTCCCTTAGGAAGGCAGGTTAATATAGCCATTCATAGATGTAAGTTTAAATGTGTTATACTTACACAGCCTTGGTAAAAAATAAAATAAAAATAAATACAGAGCTAATTACAGTGTGTTTTTCAACCAGGGGGTTCCTCTAAGACGTGCTAATTAATTCCTTTCTTAATTGTATTCATAATACTATAATTATATTGCAAATAAATTCTTTCAGTTGTTTTCTTGATCCAGTGCACTTGACCTTCCAAAGTACCCAATTACAGACAGCAAACACTCCTGCCAATAGAGACTCAATTTAAAATAGCATATTAGCATAGTAGTACTTCAATTTTTTTTTATTTATGCCAAAACTGTACATTATATATTCTAAAACAACAGCTTTATACTTTTGTTTAATTGTGCACAACCGTATTTACTGGGAGTGTAATGGTATATGTAAGCATTTAGTACAGGTCTTTCAGTTCAGTATGTACCAAACAAATGCTTCTTATGTTCATTCACTCTTC
The DNA here is from genome assembly GCF_052040795.2 of Danio rerio. Taxonomy (NCBI): domain Eukaryota; kingdom Metazoa; phylum Chordata; class Actinopteri; order Cypriniformes; family Danionidae; genus Danio; species Danio rerio. The sequence continues at coordinate 21,462,529 of NC_141040.1, forward strand.
CACTTTCTTCTCAGCTAAGTCCCTTTATAAATCAGGGGTCGGCACAGCAGAATAAACCACCAACTTATCCAGCATATGCTTTATGCAGCGGAAGCCTCCCCATAATTGGGAAACATCCACTCAATCTCATTCACACACACACACTATGGACAATTTTAACTTACCCAATTTATCTATAGCGCATGTCTTTGGACTTGTGGGGCAAACCGGAGCACCCGGAGAAAACCTACACAGACACAGGGAGAAAAACTCCACACAGAAATGCTAACTGACCTTGCCAAGGCTCAAACCAGACCTTCTTGCTGTGAGGTGACATTGCTACTAACTGCGCCACCATGCTGCCTGTGTTGCTGTTGTAGGAATCTATTAATTGTATGGTAAAAAGTTTAGAAATTTGGCACACAGATGAAAATTTTAGACAGTGTATCCATTAATAACGACCAACTTGTTGCCTCTACCTTAAAGGGTGTATTTGGTGTCTCTCCTTTTTTTCCTCTATTGTGAATGCACTTGAAACAGTCCTGAAATTAGATACAATATGTATAAAAAGAAATGTAGGGCAGTGTCAGGATTCTGCCACTCCGGTCTTGTTAAATCTTGTTTTGTTGTCAGATTCCGGATACTAGTCCTGTCTTGTCCAGTAGGTTGTGCTCCGCTTGAGTTTTCTCTGGTTTTGTTTAAGAGCCGTCTTGGCTGCGCTCAGGCCATGTACACTCCTGCTTGACGCAAGGATCAGGATGCGCACTTTCGTCCTGGTGTTTGTGTTTGTTTTGTCTGCATCGGCAGTTTTATTCTCAGTGCCTTAGTCTAGTTGGTTTTTGTTGGCGCTGGGATGGAACAGAGAGGGGTTTGGATGCAGACCTGGTGCAGTGCAATCTGTGCTGCAGCCAATGCTTTTTAATGCACTCACCTAACCCCACCCCTAACCCTACCTCTCACAGTGACGTCACTGGCTCCATTTGAGCGCATTGTGTCTGACATTGAATCGCTGAGTGATGTAGTCCCAGCTTGCATCATGAAGGCTGCGTCCAGATACTATTGATGAAACATCAGGGCTTGAAATTAACTTTTTTGATCACCTCGTAGATTTCCAACATTACTAGCCATTCGCCATTTTTACTAGCCACACTTTTGTTGTTTGGAAAATATATTTTATTTGAAAAAATGTGACTATACACATTTTATACTGTGAAAACAAATATTGAGCTTCATCAGTAGTTAGACCTATTCAGTTTCCCCTTATCCCTTTTGACCCTAGCAAAGCTCCTGGTTGGGTCGCATTGCAATTAGTTTTTATTGCACAAGACGTTTTAGGGCTCAAAATTAAGAATTTACCAAATTTATTTCTGACCACACCAAAAAGAATGTCAAAACAAGCAAAATATAGCTGCACATATACTTTTTATTCAACAAAACTTTAGTTTTTTTTAAATAATTGACATTTAAAAAGATCTATTGTCATGTATCGAAAATATGCACAGTAATCTGTCCTAACTAAAGGTCCCAGATCACCAATTAACTACACATAAATGGGGAGGTAATTGTGTAAAGAACTTTGTGTTTACACTGTAGCTGCATGCTTTGGTGTTGTGTTTCATGTAAACACATGATTTATGGATTCTCTAATTGGCTGGGTGTTCTAGTCCTGTTTTTCCTGTGAGCATATAGCTTGTGTTGTCTTGTGTCATGTGCTCTCCTGTCTATTGTCTAGTCTCACCTTTATAGTTACCCATTATTAGTTTATCCTGTTCACCTGTCTGTTAATTAGTTATTTCTCTTTTAAGCTGCGGTCACACTGGACTTTTCTCCCCATAGACTTCCATTCATATGCACGCGAATGCGTCAGACTGAAAACACAAGGTCATACATCAAGTTTCGCAGGTTGCTGTGGTGCAAAGTTTAAGCTTGGTGAACACTGACTTGCAAAATCGCATCACTTGACTGCGAGAGACCAATCGAGGACAGAAATTTAAAACATGGACCAATCGCTTGCTTTTTTTTTTAATGTCCAATCATCTTGTTTAATTCCGACCCCTTTTCGCGACGCTATACAACAGAATTTCCATGCTCAAACTCTAGTGTAACTGCAGCATTATAGTGTCCTTATGTCTGTTGTCCTGTGCCAGTTCATTGTCGTATATGTCATTCCTGTCTAGTTTCCAGCCCTGTCTTGTCCAGCCCTGATCCCTGCCAGCCTGTCCAGTCAAGTTTGTATGTTTATTTGATTTTGTAAATGTTTTGCTTGTAGTGGGTTGAAGCAAATGTGTTGAAGCTTTAAAATGTTTCGAAACCCATCTCTACAGTGATAACTAGAGATCATTTTTATGTATTGCTCTGGAACAGCTTCAGCAAGGATTCTGATCAGAACTAGAAAATCAGAGCACATCACACCTGTCCTCAGGTCTTTGCACTGGCTCCCAATTACATTCAGAATAGTCTTTAAAGTATTACCACTTGTATATAAATCACTAAATGGCCTAGGACCTCAATACATTAATGATATGCTCACTGAACCTAACAGATCACTCAGATTATTAGAATCATATAAACTAGAAAATCCAAGAGTTCAGTCAAAGCAGGGTGAATCAGCTTTCAGCTACTATGTCCCCCGCTGCTGAAATCAGCTTTCAGAAATTATCAGATGTGCTCCAACATTAGGCACATTCAAATCAAGACTGAAAACACATCTGTTTAGCTGTGCCTTTACTGAATGAGCACTGTGCTACATCCGACAGATCGCACTTTTGAAAGATTGTGTCTTTCTTTTCTTTTTATTCTTTTATAACCTGCCATTCTTTTTTAAACGGTCATCTGTTTTTAACTGTTTTTGACTTATTATACTTTTATTATTTGTTTTTATTTTCTTAAACTTGTCTCTTTTATTCCTGTTTATGTAAAGACAGTAATGTACTTTGAATTGGCATTGTGTATGAAATGCGCTATATAAATCATCTTGCCTTGCCTTGCCTAGCAAAGAAACAATAAAGCCAATTGAGGTATTAAACTCCAAGTTGTAGAGTTGAGATTTCAAGTGATTTAGTGAAGCGGTGAGAGTTCCTGACTAGCATGGAGAGATATTGGGTTCAAGTCCAGGGTGGTCGCTATAGATTTGTTTGTTTTTAGTTTGTTTTTAAATGCTCTGTTCTTAAAGAGTGTTTTGTTTAACAATGGTCTGACATCAGAATGAACAGTGGATAAATATGTCTTGTTTTGGTCATAAAAAGGAAAATTAATAAAATAAATCAAGTCATAATATCATTCGTAAATATTTGTGATTATTTCTGCAAGTTGAGACTCGAACTCGGGCCATTTGCAGCAGAGTTTATCTGTGCAGACACAATTCACTAGGCTACATTAATTTTTTTCCCAACCGTGTCAGTCAAAATCATCACAGCTCTAAACACTTCTGAAATGGACGATATTTTGAATCGCTTTGTCACATGACCCAGTGTTTCGAAATACTTTAGTCATGTAACCTGGGTGTTTCGAATCACCTTAGTCATGTGACATAGTCTGGGATTATGCTTCGGTGCAGTGTTTCGAAACACTTGCACTTCTTGATCTCGACACTGTGTCAAAACATCAGTTTCACTGCAGCCATCCCTATGTTTTACCCCTTGGGTTTTTTTTTTTCTTCTTTTGTTTTATTTTATAATTAATAAATATTTTCAAATTTTATCATTTGGGAACCAATCGGATTGTTAAAAAAATGGGTGTTGTGAACAAAATGAAATGGATGAAGGCAGAGCAGAAATTAGATCCTCACTTATAGCCCCTCCCAAAAAGCATTCCATGTTACCAGAAATGAAGAAACGTCATTTTGAGGGTGGAGAGAAGGTGATGACATTTGATGAAGGACTATGAGAAAAAAAGGATATGAGGACTTTTTTTTTTTTTTTTTACTAAACAATGACGTGTACAAATGCATTGCTTATAACAAGCACTACTATATACATAAAAAAAAAAATAAGCAGAGTAATTTTTGACTTCATTGCAACTTTAATCTTCCTAGTGTCACAAATTTGCACTTATGTTAATGCTTATGTTAACATTTTTTAATCAAAGGGGCTTGAAACAAAACTCTTAGGCCCTGTCCAACATGGGTATTTTCAAAGCTGTGCTGTCAAAATTAATCTGTCATTTGTCAGTGACTGTAGCTGTAACATCTTGCAGAAAACGAACGGTCTACTGCTGTAGAGCATGTGCTAATCATGCCTGACCTCTTCTCAGGACACTGTGGCCATGGGCACTCTCGCCTTGTATTGCTAAACCTTGGTGGGTGTGCAGGTTCTCCCCAGATAGCAGGCAGTAATCGGCCCGAGCTCGGCTGCCCTCCGGCGCCTCCGGCTCCGACTCGGCATCGGCGAGTGTTATCCGGGCCGAGTGCGGCCCGCAGCTCGCTTGCGCACATGCGGTTGTGATGCGGCTGTAAAGCACTGGCCCGATTCCGGTCAACCATATGGCAACCGATTAAGTTCTTATTTTATCCAGTAATCTGTTAGCTCCACGTTTAATGATAATTTGAGAAAATATTCATGGTACGATAGCAAAAAAAAAAAAAAAAAAAAAAGAATATTTAGTGTGGATGGTCGCAATGTTTAGACGCAAACAAAACAATATTATTTATAAATAGATTATACATGTCATCTAGAGAAAAACTATGTAAAATTCGCTTTTTTTTGAGATAGCACGCTCCTGTGCTGACTGTTTTTGTTTTAAAGCAGAAGTTGGTTTCATAATAAACACATGCGTGACTAAACTCATGATCCACACTCCAATCCAGACGGTGGCGGTAATGCTCCAAAAAGCTGGTTGTCAACCACCATGGCACGAAGATCACAAGAAGAAAAAGTTTGGTTTTTTTTAAAGACTTCACGTGGATTCAGGTCAGAGAGGTAAGCTTTTTACTGCTTGTGTACTGTATAATTAGCGAATTTATAGCTTAAAACATTTCCACGGTGTTTGGTTGTAACAGCGTTTAGTAATTTAAAACAGTTTGATACGAAATGTAACTTGCTTTAAGAAACACGACTGGAGCTAATGTATGCTAACGCTAACAGTTACAAACACGTCTGAAAGTTCCTTTTCCTTTTACACAATGTTAGATTGTAACGTGTGTAGTAACTGAAATCTATTTTAATTATTTTAAAGAAATATGAAACGAATTTGTGTGTATGCTAACTTTGCGTTAAAGAAAGTTTCTGTAGACGAATCCATTAACTAACTTGGCAAAACGTGTTTTTTTTCCTGATTTAACATTATAAAGTACGGTGGATGTTGAAAAAAATCATTGTACAGGCGTATACTTATCCAACAGTAATAATTCTGTGATTATGTGTAAATAAAAACTAATCGTTTTGGATTAATAAAATATTATTGTTTATCTTGTTTATGCAGTTAGTCACGAAAAATGATCAAAACTCGACTGTTTACTATTCTCTTTAAATTATCCAAGAGAAATATATTAGTGTGCACTTTAATTCATATGTGTTAGCCTATGTGAATCAATTATTTCTTTTGTTCAAGCTGTAATGGTCAGTTAATGTAAAACTGAACGTCTTAAAGCAGATTTTGATGTTTTTTTTTATTTTTTGTTTTTTTCCCTGCTGAAAAATCCAGCTTAAACCAGCCTAAGCTGGTTGGCTGGTGTTAGCTGGTCAACCAGGCTGGTTTTAGAGGGGTTTTGGCCACTTCCAGGCTGGTTTCCAGCCATTTCCAGCCTGGTCCTAGCTGGTCAGGCTGGGAGATGACCAGCTAAAACCAGCTTGACCAGCCTAGCCAAGCTGGGAGTCCAGCCAAATCCAGCTAGAACCAGCTTAAACCAGGCTGGTCAAGCTGGTTTTAGCTGGATTTTGCTGGTCATTTTCCAGCCTGACCAGCTAAGACCAGGCTGGAAATGGCTGGAAACCAGCCTGGAAGTGGCCAAAACCCCTCTAAAACCAGCCTGGTTGACCGGCTAAAACCAGCCAACCAGCCTAGGCTGGTTTAAGCTGGATTTTTCAGCAGGGTTATGTTATTGACAGTGATAAGTTCTGATTTAAATGAATGAGTAACAATATTTGTTGGTTAAGTCTTATTGTTCTTGTTTAACAAAGGTTAGTGAGATCATTTTGCAGCACATCACGACCAAAGAAGTCAATGGCACACTCTTTTGAACGTGAATAGGCATGTTATAGTTGTGTGCTAAAAGTTTATTATAAGCTGTAAACTGCTGATACATTTTCAACATAGATTGAGCTTTTCAGACATTACATTACTAATTGCTTCACAAACAGCTGAAATGGTTTATTGTTATTGGCTATCATCATCAAACATTTTTCACAATGGTAGGTTAATCTTCATGGGTACAGAATAATGCATGTGCTTGGCCATCTTACAAATCTATGTCTCAGATTCATAAGGCTGTCACTCTGCATGAATCTCCGAATAAATCTTGTGCAACCTTCTGTGTACTGATTATTTACACTATAGGTATTATGCATTAATTAACTTTGATAGTATTTCAGGATTTGAACTTTTCTTTACGGGAGGTTAACAACAATGTGATGTTTTATTATAGATGCATATGAGGAAGCTCGACTCAAACATCCACACGCAACTGTGATTTCTGATTGGTAGACAGATGAGGATGATGATCGCCTGTCATACATCTAAAGACAGAACAGGTTTGTTTGCAATTATTTTAAACACATACTGTCTACATTATGTCATTGATCTAATACAACCTGTGAGTTTTGCCCTGGCACTATACTAAAGTGATTTTTGTTTTGTAAATGTATCTGATCAAGGGACAGTATAGACACATCTATACCGTGATGAAGAAAAATTACTTGGAACAAAGAGGCTGGATAAAAGGCAGGTATGAAGATTTCAGAAATCAATGCAGCACCACAAGTACCATCACCATCAATGACTATGGCAGAAATCTTAAGACCACCATCAAGATGCACAGATACTGTACATTCCAGTACACCAGGCGTGTCCAAACTATGGCCCGCGAGGCTTTTTATAAATATCAATAGAATCTGGCCCGCTATACAAAAATGAACGTAATTCAATAAATAACCACCGGGTGTCGCTATTACATGCATTCAATTAAGCAGCAGTTCTTGTTATGATCTATCTATCTATCTATCTATCTATCTATCTATCTATCTATCTATCTATCTGTCTGTCTGTCTATCTACACACAGTTGAAGTCTGAATTATTAGCCCCTCATTGATTTATTTCTTCTTTTTTAAATATTTCCCAAATGATGTTTAACAGAGCAAGAACATTTTTACAGTATGTCTGATAATATTTTTTCTTTTGGAGAAAGACTTATGTTTTATTTCGGCTAGAATAAAAAGCGGTTTAAATTTTTTTATGAACCATTTTAAGGTCAAAATTATTAGCCCCTTAAGTCTTCAGAACAAACCATTGTTATAAAATAACTTGCCTAATTACCTTAACTTGACTAGTTAACTTGATTAACCTAGTCAAGGCTTTAAATGTCACTTTAAGCTGTATAGAAGTGTCTTAAAAATATCTAGTCAAATATTATTTACTGTCATCATGGCAAAGATAAAATAAATCAGTTATTAGAAATGAGTTACTAAAACTAATATGTTTAGAAATGTGTGGAAAATTTTTTTTTAACTCCGTTAAACAGAAATTGGGGAAAAAATAAACGGTGGCTAATAATTTAGGGGGGCTAACAATTCTGACTTCAACTGTATTTTTATTTATATATATATATATATATATATATATATATATATATATATATATATATATATATATATATATATATATATATATATATATATATATATATATATATGTGTGTGTGTGTGTGTGTGTGTGTGTGATGTAAAATTTGGCCCGCCACAACGTTTGTTTTTTTGCATCTGGCCCTCGGCCCAAAAAGTTTGGACACTCCTGCAGTACACCTATGAACATTTACAGTCTTTGTTCTAGTGCAGTTTGAGATCAAGACAGAACTTATTGCATCTCATGATGTCTTTGTAAGAATTGAAGACATCACTAAATTTGTTAAGGTTTAATGCAGCTAGAAAGTAAAGATCAACTAGAGAATATCAGCAGTGTCTAACCCACTGTTGTATTTACAGAAGTTGTATGAGAATAAGCTACAGGTTGATTTATACTAATCTGTTATTTTTCTTTTTTAGCACGACTGACTGAAGTTTTAAAATCATGCAACGTCATAAAGCAGCAGCTGGGCCTGATTCTCACAAAACCAAAACAGACGTGATGAAATTCCAGATGTAAACACATTTGACCTTCCTTTGGCCAATTTGATTTAGAAAAGCTTGAAAATCAACTAAAGGAGCAGCCCAAACAAATGAAGAAACTGGTAAGTTCAAGTTCTTGCTAATTTCAAACTGTTTTAAGTTTATTTGTTTTTTTTTTTTTTATTGTTTTTTTTTTTGCTTTGTAGGTAGCCTACTTTTTCCTAATTTTTTCTTTTTTTTTTTTTTTTACATTTTTACTTGTTCACTACTAATTATCTGTTTATCTTTTAATCACAGATGGAGTGAGGACAAATGTCCATACCACACCACTGATAAAGAAGTGGAAAAATGCATTACAAGGTAGCTACAACTTGCCCCTGACAGGGATGGAGGAAGAAAGAAGAGAAAGTTAATGTGTCAAATGTCTACATCACTATTTTGTTTTATTTTTTAAACAACATTTTAAGTGTATTAGGATGTTCCCTGATACTTGAACAATTTGTTTCTTTCATTTGCATTTATATATATATATATATATATATATATATATATATATATATATATATATATATATATATATATATGTATATGTATATATGTGTGTGTGTGTGTGTGTGTATATATGTATAGTATGTATGTATGTATGTATGTGTGTGCGCCAAATTCTGAAGAAACATCTTGATACATTTTTAATAAACGTAATACAAATAAAATTATAAATATAAATTGCACAGGACGTGTATATATATGAAATGTATAATCATCTCACTCATGTCTTGCTGTTTGTGCAATTGATTTTGTTCAAGTTTATTTAAAAATAAGTTTGATTTTATACTTCTGCAATTATATATTTATATTTTTATTTATATATATATATATATATTTGTTTGTTTATTATTATTTTAATGTTTTATTAAAAAATGTTTCAAGATGTTTCTTCAGAATTCTGCAGTACTTTTTACAAGTTTGACTTGGATATTTTACGGATTGTCATTGGTATTTTTAAGATGTTTCTTGCTGTGTCTTAAATTGGTTTCTATATTTAGGTTTATATAAAATTTAGCTGTTTGTACAAATTTTTAATTCAAGTCTATTGGGAAAACAGGGTTGTTTTAAAAACATCTGTGTTTGTGTGTAATTTTTAGATTTTTTGTTTAAATCTTTCTGTGTGTCTTTATTGTGTTTTATTGTTGTTTTTATATTGATGTTCTTGTGCACTACAAAATTATTTATAAAATTTTAGTACTGTTTTTTCTTGCAATCAATAAACGTTTAACATTTATTTATTTTGTAATTTGTCTGATTATTTTCGTTACAGAATATGTATGCAGTTTGCACTTTATTCAAAGGTTAAACGCAGTGCTTACACTGTGTGTTTACATTATAGCCTGTGTTTGCTGTTATATAAATTCAAATGGTTGTAATACCATATATCAAGTACCAATGTAATACCAAAAGGTTTTATAAGGTGTAAAAATACGGAGTCGCGCCAGCTCCGGGCCGCAGCGCACATTACCCTCGCGCCGATTCCGGCGCGGATGCGCAGCGTCGGCTCGCTTACGGCCGCCGCATCTGGCCCGCTTGATTCGGGCCGGAATCGGGCAGTGAGTCCACAGGCATCCGGCCCGAGTCCGGCAGCCGGAGTTGGGCCGAGGGGTAAGTCTCCGGCAGGCGACAATCTAGCCGGAACTGGCCCGAGTGTATTTTGCTATCTGGGTCTAATCAGTAGAGTTAAAGATAAAAGTATCTCCAATGGGACTACATGTATCTCATTATTAAAAAAGCGTTTTGAAAGTTCCTGTCCTGCCCCAAAGCGAAAACTGTTATTCTAATGAGACGGGTTTGACCTTTGTCACGCAAACTGCTGTCCTGAAAGCGTGTGTGCTCCGGAGGCATTCGGATCCTTTCACATTTCCTATGCTGGCCTGAGGAAAGCTTGGCCAGTGCTAGCTTTCGTCTCAGTGTTTTTCAAAGGATTGTAAATACTGAGCTCCCAAAAGAGGCTATACTGCCTGGGTTCGTGAAGAGAGAAAAAAACACAGAACCTCTGGATCCATCATTTGAAAACAGCCAGTAATGTATAAACATGTTGGCATGCAGAAGGTTATGTTTTAATGATTGCCTCTGTTAACAGCAGCGTTTGCGAGTAATTGGTTCTAGCAGAAGACGCTAACCTTTTCAGAGAACAAATAAGATTGCGAGAAAGCGGGATGTGCTGATCCGTGTGTGTGTATGACTGTGTAACCCCTCGCTACATGTGTGCAGAGTTATAAAAACAATTGAAAATATGCATCAGGGAACGGTAACCTCAGACAAGCACTCTTGCATTAGCTTCTCGACCACTGGAGAGAGCATTGATTGCTGCCACAAAAACTAATTAAAGAAGCATTTGCTGTGCATTCCCTAATCAGGGGAAAACTTTTTAAGAGAGCAGCTTTGCATGTCATTAGCTTCCATAAGAGAAACCCTTGCGAGAGGCTAATTGAACACAGTTGCCTGTGAGCAGACACTGCTACGACTGAGCTAGTGTTATTGAGAGATTTTAGCTTTAGCATTTATTTAGCCAGTGAAGGGGAATAAAGCTGCAGGAGACTGAAATCATCATGGGATGAGCGCTAATAACCAGGCCTTTGCATTTGGCTAATGGGCACCGCGCTCCAAATGTACACGTATATGGGCACGACGGCTGACTAGCACAATCGCACAATCAGTCACACACAGATGAATAAATATAATTTCATCCCAAAATTGCACATAATCCCCTTGAATAAACAAGCAACAGCACAGCAGGTCTTTAAAGAAAATTGGCAAGCTGTTCGAGCTAGCTGTAGCATGACTATGTGACATTAGCAAAGCGCAGCTAACTGGCCGCTGTTAGCACTGCATTTCTAACAAAGGATAATTGGATAATCTCCCAAAAACATACTAATATGATACATTTGATTATGTTAATAAACTGGTGTTGGCTATAACCGAATTTTAAATGCTAATCAGTTAGCATTTTAGTCTTTGTTATTAAGTGTACTTGTTAGTTTTGGATGCAGTTTTGTGAGGGTTGATAAAAAATTGTACAAAAAAATAAATACAAAGGAATTTGAGTGATACATACTGTGTATCGATAATCTGTATTTGTTTATATTTTTCAAACCTGCTCATAGTTGCCCTCTGTCCTTTAGAGTTCAGCTCTGGTGGGGCAAACTACCTGGAGAAGGATTGGACAAGCTGGGTTTAGTGTAAGGTTTAGTTCAGGTGGTACGTGATTTTCAAACACAATGGAGCATTAACTTTTTAGTGCCACACACAGGAGATTTCCTTTCTAAACAAGATCTGTTTTTTTTTCTTAATTGAGTAAAGAATGGCTTCAGCACCCTGCTAAAAAATCCAGCTTAAACCAGCCTAGGCTGGTTGGCTGGTTTTAGCTGGTCAACCAGGCTGGTTTTAGAGGGGTTTTGGCCACTTCCAGGCTGGTTTCCAGCCATTTCCAGCCTGGTTTTAGCTGGTCAGGCTGGAAAATGACCAGCTAAAACCAGCTTGACCAGCCTGGTTTAAGCTGGACATAGCTGGTTTTGGCTGGGCTCCCAGCCTGGCTGGGCTGGTCAAGCTGGTTTTAGCTGGATTTAGCTGGTCATTTTCCAGCCTGACCAGCTAAAACCAGGCTGGAAATGGCTGGAAACCACCCTGGAAGTGGCCAAAACCCCTCTAAAACCAGCCTGGTTGACCAGCTAAAACCAGCCAACCAGCCTAGGCTGGTTTAAGCTGGATTTTTCAGCAGGGCAATGATATCCTGACATAATTAAAGATGGGGGAGGCCTCGCTGGAGCACATGGCACCTGCATAGTCCTCTTCCTCTCGCTGTTGTTGTCCTTGTCTGTCCACTAGCCTACTAGTGGAAACTAATGTCGAGAAACAGAAATTGACTTCAACTGTAGTATACATTTTGTTATTAACTAGCCAACATAATGTGAAAGAAGTCTTTAGTAGGGTAGAAAATGTACTTATTTTGCTCACCTGACTATTGATGGGAATAATTACTCCACATTTTTCATTTTCGACCCAGTTGTGGTATTGCTCTAATGACAGGTCAAACAGGGACTGGTGCTCCTGCCAAATTTACACAAATTTGTCCTCCATTTCTTGAGTCCAAATGAACCAAAAAGAAGTCTTTAAACTTTCCCCCCAACCTCCCTTTGGCCTGCAGATACCCATACTAGTGTATGCTGCTCTCTCATTGGCTGTAGGTAATCGACTAGCCTACTTTTGGGAACTAATGTCGAGTTCAGACTGTACGATTTTCAAAGTTGCCGCATCTGTTACATGCCAGCATGTATTTTTTTATTTATTTTGTTGTGTGTCTCATTGTGTTTTTCCTTCTACCACCCCAGTTAACTCCATTGTTTGTCCCACCTACTACTTTTCACTGACGGTTTCACATTGAATATATGGGATAGCATTTCTTCGCTGCTGTGCTTACACTGCAAGATGGATGGGCAACAGGGGGTTTCACACTGCATGACTTTACGAAAGGAAGTATCGCCAACAACTTTTTGTCGGTCCACAAACTACGTCTCTACCAAACACACATGAAAAGTGACATGGAAACAAGTACAGTTGAAGTCAGAATTATAACCCCCCTCTCCCCCCTTTCCTTTGAATTTTTTTCCTTTTTTTAATATTTCTCAAATTATGTTTAATAGAGCAATGGAATTTTAACAGTATGTCTGATAATACTTTTTCTTTTGGAGAAAGTCTTACTTGTTTTATTTGGGCTAGAATAAAACATTTTTAGGTCAAAATTATTAGCCCCTTTAAGCTATTTTTATTTTCAATAGTCTACAGAACAAACCATCGTTATACTATAACTTGCCTATTTACCCTAACCTGCCTATTTAATCTAATTAACCCTGTTAAACCTTAATGTCCTTAATGTCACTTTAAGCTGTATAGAAGTGTTTTGAAAAATATCTAGTCAAATATTTGTTTCTGTCACCGTGACAAAGATAAAATAAATCTGTTATTAGAAATGAATTATTAATACTATCATGCTTAGAAAATTGTTAAAAAATCTTCTCTCTGGAAATTGGGGAAAAACATAGGGGCTAATAATTCAAGAGGGCTAATAATTCTGACTTCAACTGTAGTAAATATTTTATCATTAACCAGCCTTAGTACCTAGTCTAGTCTTAAGTGGGGTAGAAAATATACTTATTTTGCTCACCTGACTATTGAAGGGAATAATTTCTCCTCCACATTTTTCTCCTCCACATCATAGGTCAAACAGGCAGGGGTGCTCCTGCCAAATTCACACTAATTTGTCTTCCATTTCTTGAGTCCAAATGGACTGAAAAGAGGTCTTTTTAACTTTGATAGTTCACACTGTTATTGTTACTCATGTGATCGAAAACCGATTTTTGTTGCCGTTTTGTTGGCATTTGTTGGCGACTTCTCAAAACCTGTTGGTGGGTTACAATTGGGGTTAAAATCATACAGTCTGAACTCAGCATGAGAAGTAGTCTTTCATTTTTACAGAGGTCACAACTGAGGGGACAAAGTTTTCTGTTTCTAAACTTCGATTAGATTACCTGTGTCATATTCATTTTGATTAAGGCTTTGTTTACACTGCAGGATTTGATACTCAATGTTGCCTATATCCAATATTTGGACTGCCCTTTTACAAATTATTTCAGTTGTGACCCATAAGCAATTTGTTTGTTTACACTTGCTTTATCATTTGAAACATCTCACTTGTTCAAGGGGGTGGGGCTTGTTTGGGGGTGGGGCAGTTGAGTGTGCTTAGAGGAGCTGTATGTAAGTTTTTGACTCTTCTAAAGCACAAAAATACCATACTATGTTTGCAGAGTTTTAAGAAACATGCTAAGTAAATTCAGGTATTCTGCTTTGAAAATGTCCATTACATGCCAGAACGTCCGTCTTTGTTTTGGTAATTTAACCCGCCCAATGCCAGTTTAAACAATTGTATTTCAGCACCCCAAGTTGCCTTGGTGGAAAACAGCATAGGCTACTTCATTCATTTAGTCATGAATGCTCTCAAAATGTATGTGTCTGTGACCAAAATGCAACCTCCGGTGGACAGTAACCCCCCACCCCGCTCTTCAAAAAATTTCTCCTGCACATGCCCTTTGGATAGTCTCTGCACGGCCCTGAGTGAATCCCGCGTTGCAGCATAGGTTATTGTATCAAAAATCAGAAAAATGACAGGAACAAACACAGCACTAAGTTGGCTATACTGTGGTATTGTTGTGAAAATTAACTTTAACCCTTTATTCCCCACAGCTGAATCTCTATCTGTCAGTGATCGTCGTCTTCACATCATGATTAGTCTAGTGATCCCCCTGTGCCTCCGCTAGTGTGTGGAGGGAAAGCGCATGCACATTTTACGGGAACTGGAACTACATATTTAGTGAAGTACCATATCGACGTCGATGTGATCAAACAAAAGATCCAAACCCAAATCGATTTGTTTATTCGACTCGGAGTCAAATAGTTTGCCAAAGAATCAATAGTTTTAAACATGCTGCACTTTTACATTTAAACCTCAGTTGGATGTTTTCATTCACTTAGAGCTGTGTTACACGCTGCATAGAAGGTCATTTACAAAAACCCATAATTGGGGCTCTTTAATTACAAATTGTATCGTACAAAAATTAGCTAAACTTTGCTTATTATTCAATACCATTATTGAAATTAATAGAAAACTTAATACACGTATTTTTACACATTTACACAAGTAAATAATAGACTGAATTGATGGGTTCAAAAATCTGCAGAGTTTTCAGGCTGAAAAATGTTTCAGTCTCTGAACAGTAAGCTAGGTTTAAAAGACCTTAAGTCTTTCTATGGCCTGTTAAACCAAAGCTATCTTAATGATTCATCTCAGTTACGAATGTAACCAGAGGCCTGCTTTTGCCCGACCGTTTGGGGGGTAAGGGGTATTGTGGATTATTGGTTAAATCTAACAAATAATTGTATGATCTGTCTCAATCGTTACACTTCTCTCAAGTCTCTCCTCTGGAAAAGCAAGATAAAACAGCGAGAGATGTTCCAAGCTCACATAAAACTTTGAATACTTTCCATGTTGGCTGTGAGACACAGAAGCAACATCTGAATTATAAACACAATATTTGAGGGGCTGTGCTTCATCTTCCCATCACACACACACACACATACCCTCCATCCAGTTTTGGAGCTCTTTTTGATTCTGAAACTTTGAACAGAAGTTCCTATAGTGGAGGTCATTTTATTCTGTTTGAAAGCGTTGGATGTGAGCAGGCAAGAACAAGAGCAAAGACGGCTACTTCTGATTTTAAATGAGGATTTCAGCCCTTTAAGTTTGATTGCTTGCCATCTTTTTGTGCCGTGATTTAGACGCTCTTTACTTTACAATGGGGAGTCAGAGATCTCGCACGGTGGACTGGTTTTCGGAGGCTTCAGACAGTTTTAGTTAGGCTGCGGTTGGAGCGGAGCGTCAACTGTCATAAAGCGAGACGGCTTCTTGCCCTCTGGTCACCTATCATAAGTGATGTATATCACCCTATCATTGTTGTAAGATAGGAGAATAAATCCTCAGAATGAAATCTATAATGAAAATCCTGTCAGACAATTGTGACTCTCCAAAGGCTTAGTTACATCATTCCGGGTCTGGATTTCACCATTGTTTCTGCACAGCACGGCTGATGTGCTCAAATTGCTCATATCTCTCTTAATGTTCACTGCAGTGGGCCGTCGTCTCCGAAAGCCTCATTAGATGAACTGCTTGTTAGTGTGCCTCCAACACCCTTGCATTTTCCCTGCTGAAAAATACCTTGCTTATGGAGGGAGTCCCATTACATACAAGCGCACTAGGGTGGCTTCGCTAAACAGCTGTGACTTCGCAATCACCCTGCATCTTATTTAGTTACATGTGCAAGAATTTCGCCATTCAAACTGAAGAATCGTCCTATATGTGAACAATTGTGTTCTATGCGAATGGGATTTTTTACAGATAGATATTCGCAAAACTCCAGACAAAAGCGATGTTTGTCTGTGCAATCGTCTTTATTTTATTACTGCTTTTGGAATGAGAATTGTATTCAAAAGAGACATTTGCTTGCAGTTTCCGTTGATCATAATAGCTGCAGTAAATCATCAAATAATGAGGATTATATGTCTAGACACATTCAAGCAGTTTCTGCCTTTTAAAGAGTCAACTGAGGTGCTGTATAATCAAAGTGCTGCTGTATGGCTTCAGTTAAATTATAGATACGTCGAATATGTTTTTCTAGTTTTCTACTTTCTACATTCACATAAAAAATGTAACGGTTTTGACAAGTTTGCTCATGTGTCTACAAAAATTAACAAAAATCATTGTGTCATGCATGCTGATGCAAAGCTAATACACTACCTGACAAAAGTCTTGTCGACGATCCGAGTTGTGAAAGCAACAAATAATATCTTGACTTCTACATTAGTTGATCATTTGGAAAAGTGGCTATTGAAAAGATACTACAAATACTACATAAAACCTACTGAAACCTGCATGGACCCAATATTCTCATAGAAATCAGTCAAGTTTGGTGAAAGAAAAATCATGGTTTGAGGTCACATTTAGTATCAGGGGTGCAAGAGATCTATTGAGTGGTGGGCAACATCAACAGCCTGAGGTGTGCTCCTTGTCATACTTCAGCCTCCACATCAAAGTTCCTAAAAGCAAGGAGGTCAACGTGTTCCAGGACTGGCCAGCCCAGTCTCCAGAAATGAACATTATTGAGCATGCCTGGGGTAAGATGGAGGGGGCATTGAAGATGAATCCAAAGAATCTTGATGAACTCTAGGAGTCTTGCAAGAAGGCTTTCTTTGCTATTCCAGATGACTTTATTAATAGCTTATTTGAGTCATTGCAGAGATGTATGGATGCAGTCCTCCAAGCTTATGGGAATCATACACAATATCAATACTTTGCTGCAGCATGACTTTATATAATATACTGTACATTATTCCTGTTAAGTGACTAGACTTTATCTAAGCAAATTCAGACCTTACTGTTTTAATTAAAAGTTAAAAATCAAAGTATGACCATAATTTATTTAACTAAAATAGGCGTAATCTAGAGGCCTCTATCCTTCATATAAACCACTTCTGATATCAAATGATCAACTAAAAGTCACGTTTTTTGTTGTTCCTAAAACTTAGGCGACAAGACTTTTGTCCAGTAGTGTAAGTGGATTTGTAAAGAAACACTGAGCATCTGCACACATCTTGTAGCCTTGTTTTGGGTATCAACCTATCGCACAATTCTGAATATATCAAATTATAGCACATGACGTTATCATGTTTAAGAACTAGCATCTTTGTAATTTGCATGTTGAATCAGCAGAGGTAGATGATACAAAAAAGCCTTTAAAAATGAACAACCAAGTAAACGTTTTTACATTTACAGTGTTATTTAGCAGATGCTTTTGTCCAACGGCTTTTGTCCAGTGACTTTTAATTCAATTCAATTCAATTCACCTTTATTTGTATTGCGCTTTTGCAATATAGTAGTTTTATACTAGTTTTCAGTGTTTAAGTTCAGTTCAGTTTAGCTCAGTTAGGTGTGGTTTGAAGTCATTACTGAGAGTCAAACACTGAAGAGCAAATTCATCGATGCGTAGCTCTATAGATCCTGAACCATGCAAACCAGTGGCGACAGCGGAGAGGGAAAAAAACTTCACTATTAGGAGAGTGAAGAAAAAAAAACCTTGAGAGAACCCGACTCAGTTCCGCACGACCATTTTAATTTCTCCGCTGGCCAAAAGTCTTATGCAGAGCTGCAGTCTTAGCAGTGGAGGCTTGAAGCTGGTCTCAGCGAAGACTCGTCTGTCCCTGGAGCGTTACTGGAATCAGTCTCATGCTCTCCACTCCCCCATGACCAACAGCGCAGCAGCAGCTCAGGATACGGCCTGGTCCCGGATATGGACACTTTGGGATCATCTCGTCGCTGGTCTTGGATCCAATCAGTAATTGAGGAAGCATTCAGCAATTCAACAAGAAGTGGCAATACACACAAGAAGTGCTTTTTATTCAAAAGGACTGTTTGAGAATTAAGTGCTAGAGAAAGGAGAGCAGAGTATTTTTTTGGGAGAGAGAGAAGAGTGTCTCTACAGGTGGTTTGTCAAGCCCACTCACATGTGTGAAGCACTCTTTATAAATGTGCAGTGGTTTTTTAACCATTTATATAGCAAATACTGGTATGTTTGTTCCAGAAATGTTCTGGGATGAAAATTTGTAGCATCACCAGTCAATTAAATTTACTTAAAGGTAAATACAATTTTCAAGACACATTTATTCACTGCTTGTCAATCAAGCAACATTTTTATGTTCCTTTCTAGTGGCAACTGTGGAATAGATGATAGATAAAATGCTTGTGATAATTCACTGTGAGTTTACCTGCAAGCGCTGCGTTCAGCTGTGTGACGTGTACATGACTGGAGTGAGAATTGCTTAACGGTAAGTCAGATTTTGGTTCAACAATGTTTTTTTGTTGTTGTTGTTTGTTTCAAAGAAAGTCTCACAAGCTGTAGCACATACTGAGATGTACATCTTGACAAGCAAAAGTGTGCCGTCCACATCTCTTCATTGCACAATATATATATATATATATATATATATATATATATATATATATATATATATATATATATATATATATATATATATATATATATATATCATTGCACAGACCACTGTGTAGTCAAATGTGTAAACATACTGTAAACTCTTTTTTTATTAGCTGTAGGCACATCTGCCTGCAGATGTTAGCAACAACATTTTTTCTCCTATAATTCCATATTTGGGTTTATCTGGGCCTCGGCTACATGAATGGAAAAGTTTGAAATAAAAAACAAAACCATAAACAACAACAACTACAACATAAACAACAACAACAGAAACTCCTGAGTAGTGCTTTACTGAAAAAAAAAAAAACATTGTTGCTTTTGGATTTTTACAATTTTTTTACTGGTATTATTTTCTGAAAGGGGTTAATGGATCCCCTCAACTACCAAATATCTTTTCTTGTGATTAATAGAAGAAAGAAACTCAAATATGTTGTGAACGGAGAGTAAATGATGACAGAATTTAAATGTTTGTTGAACTGTCCTTTTACAGTATGTGCAGTGACAAATTATTTGTACTTCATTGCTTTCCATCTCTGCAAGATAATGATGACTAATGATGGTGGGAAACAGAAAAGAGAAACACAAGAGTTGGCAGAAATGTAACAGTTCATCCTTAACCATCACAATATAAGAATTCATTTTGTTTAAAGATTATACTAGACCATAGATGCCCAAACTATTGCCCGCTGGCCAAAGTTTGCCTATGGTAACCTTTGATTTGGTCAGCCATCCTATCTGAGAAGAGAGTGAGAGATTAGAGATCATCATTTCTTATTTAATGTAACCTCTTTTTTAAGCTAACTGAAATTAAATGTTTTAAATGAATCACCTAACACATAGAGGGCAATACAGGAGACATCGATGAGCAAATGAGGACAACAACAGGTGCGGCTCTACTAGTGCAAATCAATTCTGTTTTAAATAGGACTGTTTTTAATAATAAAAAAAAGCATTATAAATTTAAAAGATGTACAGTGCATCCGGAAAGTATTTCTACCAGGTTGGATGGGAAGTGATGGTGTACAGCCATTTTCAGATCTCTCCAGAGATTCAGAGTTCAATAGGATAATTATAGGATTTAAGTCTGGGCTCTGGCTGGGCCACTCAAGGACATTCACAAAATTGTTGTGAAGCCACTCCATTGATATTTTGTCGTGTGCTTTGGGTCATTGTCCTGCTGGAAGATGAACTGTCGCCTCAGTCTGAGGTCAAGAGCACCTTGAAGCAGGTTTTCATTCAGGATGTCTCTCTTACTGCAATCATCTTTCCCCCATCCTGACTAGTCTTCCAGTTTCTGCTGCTAAAAAACATCCACACAGCATGATGCTGCCACCACCATGCTTTACTGTAGGAATTGTATTAGCCTGGTGATGAGTGCTGCCTGGTCTTTTTCAAACATAACACCTGGCATTCACTTCAAAGGGTTCCGTTTTAGTTTCATCAGACCAGAGAATTTTGTTTCGGATGCCTTTTGGTAAATTCCAGGGCTGCTGTGTGTGTGCTGTGCTTTGGTCTGGCCACTCAATACTCTATACTCCATACAGGCCTGATTGGTGGATTGCTACACAGATGGTTGTCCTACTGTAAGATTCTCCTCTCTCCACAGAAGAACGCTGAAGCTCAGAGAGAGTAACCACCAGATTATTGATGACCTCCCTGACTAAGACCCTTCTCCCCGATCACTCAGATTAGATTGCCGGCCAGCTTTAGGAAGAGTCCTGGTGATTCCAAACATCTTCCACTTACGGATGATGGAGGCCACTGTGCTCATTGGAACTTTTAGAGCAGCATACATTTTTCTGTAACCTTCCTCAGCCTTGTGCCTCAAGACAATCTTGTCTCTGTGGGCAACAGACAATTGCTTTGTCTTCATGCATGGTTTTTCTTTGACATGCACTATCAACCCTGGAACCTTATACAGACAGGTGTATGCCTTCTCAAATCATGTCCAATGAAATGAATTTACCACAAGTGAACTCAAATAAAGCTGCTAAAACATCTTAAGAATGATCAGTAGAAACAGAATGTATCTGAGCTCAATTTACAGCTTCACGGCAAAGGCTGTGAATAGTTATGTGATTTTCAGGCTTTTTGTTTTTAATAAATTTGCAACAATTTCAAACAATCTTTTTTCATTGTAATTATAGGGTATTGTGTGTTGAATTTTGAAGAACACAAATGAATTAAATCCATTTTGGAATAAGGCTGTAACATAAAAAAATAAATAAATAAATTGGAAATGTTTGGAAATGCTATGAATACTTTCTGGATGCACTGTATACTGCATTAGTTTATACAGTTGAAGACATGATGCCAGTTAGTAATATTTGACTAGATATTTTTCAGGACACTTCTACACAGCTTAAAGTGACATGTAAAGGCTTAACTAGGTTAATTTGGTTAACTAGGCAAGTTAGGGTAATTAGGCAAGTTATTATATAACCATGGTTTGTTCTATAAACTATCGACAAAAATATCGCTTAAAATGGTGTTGAAAAAATTTAAAACTGCTTTTATTCCAGCCAAAATAAAACAAATAAAAAATATTATCAGACATTCTGTGAAAATTTTCCGGCTCTGTTAAACATCATTTTGGAATTGTATAAAAAAGAAAAAAAAAAACTATTCAAAGCGGGGCTAATAATTCTGCATTCAACTGTATAAAGCAATGCTTTCTGGTTATTTTTAAATATTAAGTAATTTAGGAAACTACCCATGGCAACCTTAATGTAATAGACTTTTGGTATATTTACCTTTGGCCCACCACACTCAATCAAGTTTAGTTTTTGGCTCTTCATAAGCAAACATTTAGGCTCCCCTGTACTAGACTTAACAGAACACTTACTGTCATATTTTCCACACTAAATTTATTTAGTTACTTAAGATTGAGCGCTCTGGATTTTTGTAGACTTACTTTTGCTGATGAATTGTTCGCTAACTTATTTTGTGTTTTATATAACATTTGATAGCTGATATTTTATTTGTTTTTTTGGTTTTCTTGTTTTATATACAGTATATAATAAAGTGCAATGTGTTTATTGGATCCTCAGTTCAACAAACACATCTTAATATGCCATAACAGTCAAGAAATAGCAGCATTTAAATTGGATGGGTAATGAAAAAAATGGCACTGCTGAATCCCTATTATACCCATTATTCTACTGCCATGTGTGCCACTCTGACTACAACTTGCAGACATTAAAATGCCATTCCATAACACCTCGAGCATTGCCTCTTTTTTACAGTGAATTTCTGGCAAATAATTGATAATTTGCCAGAAATCTCTTTACACTGTCTCACTCAAAACCAGCCTGGAAGGTGGGAAATTGCTCCATTGCTTTCCGCACTAATTTAATACTCATTTAAATACCTGATTTCTTTTGTAAATCGAAAACTGAACAACACAGACAATGTGCACAAATAAACAATCATCAGGGAAATTTATTCTCAGTGAGTCTCATTTCATTGAATCCACTATATTTAGGTTTCTCTTAACAATGTGTTCTCTCATTATCTTTAAACGTATCTTTCACTTTCTCGTTTTTTAATCCTCGCACAGGAACGTTCGAGGTTACAGAAGTAACCCTTCGTTCCCCGAGGAGGGGAACGGAAGTGCCATGAATGGGAGGATTCGGATCAGAAGCCGCTTATCTGGAGAGTATTGAACGGGCCAATGAATGAAATTAATTGGCAGCGTAAGCTTGCGCAGGTGTGCGACATCTGCAATCATCTCAGCATATAAGCACACCTGAAGCCAGCAGACGCCATCCTTTTAAGCTGAAGAGACTTTCAAACAGCTAAGGGACAGTCATTATGGCGACGGAATATGGCACTTCCGTTCCCCTCCTCGGGGAACGAAGGGTTACTTCTGTAACCTCGAACGTTCCCCTTCGGTTGGGGAACTTCAGTGCCATGAATGGGAGAATATGGAAAGCGCCATAATGACTGCACCTTACCAACACCCCCGATGAGGAGATAGTCAAGCAAGCGTGACGCACCCACATCATGGGGGGCGCGGTCCTCCAACGTGTCCCTGGCCCTAATTTATCCTACTTCAACAGAAGTTTTACGGATTTAGATATATTTTTTGGGAAGTCGTGAGCATCTAGATAATTCTAGGAAATACGACAGTACGTTGGGAAGCGTGCAATCCCGATAGGGAGGACGCTGCGGAGGCCATCCGTTACCCAAGGGGGGGATAGATGGCAGAATTTACCTATGGACTAGCCCTAAAAAGGGGGAGTACGCATAGCAAAGAGTGGTTAGCGGAGAGGGAAGACACGGGTCCGCCCAGGGGGGGGACTTAACCGTGGCGGAATAAGCATATGGGATCGCCTAGTGGGGATCACGCATAGCAGGCACCTATACCCAAAACGCGGGCTGACCAGCGGGCAGACCTACAACGTAGTGGGCCAGCAAGTGACTCCTCCGCTGAGTCAGTGCTGGGGGCCACGGAGGAATCTGCAGGGCTCACCTGACGGGGAACTTTACTGACAGATAAAAAAGGCGCACGTACCTCCGTGTTAGGGAGAATGGCGCAGCAAGCGTGTTTCAACACCCTACCGAGTTGTCTCCTCAATCACCAAAGGGTTACCTAATACCCTTGAGGAAACCGGCTCCACTCGCAGATTGTAAAACCTTGCAAATGTGTTGGGTGTCGCCCAGCCCGCAGCTCTACAGATGTCTGTTAGAGAGGCGCCGCGTGCATGCGCCCAAGAGGATGCAACGCTCCGAGTGGAGTGTGCACGTACTCCCGGGGGACACGGCTGACCTCGACTCGAATAAGCGAGTGAAATGGCATCCACAATCCAGTGGGATAATCTTTGTTTCGATACGGCACTTCCCTGCTGCCGACCGCCATAACAGACAAAGAGCTGCTCAGATGATCTAAAATTCTGAGTACGGTCCACATAAATGCGCAGAGCGCGAACTGGACAAAGTAAAGAAAGGGCTGGGTCTGCCTCCTCCGGGGGCAGCGCTTGCAGGTTCACTACCTGATCTCTAAAGGGGGTGGTAGGAACCTTGGGCACATAACCGGGGCGGGGTCTCAGGATAACGTGAGAGTAATCCGGCCCGAATTCCAGGCACGAGTCACTGACCGAAAATGCCTCCAGGTCCCCGACCCTCTTGATGGAGGCCAACGCAACCAGCAGAGCTGTCTTCAGGGACAGAAATCTTAGAGATACTGATTCGAGTGGCTCAAAGGGATCGGATCGCAGACTCGTGAGAACGAGGGCGAGATCCCAAGAGGGCATGAGAGGGGGGCGAGATGGATTAATTCGCCTAGCACCCCTAAGGAACTGGATGACCAGGTTATGCTTTCCCACGGTGCCGCCAGCTACCGCGCTATGATAAGCGGAGATGGCGGCCACGTAAACCTTGAGAG
Organism: Danio rerio; assembly: GCF_052040795.2. Taxonomy (NCBI): domain Eukaryota; kingdom Metazoa; phylum Chordata; class Actinopteri; order Cypriniformes; family Danionidae; genus Danio; species Danio rerio. The sequence continues at coordinate 21,486,802 of NC_141040.1, forward strand.
TGGAGGGCGACAGCCTGCTGTCCAACTTCTCTTGAAGGAAAGAGAGCACAACACTAATCTGGCAATTTCGGGGGTCTTCTCTGCGAGAGACGCACCATTCAGTGAATAGACTCCACTTCAGGGCGTAGGCGCGCCTCGTGGAGGGGGCTCTAGCCTGAGTGATGGTATTAACCACCGCAGTCGGTAGGTTACCTAAGTCTTCCTCGCGTCTAGGGACCACACGTGGAGGTTCCAAAGATCGGGGCGAGGGTGCCAGATGGTGCCCTGTCCCTGAGAGAGTAGGTCCTCTCTCAAAGGGATCCGCCAGGGGAGGGCCGTCGCGAGGAGTGAGAGCTCTGATATCCAGGTCCGGTTGGGCCAAAGGGGCGCAACTAGCAGAACCTGTTCCTCGTCCTCCCTGACCTTGCACAGAAACTGCGCGAGCAGGCTCACTGGGGGAAACGCATACTTGCGCATGCCCCGAGGCCAGCTGTGGGCCAGTGCATCCGTGCCGAGAGAGCCCTCGGTCAGGGAAAAAAACAACTGGCAGTGAGCGTTCTCGGGGGAAGCAAACAGATCGATCTGGGCCTCCCCGAATCGCGCCCATATCAGCTGAACAGACTCGGGGTGGAGTCTCCATTCTCCAGGGCGTAACAGCTGTCGTGAGAGCGCATCGGCTGCACGATTGAGCGTGCCTGGGACGTGAATGGCGCGCAGCGATTTCAGCCGCGGGTGACTCCAGAGGAGCAGACGGCGGGCGAGCTGAGACATGCGGCGAGAGCGCATACCCCCCATGCGGTTGATATACGCCGCCGCCGCCGTACTGTCCGTCCTGACCAGCACGTGTTGCCGCTCCAGCACCGGTAAAAAGCGGTGGAGAGCGAGGAACACTGCCAACAGCTCTAGGCGATTGATATGCCAATGCAGCTGGGCACCCTTCCAGAGGCCCGCAGCCGCATGCCCGCGACACACGGCCCCCCAACCCGTGTTGGAAGCGTCTGTTGAAACAACAACATGGCTGGACGCCTGTCCTAGAGGCACACCGGCCTGTAGGAACGAGGGGTCGTTCCAAGGGCTGAGGGCGCGGCGACACAGCGCAGTAACCGAGACCCGGTGTGTGCCCGCGTGCCATGCGCGTCTGGGGACCCGATCGTGAAGCCAGTGCTGAAGTGGTCTCATATGGAGCAACCCGAGCGGCGTGACGGCGGCTGCGGATGCCATATGCCCCAGGAGCCTCTGAAAGAACTTCAGTGGGACCACTAGTTTGCTGTCGAGCTCCCTCAGACAGTTCAGCAACAGGCGAGCGCGTTCCTCGGAGAGGTGCGCTACCATGGTGATCGAGTCCAGCTCCATCCCGAGAAAAGAAATCCTCTGCACGGGGGCGAGTTTGCTCTTTTCTCGGTTGACCTGAAGCCCCAGTAGGCGGAGATGCCGAAGCACCTCGTCCCTGTGCATAATCAATTGCTCCCGCGAGTGGGCTAAAATCAGCCAGTCGTCGAGATAATTGAGTATGCGAATGCCCGCGAGCCGAAGGGGCGCTAGGGCACCCTCCGCGAGTTTGGTGAAGACCCGCGGAGACAGAGAGAGCCCGAAGGGGAGGACCTTGTACTGCCACGCTCGACCCTCGAACGCAAACCGCAGAAATTGGCGGTGGCGTGGAAGAATGGAGACATGGAAATACGCGTCCTTCAGGTCTATGGCTGCAAACCAATCCCGAGGACGAATGCATTGGAGAATGCGCCTCTGCGTGAGCATTCTGAACGGCAGCTTGTGCAGACAGCGGTTCAAAACGCGCAGATCTAGGATTGGCCGTGACCCACCGCTCTTTTTGGGTACGATGAAGTATGGGCTGTAAAACCCACTCTCCATCTCGGCTGGAGGAACCGGCTCGATTGCACCCTTCGCCAGGAGGGCAGCAATCTCCTCTCGCAAGACAGGGGCGGACAGGGGGTTGACCCTGGAGAAATACACGCCCGTAAACTTGGGGGGCCGTTTCGCGAACTGAATCGCGTAACCGAGTCTGATTGTGCGTATGAGCCACCGCGAGGGGCTGGCCCGCGCTAACCAGGCAGGCAGAGCCCTCGCTAATGGAGTCATCGCTACAATCGCTGACGTACCAGCGGTGGGGCAGCGCGGAGTGGGTGTGCTGATCCGGGAAGCACGAGGGTCCCGCGGAAAAGCTGGAGGAGAGCGATTCGCTCTGGCTCCGCACCCTGACTCCGGAGAGGGGGCTGGAGGGCTGAGGGAAGGGAGACCGTCCCCCCAGCGCTCGTGAGCCACTGGCGAAGCACGTAGAGTCTGCGAGCCGGAAGGCAGCGCGTCCCGGACTGGCAGAACTCGTGCAGTCACATCCGGGGAAGGGAAAAAGTGCTCTTTTACTGATGTTTTGGTGGCACTGAAAAGTACCGTTGTTATCGGGGCCCCGCCCTCCAGCGGGGAAAGAGCAAGTTTCCTCTTCTCCGGATGGCCTGTCTCAGGGACGCTTCGCGGTCCGTTTACCGGACTTAACGGCGCCCTGGGCAGGAGGGGCTGCCTGCTTTCGAGGTGAACGCCGCGCCCGCTTGGCCGGAGGCGGAGGCGGGGGCGGGGCAGCACTCGTTGGCGGGCGCCCTCGGCGAGGAACAGCGGAGGTGGATGGCTCGGCGGGCGGAGCGGGCTTACGGCCACGCCGATAGATGACATTGCCCATCGCATCCGACTGCTCTTTCACCGCCTTGAATTCCTGGGTGAATTCACCGACGGTGTCGCCGAACAGGCCAGCCTGGGATATGGGCGAGTCAAGAAAGCGAACTTTGTCAACGTCGCGCATATCGGCCAGGTTTAGCCAGAGGTGGCGTTCCTGAACCACAAGTGTGGACATCGTCCTCCCCAGCGCACACGCGGCGGACTTAGTAGTCCGAAGAGCATAGTCGGTCGCGGTGCGCAGCTCATGTAATAAGCTTGGGTTGGACCCGCCCTCGTGCAGCTCGGCCAGCGCCTGCGCTTGGTAGCGCTGGTAGGTGGCCATCGCGTGCAAAGCAGAAGCAGCCTGGCCCGCAGCCTTATAAGCTCTGGCTCCGAGGGAGGCAGACAACCTACAGGCTTTGGACGGGAGGCGGGGCAAACCCCGCCACGTAGAGGCGCCGCGCGGACAAAGATTGACCGCGATAGCGCGCTCCACTGACGGGATCGCCTCATACCCCCTGGCAGCTCCGCCGTCAAGGGCGGTGAGGGCGGAGGCACTCGCAGCACGGGCAGAGAAAGGTGCCCTCCAGGACTGCGTGAGCCTACTGTGCACTTCCGGGAAGAAGGGGACGAGAGGCTTCGAAGGCTTCGCCTTCTGGTCCTCTACGTAGCACCCATCTAGTCGGTCCGGCCGCGGAGCTGGGGGATAAACCATCTCCAACCCCACGGCCGAAGCAGCCCGGGAAAGCACGGCTAACATGTCCGCTTCAGGATCCGATTTGACAGCGCTCACCTGCCCGGAGGGGGCGAGCGGGTCCGGATCTTCGTCGGACAGTGAAAGCCCACCCTCCGATGCCGCGGAGGACATCTGATCTCCGGTGTCAGCGAGTGTGAGAGCTACCATCTGGTTAGACGGATCACTCTCACCACCCGAAGCTTGGATGGAGCGCCGTGAGGAGCGAGAGGTCCGCGAGCCCGTGGGCGGCGGATTAGCTCCCGCTGAAACCCTCAGATCTGCCCGAGCGCCCGCTGCTTTTTTAGAACAGGAGGCAACTGGGGTGGCTCGCTCTCTTGCGAAAGTTAGCCGCGATCTTAGCTGTGCAACGGTCATGGCATCGCAATGACAACATGAACCGCCCGCGAGCACCGCATTAACATGCTGGACCCCCAAACATGCAATGCAGTGATCGTGTCCATCATCCGGAGACAGGAAACCCCCGCATCCAGAAACGCACAGTCGGAGCGCCATCCTGAAAAGGACGTGCTGCACGACTGTGTTGCTCTTTTAGGAAAGTTGCAACTATACGCACCGCTCTGGAGGACCGGACCCAAAGAACCGCAGGCAAGGGAGTAACCCAGCTCGACCGTCTGCCACCGCGAAGACCCACTCTGGACCGGGAGACACACTCGTTCGCTCTGAAGTGCTGATCAGCAAGAGGAACCCTCATCGACTCACTCAGAAAGGATCTGAAGCGAAAAGGATGGCGTCTGCTGGCTTCAGGTGTGCTTATATGCTGAGATGATTGCAGATGTCGCACACCTGCGCAAGCTTACGCTGCCAATTAATTTCATTCATTGGCCCGTTCAATACTCTCCAGATAAGCGGCTTCTGATCCGAATCCTCCCATTCATGGCACTGAAGTTCCCCAACCGAAGGGGAACTGTCTTATGGTTACAGATTGTGAGCTGACGTCAGTTTGTTAGTTCCCGTACATTTCCCTGCTAATGTGCTCTGCCTGCTCTCATCTGCGAGCTCTAAGCCCTTGACTCTTCTAGTTAGTTCATTTGAGTCTCAAGCTTGCGGATCCAATCCAGCACTGAAGAGTGACGATAATTACTATTACTGTATATACTAGCATCATCAACACATTCATTCACATGCTGTTCTCCCTTTTTCTCTCTTCCTCTTTGTGAAACTCAGTCTGATTGGCGTCTCGTATGAGGATGTGCTATAGTGGTGCTGTGCTATCAAAAGGTCATGTGAGGATAGCATTAGGTTTGCATGGCCAGATTTTCAGGCAGACGGCAGACGGTTTGGGCTTCTTTGACAGATTTCATTGGTCAAGGACTGCTTAGAGGCAGTTTGATAGACATTTAAAGCAGCAAATCACAATCGACAAATTGGAACACCAATCAACAAACTCTCAATGAAAATCCTGTAGAAATCGACCAATGACATGACAGCTTTGAAACTCTTGAAGTTGTGTGTGCCATATTCATCAGATGCACACATCTGATGCTGAGACTACAATAACATGCTAGATCCTTAGGGGTTTTTAAAACGCACTGAATTTGATGAATATTGCACACAAAACTAAAAACACTTCAAGAGATTCAAAGCTGTCATATCATTGGTCGATTTCTACAGGATTTCCAAAGAAACTCATACAGTAAGGGGCGAGGTGAGACCCCCATGGCCACTATGCATGCTCTAAAAATGTTATGTTGCATTAAAGATGTCCTGATCAGGGTTTTTTTTTGTGATTTGATTTTGAGTATCTGCAAACCTGATTAGGTACTACAAAAATACATAAAAAAAGAATAAAAAAGAGCAAAGAAACAGATCCAGGATATTCCTTATTTTTTATTTAATTCAACTTATTTTAACATTCAACAACTCTGTTAATAAACAGAGCACTTCTGTGAGGTAGCTTAAACAATCAAGTAATAAATAACATAAATTCTTCACTTTTGGACTTTAGTGCAACAGTAAAAAAAAAAAAACCTAATATACTGTAAAAACAAATAGCACCTCAACGTAAAATACCCGGCAGGCAATCTTAAGATTACAGATCTTTCAGTTTGCTATGGCAATGCTGTCATAATCAACTTCATAATTCCTCCAGACCACAGACATAAGCTGTGTCTCTTTTCAAAGGCTGCATCATTAGAAGGATGCATTCGAAGGGCGCTGCGTCATCGATTGGCAACGAAAGCTCATTTTAAAGAAATTCAAAGGCTCCTTCAAATGCAGCCTCAAAATGCGTCCTTTATTTCCCAATTTTCAATCATGTGATGGGAAACTGGACATTCAATTCAATTCAATTCAATTCAGCTTTATTTGTATAGCGCTTTAACAATGCAGATTGTGTCAAAGCAGCTTCACATAAATGGTCATAGTAACTGGAACAGTGTGGTTCAGGTTTTAGTGTTTAAGTTCAGTTCAGTTTAGCTCAGTTCAGTGTGATTTAATCATTACTGAGAGTTCAAACACTGAAGAGCAAATTCATCTATGCGTAGCTCTACCAATCCTGAACCATGCGAGGCAGTGGCGACATTCCTAGTATTAACCCAAAATTTGATTATATATAGAATATAATAAAAGTTTTGCTTTTATTTATATTTAACAGAAAAAAAAATCTAGTTTTGGTTTGTTTATATTTGAACCAGGGTTAGGTTAATATAATCCAGCATTTTTTGTTTATCAGTAAAGCTTATTTTTACATTTTCATAGGATCCCTTTGTTTATTTAATAGCCCCATGAAATTAAAGTTATATGTTAGTATCAGTATTATTCATTTAGGATAACTATAACCCAGTGTGCTCCAAAACAGTGACAAAATTTACATTTAGAAGAAATAAAACTGGCGGTTCAGTTCACTGTGGCGACCCCAGACTAATAAAGGGACTAAGCCGACAAGAAAATGAATGGATGAGAAATAAAACTGATATAAACATGTAAAGCGACGCAGTGGCGCAGTAGGTAGTGCTGACGCCTCACAGCAAGATGGTTGCTGGTTCGAGCCTCGGCTGGGTTAGTTAGTGTTTCTGTGTGGAGTTTGCATGTTCTCCTGTGTTCGCGTGGGTTTCCTCTGGGTGCTCTGGTTTCCCCCACAGTCCAAAGACATGCGATACAGGTGAATTGGGTAGGCTAAATTGTCCGTAGTGTATGAGTGTGAATGAGTGTGTATAGATGGTTCCTAGAGATGGGTTGCGTAAAAACGTGCTGGATAAGTTGGTGGTTCATTCCACTGTGGCAACCCCGGGTTTACTAAAGGGACTATATAAATCTAAATAAAAAAATATATAAATCTCTCTAAAATCATGAAACTTTTTAACATGATTTTTTTTTTTATTTAAAAAGCCTAATTGGCAGCATATTTTTATTTAAAATAGGGATACTTTATTGTAATTTTTTTTAATCTACGATTTACTCAAACATTTGACTTCAAATAAGAAATCTAGAGAATGCTTTTTTTCATAATATTAAAAATGGCAAATCCTTGTATACGCTAAAAATGCATATAACGAGAACCAAACATCGCCTTGAACAACACTAAATTGGTCACATAAAAAACAACAGGATAGAAAAAAAAGAAAAATTGTCAGATTTGTCAGATTTATTTATTTATTTTTATTATTATTATTAGTATTATTATTATTATTATTACTTTTTACGAGTATTTGGTGTGATTTTAAAATAAATGCGAGCAAATTTCATTTGGTGTTTGAAACTGCTTCCTGGTAAACACCTTTGAAATCCCATAACTCCATGACAATGATGCAATAGGTGGGTGTGGCTTTGAGGCTCCACATTGTTTGGCATGAAAAACCTCTCCAGTGCATTTCCTCTGTTCAGTCTTTTAAAATCAAACATCCAAGAGTAATCAACAGTGAAAATCAAGAGAAATTCACAGTAAAGAGCTGCTTTACAGTAAAAAAAAACATCAATTAATGTAAGTATAATTCTATCTGAAAGCAATACTTATGTACTGTTTTGTCCTGGTTAATGCTACATCCTTTAAATCAACCAACTGAATTAACAAGTTTTTCCAAAACTCCACACTACTGTAATCAGATACCTTCTTAACTTCTGTTTTCTCACTGCTGTCATTTTAGTTGTATGTTTATTTGGTTATTGAGACTACAAGAATATATTCACATATGCATCTAAACACTGCTCTAGCATATAAGTATATCCATGCTGAGGTATTTCAAACAACTTCTTATCCCCAAAAGTAGAACAAAAAGTACTTTAAATCATGGCTATGCACGTCCTTCCAAATATTTTGATTAGAAGTAAATCAGTGTTTCACTTTCCAATTACCGAAGCTAAACCTTTTGATGTTTGCATTGCAAGATCTCGAATATCTGGTTACATTCTTGAAATCTAAGCAAACAATCACGCAGCAGGATCTTTCACCCTGTGAACTACCTATTTTATTATCACAGCCTTGCTTTTTCCATACACACCCTGTAAGATAAAGCTCCTGTGAGATGTTCTGGGCCTGTATGTTTTTTTTTTTTTGCTTTCAGATAGGTACATGGGAGATGGGAGCAGATTAACTTGGAGAGGTTGTGTCTGCATCGGCGTATCAAGTTGTTCCGCTCTAGGAGTTTCTCCCAGCGCTAAAAAAAAAGCGAGGTGAGAAGAGCATCAAGGAACGCTGCAACACTGCAGAAGAAAAGGACAAATACTGGAGAAGAAAACACAAGCGCATTCGCCTCAGCGTGTGGTGAGTGCGTGGGTAGTCAGATGTGCATACGCTTCGGGGGGAAAGTGCTCTGAATATTTGACTTGTGTTGCGATAGCATTACAGGAGTTTTGCAAGTATGTTTTTGTTGGAAGGTTGTGGTCATGACTTGAGATTATTCTTTAAGTGTGTGTGTGAAAGAGAGAGTGTTCAGACTGTGTGATCAGATTATTTACTTAAGACAATACTCTGATTAAGAATCTAGCTTGTAAACTGATTTTTGATTTTCTTAATTTGGCTAAAATCATATTTGATGGAAACACAAGTTGAATGAAGATGCAGAGTTTTTACATTTAATCCCATATTGAGTTATAGTATAGACATGTACACACTTTAAAGTGGAAGTGAAGCAGTCAGTCAAGTTTACATTATTTTTGTAAATTGATTTACACTTCAATGTATTTTAAATATATGTTCTCTCTAGTTCTCAAATCTGATTTGCTGATAGCCATGGGTTATTCTGCCACAACAGTAGTTATACAGCCTCCTCACCCTTCTGTATAACTCCGCCCACATAGAGTGACAGCAGATGAATGAATTCACTACAGTTTGACAAATATTGCAGCTGTTGGACAACATAATGTACTTTTGAAGCTTTTAGGAAGAATGCAGTAGTTTAGATTGCAACAGCTCATTTACAAGGACAGGGCCTATTTTAAATATTTATAATTTCGGAGATACAGCACGTCGGCATCCATCAGCCTGTACAGAGCAGAGCAAAGACGGTTAATGTTCTGCCACAAAATGGCAACAGAGACTGGATAATATGCCCTTAGATGAGGAAAAAACTCAAATCATTCTAAAACAGGTGACTTTCTAAGTCGATCTCTCTCTTTTGTATGTTTTAGTGCTGTATTTATACCATAGTATGGAAGTGTAGTATATCTGGTAGTGTTTGCTTTGCTTTGTTTTGACTTTTTTTTTTGGGCTTAATTATTGTGATCTCCTGATTGCAACAGAGAAATATCTCTGTTAGACATCTCTGTAGACTGATGGCATTTCATGCCGTTCAGCTTTATAATCTTAAAGTGTAAGCAAACTCACCTGTTTTGTCATCACTTTAGACATTACGCTAGAGAATCATTCAAATACTAGCTCTAAAACATTGGTGAAGTAGCAATGGTTTCTTCTGTTCTGATGTGAGTTGTAGATGTGAATGAATGGCAGAAGAAAGTAGTTCCTCATACAAAGAGGTTTTTAGACTCTCTGTTTGATTTTCTTTCTTTATATACACGATTATGCCTTCAAACTGTTGTATAAACGCAATGTTACATGAATAGCAGTGCAATATGGCTATATATCATCACTGGTGGGACCCTAAGGCACTCCTGTAAACCACTCCTGGTCCTGTAATCCGGCTTCTTGGATGAGCTAAAGTATTCAAAACTTAATATCAACATACTATTAAGCAAAGCCAAATTAGAACATTAAACTTAAACATTCAATATACAAATTAAACATTTATCTAAGAGAAATGAAAGTGCTGAAGCAATTGCTGTTGAGAAATGAGCGTGATGTGACACGAAAGCAGCAAAGCTTTTATTGTGCCAGTCGACCACTTCTGGTTCTTATGGTCGTGTTCACATGGGGAAGAAGCAGTGCTGTTTCATCATACTTAGTACATTTTGAGGTCTGTGCAGTCTGATAAAACACAACATATTGAAGTGCCTGACATTTCCCTATTTTCTATACAACCAATCTGAAAATGAAGAATGATAAACATGGCCAAAAACAGTACTTGTTCATGTCACTAGTTAAATCCCAGCGGACACAGGACATCAACATGATGTCAGACTGACGTTGTACCCCAGTGTCATGGGATGTTGGATTTTGTCTGGAAATGAAAATCGGGTTGACATCAGAACCCAACGTCGGGCCGAAATCAATGTCCAATGTTACATTTTGGTTACTTTCCAACGCAACCTAAAAACAACAAAATATCTACGTCTAATGATGTTACAGCTTGCTGTTGTGTGGACATTACTAATATAACTTCAATGAGACGTTGGATTTTGGTTGCCATACCTGACATATAAATGTTAGTATTTGACGTTAATATGACGTTGGTTTAAGATGTTGGCTCACTTTCCAACACAACCTTAAATCAACAAAATATCAGCGTCATTGTACATCATTATTGGACATCAAAATAATATTGTCCTTAGAGGTTGACAAGCTAAATCTAAGCTTATATTAGGATCTTATGATGTTATGTGTCTGCTGGGAATGCATATTTCTGTGTATTTGATTATTCTTTGAAACATTTGGGATAAGTACACAAGTAAGAAAAATATTGAACACAGTTTTAGTGGATTTTGGACATTTGAATGAAAATATCATAAATATTGTATTTTTAATCACACTTTTGGTCAACACAATTTATATTGAATTTACATTCAGTGTTTTATTCTGTTTGATGATATAGCATGACAAATGATTTATTACACTTGAAGCTTTCACCAAATGTAAACACCCAAAACTGGATATGACACCAAAACAGACAAATTGTATGTTGTAAGGAACTTCAGATGGTGCAGCGTAGGGAAGAAATGGAGTGTGATATCTATGTAGAGTTGAAGTCAGAATTATTAGCACCCCTAATAATTTATGAATTTTTTTTTATATATTTCCCAAATGATGTTTAAAATGATGTTTCCCAAATGATGTTTAAAAGAGCAAGGAATTTTTTTACAGTATGTCTGATTATATTTTTATTAGTAAAATTAGAAAAACCTTCACTCCGTTAAACAGAAATTGGTGAAAAAAATAAATACGGGGTCCAAAAATTTAGAGGGGGGTGGGGGGTAATAATTCTGACTTTAACTGTACTATAAATTTTACATGAACAAGTAACACATGTAAGCAGCTTAAAGTCAGAATGAAACAAAGTTAAGAAAAACCTTAAAAAAACAAACAAAAAGCGCTCAGGGGTAACTCAAATATTTGGCCGGTGCTCTTTGGGTAAGGGATTCATCAAAACAGCAACAGGAATTAGTCCAAGGCACTGGAAAAATGTAAAAAATGGAAAGTTTAAAAAGCCTTTATTCACATGGCTAAATCTTAAATAACATGCGTGTTTTGGCAAGGGTTTGCCTTCATCTGAAAGCAGATACTTGCTGAAAGGTGTAGGTTTTTTAAGATTTAGCCATGTTAATGAAAGCTTTTTAAATTTTCCACATTTTTCGAGTGCCCTGGACTAACTCCTGTTGTTGTTGTTAAGAAAAACCTTATTTCTAATTTGTGATGTACATCCAATTAAAAGGGTTTCTGAAATGAGAACAAAATGTCAGGTGGTGCATGACTTAGGGAAATGATTGGATTGAATTGATGAATTGATGTCTGCCAGAAATAAATGAGACCTGTACTGATAGCCCTGTCGTAAAGGCATTTCATGTGACCATGAGTCATTTTAAGGGGAGAGGGAAAGTTATGATATTTAATTAAAGATTATGAGGACAAATTAATTTTTACAAAGTAATGAAGTGCAGATGCATAGTTTATAGCAAGAACTACTACATAAATATAAAAATATGAAGAGTACATTTTGATTCCATGCTGACTTTAATAAGAATATTGTCATTCAGAATAAGGAAAATAATTTGACTACTGATGTCCATGTGAACATACCCCATGAACAGGATTTAAAGTACTGTTGGTTTAAAGTACACTTTGTGACACACTGGACTGGACAGCCACTAGACACATACACACACACACACACAGACAATGCTAGTTCAGCTTTTTATCAGATGAGACTTTGATGGGTTAATTTGATCAGACCTTGAGGATTACAGACTTGAATTCTCTAGTTTGGTGCAGTCTGGCCAATTTGGACGCTGCTTTCAAACATCAATCTAAAATAAGCGCAGTTGGGGTCCAAAGGTAAAACATGCCAGCATTCGCACATGTGCACATTCACACGCCGTTTGCTGCAGTTGCAATCTGAGGCACATCTGCTGCAGTTGCGTGTTGCAGCACTGCATCATTAAGCTGGTTAGAGAGACATTTGGCTAATTGTCTTCATCTCCGCTGCTTGCTGTTTCTTTGCCCTCATTTCCTTTTTTAAATGCCTCTTTCTAAGCATCCAGGTTTGTTTGGCCTGCATTGCCAGCTATAGCCCCTGCTGGCTGAAGTTGCATTTGCACATTATTAGGGGTCAAATAAGATCTTTCTCTTTTGAAAGCCATTCATGATATATAACAGTATTTTGACCATATGTTTTTGTTTATTATGTAACATTTTTCATTTATGTTTGTAAAAACTTATTTTAGCTTAAAAAGCAAAGCAAAATGTTAATGCAGTGTGCAGGATTATTATTATTATTTTTTTTTTATTATTCAACAACAAAATAAATTTAAACCTCACAGTTACAAGAGCCCCTACAAAGAACTGGCTCATAAGAATCAATGGTTCAAGACTTGAGTTACACTGATTGTGCCCATGTTTGTTTTATATTGCATTGAATGTTTTTGATTCACAAATAAGAGAAGTAAAACTGCATTTCTAATTTCGAGAGCTGAACAACACAAGTTGTTCTGCTTGTTCACCTATTAGAGTGTTGAATTAAACTAGTTGAGCTTGTTGTTTTTGATTAAAAAAAAAAGGTTTATAAGAGAATTTTCATTGAGTTGACATACACAAGCTGCTGTAATTTTTGATCCACAAAAAAAAAGAAGTCAATTATGCAAGAGCATACACAAGTTGCACTAATGCAGGGGTGCCCAAAATTTTCTTATGAAGGGCCAAAATTTAAACTTGATATAGCAAACTGTACTTACATTAAAGTTGCCATCTGTAATTTATTTCATAACATGTATAAATAAATTAGAAAAAAAATATTCAAATGTATTTACTAATGCATATTTTTTTTAATGTACATCATTTTAAGAAACTTATTACTATAAAACCATTAAAAAAGACATGAAAAAAATCCAAACAATGGAGTTTAATGCCGAATACACTTGTACTCATGCTGAACCTGCCTTTGCCTTGAATAGCACATTGATGTGTTCTGCTTTGTCCCCTGTTTGTTAAGTGACAGTATCATTCATTCATTCATTTTCTTTTCGGCTTAGTCCCTATATCAATAACCACAGCGGAATGAACCACCAACTTATCCAGCATATGTTTTACCCAGCGAATGCCCTTCCAGCTGCAACCCATTTCTGGGAAACATCCACACTCACTCATTCACACTCATACACTACGGACAATTTAGCCTATAATTCACCTGTACCGCATGTCTTTGGAATGTGGGGGAAACCCACGGGAACGTAGGGACAACATGCAAACTCCACACAGAAACGCCAACTGACCCAGCCGAGACTCGAACTAGGCTTGACCAGTGACAGCACTACCTACTGCGCCACTGTGTCACCTAAAGTGACAGTATGTAATTTTTTTTTTTTTTTATCTGATTCATGTACATTTAATTAAAACATTTAATTTCAATTTACTTTTTTGTAGCTCAACAATAAAACAAACAAACAAAAGGTTACATTAAAATAGAAATGAGAGAATGAAAACCTCTGTTCCCCAACCCTTCCCAATCATTTTCCTTCTGGCTGGCCATATCAAATAATACAAAGGGCCAAGTCTGGTCCACGGGCCCAAGTTTGGGCATCTCTGCACTAATGTATGTTTTTGTTTCACGAAAAAGAACATATGCATAATGGTCATTCATTCAAAATTGTAACTACACTGGTTGTGCTGTTTTGATCCACGCAAAAGAAGAAGGAAAACAAAGAGGGAAAAAAATGTGGTCATAAGAGTCATTCATTCAATAGTTGAACTACCGTACTTGTGTGATTCTCTACACGTTGGTGATTAGTAAAAAAGGATCAGCTCCTATGTTGAATTACACTGGTGAAACTGTACTGAGAAAAAAAATTAAAAGAAAAGAATCAGCTCATAAGATTAATTTATTTAGTAGCTGAACTACTGTACTGGTTGCTCTACTGTATGTTGCTGATTTGAGAAAAAATGAGTCAGTTTATAAGAGTCATTCATGCAGTAATTGAATTACACTGGTTAAACTGTACATTGATAATTTGCACACAAAAAAAAGAATCACTTCATAAGAGTCATTCATTTAAGAGTTAGCATAATTCAAGAACTACACTGGTTTCACTGTATGTTTTTGACCCACAACAAAATGAGATATTGTGACGCTAACGTGGGAACCAAATGGCATTCTTTTACATTTACCCAAGCCAGTTGCTAATAATCAGTTTGAGACTTCTGTTTTTGGCTGCATTTACTCTTCTGCATTTACACGTCCTTATTTTTACTGTGCTTTGGAAAAACAATCTCTGTGTACACTATACAGCCAAAAATGCATGAGACATGACTATAAATGCTCAATTGACATGCACATATTTGGCTAGCATTGAAACTTTCAGTCTACCAGTTCTGCATTAGTAATATGTGAGTGGCTTGACGAAATAGAGAACGATAAGCAATATTCCAAAATAGGGCTTCACAATACTGGAAAAATCTAACAGTGATATTTTGTTATTCTGCCATGTATACAGTTGAAATCAGAATTTTTAACCCCCCTTGAAATTATTATTATTATTTTTATATTTCCCGAATGATGTTTAACAGAGCAAGGGAATTTTCACAGTATGTCTGATAATAATTTTTCTTCTGGAGAAAGTCTTATTTGTCTTTTTGCGACTAGAATTAATTTTTTTTTTTTTTCAAAAAGTCATTTCAATGTCAAAATTATTAGCCCTTTTAAGCATTTTCTTTTTTCCGATAGTCTACAGAACAAGCCATTGTTATGCAATAACTTGCCTAATTACCCCAACCTGCTTAGTTAACCTAATTAGCCTAGTTAAACCTTTAAATGTTACATTAAGCTGTAAAGGGTTATATTGATAAATATCTAGTCAAATATTATTTACCGTCATCATGGCAAAGATAAAATAAATAAGTTCTTAGAAATTAGTTATTGAAACTATTATGTTTAGAAATGTGTTGAAAAAAAATCCTCTCTCTGTTAAACAGAAATTGGGGAAAAAAATAAACAGGGGGCTAATAATTCAGACTTCAACTGTATATAAATATTGCGACATGAACACAATTTCACCAGATGACTTGATAATGTCTATTTGGAAATTATCTATAATTTTAGATTGATTGGGATGATTCTTCAGGGGAGTGTGTCTGAACAAAATATAATAAATAATCTACAAACGTAGATAACAACAATAAAAAAGGATACAATTGAATTAATCTGTGTTTTATCAGTATTCAGGTACTGTAATTGAATAAAAAGGCCTCAAAAACACATTTGATCAATTAAAATAAAGACTCAACATTGCATATCTTGTGATGTAACTATTGCGAATGATCACATTGCGATATCGATGCTGAAACAATATATTGTGCAGCCCCAGTCCAGAGGACAAATCAGAGAGTGATTGCATTTTCAAACTTAAATGGGGTCCTCACCATTTCAAAATGTTCCGTTGAAGATGAAGTAGTGTGGACAAAAGGTGTAACTGCAACAAAACGTATACATTTTGAAACAAAAACGTGCTAGTGTAGTTCAACTCCAGCCTCCAGGTGTTACAGATCTCCTTGTCTCTTTCTTCAAGAATCCACCAGTTTCTTGACAATACACTTGCCAAGAGGGTCCAGGAGCAGTCATGTCTTCTCTACCCGCTGTACATCTGTCCTCCCGTCAGTCTTGTTCTTTCTGACTGCACTGATTTGGATGAGTGTTGGTGGCACCCCGTGGCATCGCTCTGTCTGATCACATGGGCGGCAGTAACAGCTGAAGAGGACTGATCCTGTGTCCTTCATGTTTCAACACACATGGATTCATGCGCTCAAAATAGGATTAGTTCTCGCAGAGAGCGAGTGTCTATGTGCGATGTCTTTCATGTGGTCATGAAACACACTCTGGACTAGAGATGAAAGCGATCTTTTTGTCATATGTCAGGATCGGTTTTATCCATGCAGTGACATACACATACGCATACGCATACGCTTGGAGCAATTTTGCCTACCAAATTACATATTCTAGGGAATGTGTGCCATTTGTGTCCATCATGCGTGTAAAAAATCAGTGATGCAGGCTGAAATACTGTAGATAATTTGTCAGTAATGTTATTATATACTGAATATTTTGCTAAGGAAGAAATAGAGACCACTTGACAATTCTCTCCAGGCGGGTATCTTGATATCAGAATGGCATTAAAAAACAAGTCAAAATTGCAAATTGACTACTTTGATGTAAATACAACAACAAATTGACATCAAAAAATACATCAAAAATGTATTACAGGAATGTCCTGTAATTAATATTTGAAATTGGTTTTTAATAGATGTCATTACAGTGTTATTTTGACATCAAGGTGCTTTACATGAATTGCAGGGATTCAAAATCCAGTAACATTTGTAATTGAAGATTTCAGATGTAAAAATAAAAATGTTCTAATATTATAGAATCAGACGCAGAAAGTATGTTCACAGATATGAGGAATTTGTTTTAATGACAGAGCTTCTACAGTGCAATAGAATTACAGAGACAGAACAAAAAACAGATAATAAATATATTTTAAAAATAGAAGCAAGTAGTTAATTCAAATATACAAATTGACAAGTGTATGTACAAGTATATTACTATATACAATATTATATGTGCAGCTGATACAGTAGGTGAGAGTTTAATGTGGCCATTACCGCCGCACGATGTACCGCCGCCGCTCTAAAGGAAAAAAAAAGTTTTTTTTTTTTTAGGTATGACTTCAGTTTGCGACTATGCCGCCAGGTGGCACAAAGGGACGGGATGCGAACAGACAGAAATAGCCTATACATTAGCTGTAAATTGTATGCTACTTGTAAATAAAGATTAACAAATGAAACAAAGCCTTATAATTCCTTTATCAATCATTTAAAAGACAACTAGGCTACATTATTTAAAGGAGTAAAGAATAACGAGTTGCCGTGAGATTGTGTTGGTTTGTTAAAAAAAATAATAATCTAGGCTAAATAAAATTAAACTGAAATATCCAGTTTCAGAAAAGCCTATATTATCTGAAAGAAGGATATTTCTGGTCACAGTTTGACACAAACGAGTTGTCAAACCAGCGCTGATGCTGTTCACCTGTGTGCTGCCTGGAGCTGCATCATAAACTCAACAGATAGGCTATTGATGATTTAGTGTAGGCTACAACCAACAAACCAACCTTTTTCCCTTTGGAAAATTACTGCTATTAATAGTCCTTATATAATATACATTTTAAGTAGCCTGCATAGCCTAATCAGCATACGAATCAAACAAATCCAAATGCATAATGATAATTTTCCACCAAAGTGAAGCTTTCATTTTACAGCTTATAAAATGTGTGCAAATTAATGCGATATCATATGTAAACAACAAAACTGTTATATGCTATGTAGTAGCCTTTACTTAACAAAAAGTCAACATATGAGAGCTCATTGTCGTTGTTATGTTTCATTACACGCAGTGCGCGCACATGAACTGCGAGACAGAGGAAATAAGTCATAATCATAATTAAGACATAATCTTTAAACTAATGACTTCTATTAAATGTCTAAACCGGCAAATAAAGCATGTTGTTAAATAAGTAAAGCCCCAATTACACTAGTAAGTTTTAGTTTTAAAAAGGCAGTTTAAAATTAAAACTATCCGCTTCCACACTAGCGTTTCATCTAGCCATTCTGAACAGCTCACCGTCTACACTTTTACTGCTGAAAATGTTCATCATGTGACCACACACACACTCTGGCATGCACTGAAGTGTATGCGGACGTCTAAGATCCAGGCAGTCAGCGGGTGCTTTGAGCACATCTATCCAGATGAGAGCTGTGCACGTTGGACTGTTCATCAAGGATCTACCACTGGATCTCATCTCACTACATTTGTTAAACGTGATATTTAATTCATCTTGTTGTCTATATCTAATAATATATTCCCTAACCTTGGTATTTTGAATCTGTTACTTGTTCTCAGGTAACGTGTTTTGCCTGAGCGCAGAGATAAGTTAATATATTAATTAATGAAACCATGTACACCTATTCCGCACATTAATTTCATTGCTTGCATTTATTTCCTATAATGTATAATATTGTATGTTATACCTTTAAAATGGCCATTACTGATTTAAACTGCTATTCAGCAAAAGAGAGGGTGTGTTTCATATTTTCAATGAAAATAAAAGGAGGCAGTCATGTTAAAGGCTTCGTATTGTTATAAATATGCATACAGTGAAGATGACGCTCACATAAATATGTACCTACACGACACCTCAACATTTTTAGTGTCTGTTAATTTGTAATCTCAAAATGAAAATAGGCATAGCCTTCATTTTATTGTAAAGAAAGGGAAACAACGTAGACAGGGTGAAGTAAATGAAATTATAGTACACTGTTCCCTTTAAAGATCTACCTAACTTGTTCTTGAGAGTTTGTTTTCCATATCAAACTTGCGAAGTCTGAACTTACAAAGAGAGGATGCAGGTCTGAACTGTGTGGCCTCTTAATGTTAAGAAAAAAAAAAAAAAAACTCAATCAGATGCAGCCCTGCCTCTATTTTCAGATGTCTACGTTTTCCCCCATCCACACTACCATGAAGCAGCAGCATTTTAAAACCAAAATGCATTTTTCAGCATTTTTAAACAGCTTTATGTGTATATGTGGATAAAAAGTAGTGATGTTTGTTTCACTATTACTATCATAAGGTGTTGAGATGGATTGCCTGAGGGAATAAACTGTTTCTGTGTCGGGCTGTTCTTGTACACAGTTCTCTGTAGCGTCGAGCAGAAGGTAAAAGTTCAAAGAGGAAGTGTGCTGGGTGTGAGGGGTCCAGAGTTTTTTTGGTAGCCCTTCCTGCTCGCTCTGGATAAGTACAATTCTTGGAGAATAGGGGGTGTTGTAGTGTTTCGCTCAGTTGTCCGAACTACTCAACGTAGTCTTTTGAGGTTAGATTTGGTTGCTGAGCTAAACCATACAGTTGTTGAAGTGCAGAGGACTGATTCAATGATGGAAGTGTAGAACTATTTTAGCAGCTTCTTTGGAAGGTTGAACTTCCTCAGCTGACAAAGGAAGTACAACCTCTGTTGAGCATTTTTGACAATGGAGTCAATGAGAGTGTCCCATTTCAAGTCCTGAGAGATGGTGGTGCCCAGAAACCTGAATGACTCCACTACTGCCACAATGCTGTCCATGCTATACAGCGGGAGGAGAACAGGGGGGTATATAATAATACTTTTGTGTCATTATGTTGGTGGTCAAAATGGCATTGATGTGTTGATATCAAGTAGACGTCAACGTTTTGATCTTTTTTGTGTGCGTTTCTGACATCAACGTGGCCCCTGAGCTATGTGTTGATTTTGTGGATCGTGATATTCGTTTCATTCCACAATGTTTTGAGAACGTTTCTTCCCAATTTCAAATCCAAATATTTGTCATTTAGGGCAGTGTTTCTCAACCACATTCGTTTCCTTAACCAAACACACCTGATTCAGATCATCAGCTCATTAGCAGAGACTGAAACCTGTAATAGATGTGGCAGACAGTGAAGACATTTAAAGGGTCACGAAACACCAAAACACATTTTTTGAGCTTTTGACAGTCGTATATGTGTCCCACACTGCTAAAAACACTATTAGGACACCTATATTTCACTAAAAAGTGTAAATTGGTTGTTTTTGCGTTATTTCAAGCAAATTCGTACTTCCTGTTTGAAACGAATTTTTGAAGCTGCGTCACGGTGATGACATAATAGCGTGTATTCCAGCCTGCAGACTGGACGTCTGTGCCAGAGTGAGTCTTATTACGTCTTACAGTGTGTTGCATTAATGCATGAGTAAGGCTTGGTTCAAACCAATCAGCGCGCTCTATTGTGCAACTTCATTAATATTCATTACTGTCACAGTGTAGACGGCAAAGACGCCACGTTGTGTTGGCAAAACAAGCGTGAAGTGTTGCTTTTATAGTTTGCTGCAATTAAGTTTCGTTTTCATTTTCTCTCTGTGAGAGCGCAGACTCACGCGTGGATTAACAGTGTACGCGACAACAATAACTTATGTGTCTAAGGAGGATTATTGTTTACCTGAGAGCTGTTCTCATCTGCAAACGCTGAGATCCAGATTGTAGTCTCCTCTAAATAAAGACGCGGCTCTAGTTGCTGGTGATTGTCCTGTCTCTACAGATTTGGTAAGTGAGCGACCAGTGCTCTTTGTTTATTCAGTTCGTATTTTATTCGTATCAAACAAACTATTGCACCGAGTGCAATAGTTAGCACTAACGGTTACAACCAAACTATAATCTCGTTGGATTTTGTGACCGGAATAACACACGCGGCTTTCTGACACTACCTGCCGTGTGTATCTAAGTTTCCGGGAAATGCTGAGTTTTTTTTTTTTCTCTCATTCACCGTGCGGTATCAAACATTGCATGAAAAATACACGCTTAGAGCAGCGCCTCGAATCAAATATCACGTTTGTCGGGAGGGACATTAATGAATTCCCTGAATGAAAGAGCCAAACTGCTGTTAAAGTCCACCATTTAATAATTTGGCAAATAATTCGACTACAGATGTCCATGTAAACACAGTCACATTGTCCGCTGTGGTTGTGTGTTTTGACTCTGAAATTCAGCGCGTGCCCAAATAGACACTCCCATACCAAGCCGCTTTTCTTCCTCCGACACTCCCCCCTAAACAGAGCTGGACACGCCCACTTTTCTGACTTTTTCCAAAGTAGAGGTGTGAAAACACACTGCTGAAACGAGGGGGTTTCATGGCCTTTTAAAGCATGCAATGCTGGTGGTCCTCCAGGAACGTGGTTGAAAAACATTACTTTAGGGCTTCTTTTTTCTTTGGACAAAAATGACAATGGGGTATATGCACACAGAACACTTTTAATTTTAATCTAGCCAGCCCCTGGGTTTCCGGTGAACTATCTTCTAATATAAAATCGCCACGTTTAAGATATGATTTCTTTAAAAATCAGTGATCTTTGATGCCTGATAGATATACGATATGAACTGAGTCTCAGACCAGACAAGAAGCACTGTGTTAAATAAATTCCCCCCTGCCATGTCTTTAAAATACAACTATTTATTTTACGCAGTATTTTTATATTTTTTGTATTATTGTTAACAAAATGTACAGGCTGAAAAAACAATATAATGAAATATATCGATTCAACTACCAGCAACCCCCTCCACTACTGTCTCTTTAAACTGAGGTATCCAATGAATAGAAGTTAACAGAAAAACAAAACAAAAGTACAGTTTTATTTAGTATCAGTTATACAAAATAAGGCAATCATTCTGGATCCTGATCATTGTTTTGTGCCATTAACATGGAGATTTTGTCAGCAGCTGAAGTCCAGATCTACTCATTTATATTAAGTTCTCTCAAACCAAGGATAATTCCAACATTATAATATGTCCTAAAGTTTACCAACCACTTGTACGTGTCCAAATTATGTTGAGGCAGCCAATGTTGGGCTATAGTTTTTTACAGAAGTTAAGCCAGCCAGCCCAACAGCTTTTTGTAGCTTTGTGAGATTCAAAGTAGAATCATCACTCAGTTATAGAATGGAAGGATTCACTGGTACAGGATATTCAATCATTTTAGATAAGATAACACAGACCTCATTCCAAAATTTTGGTACTTTTCCACATTCCCATATCATATAAAAAAAAAAATACAAGTTTCTGGCCAGGACATTTATCACATAGAGGACTAAAGGAGACATTGATACCATGTCTTTTGAGTGGAGTCCAGTAGGTTCTATGACAAAAGTTATAGTAAATGAGTTGGTGATTGGAAATTTTAGATGAAGTAGAAATGTTTACCCCAGTATTTTTTAATGGAGTTTCTGATGGCGCTAACGGTACACAGTCTTTCATCTCATTTTACACTTGAACAACTAGAGGAATGCTTAAGTCTATTTAAATTAATGTATTGTGATTACATTACAACATCAATGCTGTGAAAGGAACCTTATGAAACTGAAAATAGTCTCACATTAAGTTTTCACCTGAAGTTTGTCATTGGCTGAAAACACTATGCATATATCCTATTTGTCAGAATAGCTATTATGATTAAAAATAATTGTTAGTCCACCAAACATTTATTTTGTTACTCGTCTGAATATATCTTCTGTTATGTTATGCCAAAGAAGTTCTAAATGACAGCATATTTATTTTAAAGCTGGATTAAAGGTGAAGAATTGACAGAATTACAGAATGATACACAACTGTAATTTTACTCAAGAACATAACTATACATTGTAAATACAAAAGAAATAGAGAAACATTGTTTTATATATATATTCCATAGCCATATATACAGTATATAGCCATATATATACACATACATACATACAGTTGAAGTCAGAATTAGCCCCCTTTTTATTTATTTATTTATTTATCTATTATATATATATATATATATATATATATATATATATATATATATATATATATATATATATATATATATATATATATATATACATATATATACATATATATATAAAAAAAAAATTTTTTTTTTTTTTACTCTTCTAAATGATGTTTAACAGAGCAAGGAAATTTTCACAGTAAGTCTGATAATATTTTTTTTTTTTTCTTATGGAGAAAGTTTTATTGTTTTATTTAGGCTAGAATAAAGCAGTTATTATTTTTTAAAACACCATTTTAAGGTCAAAATTGTTAGCCCTTTTAAGCTACAATTTTTTTTTTTCGATAGTCTACAGAACAAACCATCATTATACAATAACATGCCTAATTACCCTAACCTGCCTAGTTAAGCAAATTAACCTAGTTAATCCTTTAAATGTCACTTTAAGCTGTATAGAAGTGTCTTTAAAAAATCTAGTCAAATATTATTTACTGTCATCATGGCAAAGATAAAATAAGTCAGTTATTAGAAATGTGTTACTAAAACTATTACATTTAGAAATGTGCTAGAAAAATTGTCTCTGTTAAAAAGAAATTAGGAAAAAAAAATATTTATATTCTCTTTCCATTTTCTTCTTCATGACGAATTTCTCCTTGATGCATTAGCAAGTATGCACATTTTGATTAAAACATACTGACACCAGCATTCTTCGAGAGAGAATACTTCAAGGACAAGCCAATCTCTTCTTTTTATCACTTTAGCTTATGTTTTTTTTATGCTTGTCAGTATCAAATTATCTTAGGCAGCCATTATTTGAGGAATTAATTGGAAAGTGAAAAAGCGGATATATGCGGAATGCTTCAAAGCATTAAACATGCTTTCAAAGAAACACCTTGTGAGGTCAAATTACATTGTAAAACTTCAAACCCTGCATAAAGATGTAATCATTTGAAGGATTGCTTCACCCAAAAATGAACAACTTGCTGATCAATGCTCATATATAGAGATAATCAAATAGTATAAATAGAGATACAATATTTGACGAGCTTTGTTCATATACATTGATACATGATTGTAGAAAATGAAAGCTTAAATTAACTCATCCAGGGTCATTCTGAATGATTTTAGTAAGGAAATTACACTTATTTCTTGAAGATATTTACAGTTATTCTTTTTAAGAGATATGTCAAAGGAGAAATGTCTTTTTGTGGTAGGACATTATCACTTTTTCCAAATACCTCACTGTAAAAAATCCAACTTGACAAATGTTGAAATTGCTTGATTTTTTTTGTTGGTTCAGCAAAAATCTGTAAAAAAAAGTCTGTACAACTACATTTAACACATTCAATCAACTTAAACAAAGATTTTATTCATTAAGTTAAAAAGATGAGTTTTGTGAGCAACACTTTGCTAGTTCATCCAAAAAAGCATCTGCCAACTTGTTTGTTTGTGTTAAGTCAATCTCTAACTTTTTTTAATGCAATGAATATACAAGTAGCATAACCTTTTGTTGATTGAAAAGGTTTCAAACATGTTAAATATTCTAAAAAAATTATCAATGGCAGTATAGAACCTTTTCCCAGAGATGGGTTGGGGCTGGAAGGGCATCCGCTGCGTAAAAACCAGCTGGATAAGTTGCCGGTTCATTCCGCTGTGGCGACCCCAGATTAATAAAGGGACTAAGCTTGTTTCTGGGACTGAATTTTGACAGAAAAATCAAATAAATGTTTATCACAGTAAAATAATTCATTTAGTTTAAAATACTTTCTGAGTAATATTGATGCTGTTGTGTTGTTTGAAATGTTTAGGTTTCTTAACTCTCTACCACATGGTGTTGCTAAATGTCAACATGATATTCATGCTCATTTCCTTGCCACTGTTTCTTTAAGACAGAGGTTCTAATTTTTTTTTTGTCGCAAAAAAAAGACCTTAGTGTATCCAATGATGTGCTGTAGTTTAATCACATGACATGCAGTGTTTTTCTGTGGCATGATTTCTGACAGACTGGCATTTATTGTAAGTAGTTGCTGAATGCAAATAAAACGTCAATAAAAAACAAAGGATCAACTCATCTCAGATCCACAAAAAAAATCTGAGACATCACCTTTGGTAAGTTATTAGGACATATTCACAACTCAAAAAAAGTGTTTATCAAATTAGCATTTTTTTGCAAATTGATCAAACATATGGGTAACTCTTGTGGCAACTGTGCAATAGTAGAATCTGCAATAGTGCAATAGGTTAGCTAGCTAGCAAGGACAGATGTGAACTTTTAAGTTGCAACAACAACAACATTAATGCTAGTATTATAATGTTGATTAGTCATATGTTAATGGAATTTGCACAATGGATAAAATCACATTTTATTGGCAATACTTTTGATTTGATGTATAAATACAGGGAACAGTGTATAAGTGAGGACCACCATGCTCAATGGTAAGCGAATAAGGAAAGAACTAGCTCTTTCTGCAAATGAAAGTGAGTATGAGAATGATGCAGACTGGACATTTTATAAGAGCAGTGATGGAGACAGTTCAAGTAAGCTCAGATAAGACAGACAGAGTATAAACACTGTTAGCTAGTAGCTACAATATTCGAATGCCTCTAGATGTATCAGACTTGTTTTTATTTTATTTTTTATATTCACTGGAGGAAATGCTGTTTGTTGTATACATCATGATGCAATATTATGTTTGTTTTCAATAATATTCAGCAAAAAATAATGGCATAAATGAAAGCTGTGGGAATATGAGTTGTTGGAAAGTATGTATAAGGTGTCGTTTATAAGTTCTGTTTTAAAGCTAAAAATGCTGCAACACCAATATGGCAGCATATCATCACAATTTTCTAATTTTTTTTTTTTACAGCCCTTTAAGTCAATCTAATATAAGAAAAGAAAAACAGTCACATATTTATTGTAAGATTTATCATAATGTGTGCAGTAGAGGGTTAAATTATAAACACATTTTCAAAATGAAGCTTGGCACACCTGTCTATGGGAATTTTTGCTCATTCCTCTTTGCAGTGCCTCTCAAGCTCTACAGTGTGTACATTGTACAGACATTTTTAGATCTCTCCAGAGAAGTTCAATAGGATTTAGGTCTGGGCTTTGGCTGGGCCACTCAAGGACATTCACCGAGTTGTTGTGAAGCCACTCCATTGATATTTTTCCTGTGTGCTTTGGGTCATTGTCTTGCTGGAAGATGAACCGTAGCCCCAGTCTGAGGTCAAGAGCACCTTAAAGGGCCATGAAACCCCCTCGTTTCAGCAGGGTGTTTTTACATCTCTAGTTTGGAAAACGTCAGAAAAGTGGGCGTGCCCAGCTCTGTTTAGGGGGGAGTGTCGGAGGAAGAAAAGTGGAATGGTGTGGGAGTGTCTATTTGGGCACGCGCGAGCTTCAGAGTCAAAATACACACACACACACACACACACACACACACACACACACACACACACACACACACACACACACACACACACACACACACACACACACCCACACATACACACACACACACACACACACACACAGGAGAAAGTGATGGTGTTTAACCTACATGGACATCTGTAGTCGAATTATTTGCCAAATTATTAATTGGTGGCCTTTAACTGCAGTTTGGCTCTTTCATTAAGTGAATTCATTCATGCCCCTCGCGACAAACAAGATATTTGATTCGAGGAACTGCTCTAAGCGTGTATTTTGCATGCAATGTTTGATACTGCACGGCGAATGAGAGAAAAAAAACCTCAGCATTTCCCGGAAACTTAGATGCACACGGCAGGTAGCGTCAGAAACCCGTGTGTGTTATTCCGGTCACTAAATGCGGTGAAAACCGTACACGAGGTTAAAGTTTGGTTGTGGTGCTATCATGTTTACACTCTGTGCAATGGTTAACTTAGTTCGATACGAACAAACTGAATAAACAAACATCATCTACTTGCAAATGATGGAGGCCACTGTGCTCATTGGAACTTTTAGAGCAGCAGAAATGTTTCGGTGACCTTCCCCAGCCTTGTGCCCCGAGACAATCCTGTCTTGGAGGTCTACAGGCAATTCCTTTGTCTTTATACTTGGTTTGAGCTTTGACATGCACCAACCCTGGGACCTTATATAGACAGGTGTATGCCTTTTCAAATCATGTTCAATCACCTGAATTTACCATAGGTGAACTCCAGTTAGGCTACTGAAACTTCTCAAGAATAATCAGTGGAAACAGAATGTACCTGAGCTCAATTTAGAGCAAAGGCTGTGAATACTTATGAACATGTGATTTTTCAGTTTTTTTATTTTTAATAAATTTGCAACAATTTAAAAAACTTTTTTTTCATATTGTCATTATGGGGTATTGTGTGTAGAATTTTGAGGAAATAAATTCATTTAATCCATTTTGGAATAAGGCTGTAACATAAAAAAATGTGGAAAAAGTGAAGCGCTATAAATACATTCCGGATGCACTTTTTATAGTATTTGAAGATGCACAGCTGTAGTAACTTTATTAACATTATAGGTCCTTTTTTTTCAACTGTTTCAGTCTGAGACAATATCAGCACATAATTTGCCCCCCCTCTGTGCGCATGAATAATGAACAAAGTTAATAACAATAATTTATCCTATTCATTCTACCAAGTGGCAGTAGATTAAGTTCCAGGCATTCATCGCAGGAGGAGTTTTCATGTCTTTGTCCTTCCTTTCTTAATTAAACCTGTCTTTAACATGAAGGCCTTTTTATTTCTCACTCATGCATGGAAGCGCTTCAAGTCAAACAAAAGAGAGGGATTGAAGAAAAATCATTTTGTCCCTGGTTCAGCCTGCATGACACCAGCTCGCAGCATTCTGAGCGCATACAGCATGTGTCAGGCCTTAAGAGTGATTGTGCGCTCTATGCAGATAAGAACTTGATCTTATCAAAGCCAATCAATGTTAGGCACTGGAGATCACAGCCAATTAAGTTGACATGCACAAACAAAGTTGACGTAGAGTTCAGGAGCTTGCTACATGTTACAGTGCAGACAAGACTGATTTATTCTTACGCCCCATTTACACTAATGCGTTTTAGTTTAAAAATGCATACGTTTTGCTATGGTTAGGCCATCCATCTACACTACGCCAGAGTTTTCGAGCGCCGAAAACAGAGCCTTTTGCAAACGCTGCCGTTTTCAATTTAAAATGCTGCTGCTCCGTCTCAGTATGGATGGAGAAAATGGAGACATCTAAAAACAGAGGTGGGGCTGCAGACATTCGTCTCTCTGATTGGGGCTTTTCCCTCAATATTAAGTAGCCCCTACATAGTTGAGTCCTGCATCCTCTTCTTGCAAGTTCAGACTTTGCAAGTTTAAGATGGAAAAACAGACTCCCGAGGACATGCCGGTAAATCTTCTAAGGGAACAGTGTACTTTAGAGCCTTATTCACATCATCCTGGCTACGTTGTTTCACTATTTTAACGATAAAATTAAAACATGATATGAGGAACTGCTATTCTCATTTTGATATTAACAACTTAACAGACAGCAGAAATGTTGAGGCGTTGTGTTGCATATGTGAGCGTCATCTTCACTGTATGCATATTTATAACTAAACGGAGCCTATAACATTACTTCCTCCTTTCATTTTCATTGAAAATACAAAACACACCCTCTCTTTTGCTGAATATCAGTTTTAATAATCAATAATGGCCATTATAAAAGTATAATGTACAATAAATTTATACATTATAGGAAATAAATGCAAGCAATCAGTCAATATGCAGAATGTACGTGTTTACATTATTTATTAACTTATCTCTGCGCTCAGCCAAAAAACATTACTCAAGAACAAGAAATAGATTCAAAAGACCAAAGTTGGGGAATATGTTGTTAGAAAGTAGCCCCTTTCACACATACAGACCTTTCCGGAAAATTATCGGCAATTTTCCGGAAAGGTTGTATGTGTGAACAGGTCCATTTTGAAAATACCGGTAAATTCGTTCTGGCTATTTTCCGGACAGAGAAGTTGTAACATTACCGGTAATTTGCCGGAATGCTGCGCTGTGTGAATGCAGAAGGAAGATTGCCAGAAAGAGCGCGTCCACGTCTAGAATTTGCTGACGTGAACGTCTGCTTTAGCCAATCAGAACAGTCAGACGCATTCACGTCCGCGCGGTTTATGAGAATAAAAGCCTTTGAATATTTTCCCAGACGCATTTAGCTGCTAGAAGTTAGTCAGATAACGTTTATATGTTCTTCTTAATGCCAACTGTGTAAATAATCATCGATAAGATGCTGATAAGATGCTGATAAGACGCTGTTTGTTTACCTTTAAGGTTTGCGTGTGGCCGTGAAACAGCCGTGAACGCCAGCACACACATATTATGAACATCTCGACTTTTGAAAGTGATCCTCTATATGTTTTCATCGAAGTTGTTCACAATACTGATCCATCCACAGAGTTTGTAATGTAGTCAAATGTTTACAAACACAAGCCCAGCCATTTAGAGCTCATTTCTGGTTAGTGATGTCAGAATTTACCGGTATTTTGGAATGGATGGGTGAATGGTCTTTTCCGGAAAAATTCCGTAACGTCCTCGTCTGAGTGAACAGCGATTTTTTTTTTTTTTTTTTTTTTTTTTTTTTTTTGAAAAGTTAAAAATTAATTAATTTAAAAAGTCGTTCCGGAAATTTTCTGGATATTTATCGGTATCACTGTGTAAAAGGGGCTATAGACAACAAGATGAACTAAATATCACATATAGTATAGTGAGATTAGATCCAGCGGTAGAACACTCCGACGAGCACAGCTCTCATCTGGCTAAATTGGCTGCAGCGCATGCCAGAGAGTGTGTGTGTGTGATCACGTGATGTGCGGTTTCATTGTTAGACGGAGAGTTGTTTAGAAATGCTGGGTAAAACGCTAGAGTGGACGCGGATCGTTTTCATTCTAAATTGTCGTTTTAAAACTAAAATGCCCTAGTGTAAACGAGGCCTTAACCTTTTTGTTTTACACGTACGTTTAAATACCAATATGATGTTCAATACTGGTTAATACTAGAAGTTTAATAATGGCCTAAAATGAAACAACAACAACATTGTAGCATTAATACATGTCTACACATTATACAATTATTAGTATATTTTATTTTAATACGTTGTTGTTTTGTTTTGGGGGTTTTGCACTATAAAAATCACACTGTATTTTGTGATTCACGAGTGTTTTCTCTTTATTTATGATTGTGAATTGCATTGTGGGACCTTGAGCTCTGCTCTGTCTACTTTTGATGTCGAAACTTAAAACTGCAGTTTAACAAAGTGACTTTTATTGACATTTGAGTGGTTTGTATTAGTGTAATGTGTAAGAAATGATATATAGAGAAATAAGTCTGTAAAATAACACAAAGTGTACTGGCAGTTTATTACAAGGTTTTTGTGCCTTAGCACACACCAATCCACACAGTATATCACTTTAAACTATTAACAATGTTAATAAAAGTTGCTTTTTCAAGTGTTTTAAGATTAAAAATTGTTTAAAGAAAGATCAAGGTCCCATAATGCATTTTAAAAGCATAAAATAAAAAAAATAAAACACAAAAACTGATAATTCACAGTTTTTTTTTGCACTGCACTTAAAGCTGTAATATAGCTTGGGGCTAACAACAGTAAAGTCTTGGTTTTTAATCCCAGCAAAATTACACTCCTTAAACTACAGTTAAAGCCAGAATTATTAAACCCTCTGAATTATTAGCCCCCTTGGTTATTTGTTTTTCCCCAATTTCTGTTTAATGAAAAGAAAAGAAAAATCAACACATTTCTAAACATAATAGTTTTAATAACTCATTTCTAATAACTGATTTATTTTATCTTCGCCATGATGCCAGTAAAAAATATTTTACTGGATATTTTTCAAGACATTTCTACACAGCTTAAAGTGACATTTAAAGTCTTAACTAGGTTGATAAGATTAACACGACAAGTTAGGATAATTATTGGCAAGTTATGGTATAAAAAAAATATCTCATACTCATGTAAAAAATATATCTTAAAGGGGCTAATAATTTTGACTCTAAAGTAATTTTTTTGTAAAAAGAAAAACAGCTTTTATTCTAGCCGAAATAAAACAATACTTTCTCTACAATTTTTTTTTCTTTTTTTTAATCAGACATACTATGAAATTTCCTTGCTCTGTTAATCATTTGGGAAATAAAATTCAAAGGGGGGATAATAATTCTGATTTCAACTGTAATTAATATGTTTGCCATTAACACAGTGTCCTTAAATTTGGATAAATGTGATCCTGTAAAACAAGAGTAAGTAAGTAAGTAAGATTTGTGCATCGGCAAAAATTCCATTGATGTTTGCTTTGTTAGAAAATAACATTATTTGTCCAAGATAGAATAATTTTAAAATCTGAAATCTAAGGCTTCAAAAAAAAAAAAAAAAAAAAAAATTCAAATGCTGACTAAATCACCTTTAAAGTTGTATAAGTTAAGCTCTTAGCAATGCATATTACTTATTAAAATGTAGTTTTGATATGTTTATATGTTTACTGTAAACATACTATCTCTTCATGAAAGATCATCTTTAGTTAATATTTTAAGAGTTGTTTTGGCATAAAAAAATTTATCTATAAAATGTAGTCCTATGTTTGATTATTTCAAAAAATAGACCCCCGCCTCAAAAGTATGGTTTTGTGGTCCAGTGTCGCTAATATGTCTATCAACTGCATAATTGTAAAATAGGGTAGTTCAGAACCTGAAGTTCTTCTTTACCTTGCTCCAAGCAGGACTCAAACCTAAGTCTGTGACATACAGTAATAGGCAAGCACACAAACATAGATTCCATATAGACCACCGCCTCCAGCATTAGTCAGTAGTGCACCTCTTGTAGCCTGGAGATTACTGTTTACTCACACAGTTCCTTCTAGCTAGTCTCCATTACACTCACCCCATTTAACTTCACTTCTATCCAGTTCACGGCACCAGTGTGAGTTCATTCTCTCCCTGCTCCAAGCAGGATTTGAATCGGCATGGGAGGCAGAAACACTAATAAGGATGCTAAAGACTGCAGCCTCTAGTGCACCTCTCGAGGCTAGAGGAGTGAGGTTTACTGAGTTTCCTCATCTTAAAAACGATCAAACAGACCAGCTGATTTTTTCTTATAGTTACGTTTTTAAATTAAGCACCCTCTAGTGGATGTAAAATTAATGACAAAGTTATGTATAGTGTGATGTCATGAAATTATGTATGGCCCGCATAATGAAAATGGGAAACAATTATATTGATGGTCCCTTACTGACTTTTATTCCTATTTTAAGTAAGCAAAACTAGTATTTACATTACTGCATTTGCTAGAGGCATTTGGAAGGTACAAGTTTTACCAACACTTGTGTTCTCTGGGATCAAACCCATGATGGTGAGCTAATCGAAACCAATTTTAGGACTGATTAAAGCACACAGTGCATTACTTTTTTGTGGGAGAGGCGCTATTTTAGAAAACAGAAATATTTTTGAAATGTAGGTTTGGAGGACATTAAAATTCTTTCTATTTGGACATGTACAGCTTTAAAATTGTCTCCCATTCATGTCACAGGATCAGTGTAATTCTTCCAACTCTACCCTTTTAGGAGCCAGTGACATCAAACCAGTGGTTGTCCATGTGACAATGTTTGGCCAATGGTGAGCGTCTATCCACCTAGTTTGATTGGTGTTTTGCATGTGTCACCTCTTGTCATGCGCCATTGGGCCATCGGTGACAAAGAGCACCCTCATTGGTTGTTTAGTTACGAATCTGAGCAATTACAATGCAGAATACATCAACCTGTTGGTAGGGAAAGATAAATCTTTTCTTACACAGGCGCAAAATGTTCTAGTTCCAGTCAGCTCTTGTCCCTTTAGTGTGTCAGGTTTGTTGGCCCAAACAGGACTAGCTGCAGTTGATGCGAGGTGACAATACAGTCAGTTTTCATTGACATCGGCTTAGTGTGTCCTAGGAATCACAGTTCTCCAAACAGGATTATATTGGGAGGTGATCTTAGCCTTTTGGATCTGGGCTAAACCAGTGTAACTCACCCCATTCAGAACAGGATTTAAACCAGCATGGGAGGTACAGTTTTAACAAAGATGCTAAAACCAGAACGCCTCGCTGCAGTCATTAGTATGCACCATTAGGCTAAAGTGGAGTCAGTTTAACCAGCATAACCCTAACTACAATAATGCCATATATCCCTCCCATCCAAGTGATGGCACCATTTGGGTCTTTTGCAACTGCTGGTTATAGAATCTCCAATATAGGAACTAGCCACCCCCCCCCCCCCCCCCCATAAGATCTAATTTAGTTCATGTATAGTTCCTATAAGTAATTTTGCCATCAGTTTTGCCACAAAAACACATACTCCTGTCAAGAGTTTAAGAAACAATGAAATTATGAAAACCCCTATTACTCATTCATTCTTTCATTTTCTTTTTGGCTTAGACCCTTTATTAATCTACTTTTGCCACAGTGGAATGAACCGGCAACTTATCCAACATATACTTTTACACAGTGGATGTCATTCCAACTACAACCCATCCATACATCCATACACACTCATTCACACACATACACACACTACGCACAATTAAACTTGCTTAATTCACCTATTGCGCAAGACTTTGAACTTGTGGAGGAAACCCACACGTACTTTGTATTTACTTGGTTTCGTTACTTTTGTGTTTGTCCTAATGCTCTGATTTGACTTTTTTTGATGGCCCGACATTGTCCAATGGCCAAGCATCATATTGATGTGTTCCAGCCCTAACAGCTAGTGTCAGTGAGTACATTTACATAGACACTAATAATCAGCTTTTAATACGATTAAGACAATACTCTGATTAAGATTCTACCATGTAAACAGTGAGTTTTGATTAATTTACTCTAATTAAGGTCATAATCAAACTAATACCAAATCGAATTAAGACATGTAGAGTATGCCGATTTTAGTGGCATTATTGATGTGCAGTAGACATCCAAACACCTTAATCAATCTATTATCGTCATGGAGAAATTAAAATGGTCGTGCCCAACTGAGTCTGGTTCTCTCAAGGTTTTTTTTCTTCACTCCCATCAGGTGAAGTTTTTTTCCCCTCTCCGCTGTCGCCACTGCCTCGCATGGTTCAGAATTGGTAGAGCTACGCATCGATGAATTTGCTCATCAGTGTTTGAACTCTCAGTAATGATTAAATCACACTGAACTGAGCTAAACTGAACTGAACTGAACTTAAACACTAAAACCTGAACCACACTGTTCCAGTTACTATGACCATTTATGTGAAGCTGCTTTGACACAATCTACATTGTAAAAGCGCTATACAAATAAAGCTGAATTGAATTGAATGTAGAATTTTTTGCCATATTTTGTGACAGGATAGTCTATACACACACGGCTGTTTGATACTACTCTCTGCACCTATAGAGACAGTAAAGGACCACAGACTCCTGCATCATGAAATGAGGAGTTTTGTTTCTCCATACGGCATGCAGTAACAATTTCCCATTAAAACTACATTCTTCCAGCAGTTCATACTCAAATCAAGTATCTTGTCGTCACAGGGGCATGCATGAAATGTTCTTGAATGAAAGTTCTATTCAGCTTTATTTGTATAGCGCTTTTACAATGTAGATTGTGTCAAAGCAGCTTCACATAAATGGTTATAGTAACTAGAACAGTGTGGTTCAGTTTTTAGTGTTTAAGTTCAGTTCAGTTCAGTTTAGCTCAGTTCAGTGTGATTTAATCATTACTGAGAGTTCAAACACTGATGAGCAAATTCATCGATGCGTAGCTCTACCAATCCTGAACCATGCGAGGCAGTGGCGACAGCGGAGAGGGAAAAAAAACTTCACCTGATGGGAGTAAAGAAAAAAAACCTTTAGAGAACCAGACTCAGTTGGGCACGACCATTTTAATTTCTCCGCTGGCCAAAGTCTTGTGCAGAGCTTCAGTCACCGCGATGGAGGCTGGAAGATGGCCTCAGCAAAGACTCGTCTGTCCCTGGAGCGTCACTGGAATCAGACTCATGTTCTCCACTCTCCATGATCATCAGCACAGCAGCAGCTCAGGATATGGCCTGGTCCCGGATATGGAAACCTTGGGATCATCTCGCACTTTCAGTGAAAGTGACCGTGCGAAAATCAACAAATCAAAAATGAAACACCCGAAATTATATGAAATATGGATGGCATGGTGATGCAGTGATGTTAATCAAATTAGGTGCTAAAACATGAAAAACGGGATCATGAAAAGAACATTCTAAAAGTAACTCATGTAAACACCTTAATCATATTATTGTCTTATTCAGATTAAGGCAAATCATTTGATTACTGATGTCCATTTAAACATAGTCAGTGTGTCTTTTGAGGCCAGGTTAATGAGGTTTAGGGCGAACTCACACTATGTACAGTTGCCTTGAACCAGGCCAAACCATACTTGTCCTCCCTCCCATCTCCCTCGACAGCCCACACTCGCATTACATTCGAGCCTGAGTAGGCTTAAGTCATGAATGATGCGCTGTTCAGTAAGAAGTGCTTTCGCTCAGCACAGTGGAGATTTCTTTAGTTATATCGTTTTAGGTATTTGTGATGCAGTGACATCAAATATTTCGCCGAACAGATCAACCACTTTTGACGCTCATAAACAATCATAAAGTCCTCGTGCTGCAGGAAATAGGAGGTTTGCTAAAGGTGCAGCTGTCGTGCAGTGAGGGGTTTGTGTCTTTAATAATCCACTACAGTTTGCATTCATTGAACAGTATGAATGATTAATAAATCCATTTGAAACAGTCCCTTAAAAGTCACGTCTCGTCTTCAGTTTAGGCTCAGGCGTGTTTTGCACTCACACTACAAGCGTCTCACAGAGCCCAAGTAAACCCCGCTCTGGCACACCTCTTCCTGCCGGGTCCGGGCCCACAAAGTGAACCACGCCTGAGCCCGATTCTGAGCACTCACACATATCAAACGATCCGGGAAACAGGCGTGGGCACGGTTTGGATAGCATAGTGTGAGCATACCCTTACTCACAAAGGTATTACTAGCTGTCCTGCATCACGTTGGCATAACAAAATAGGTCTTTTTATGTTTTTCATTTTCATGCTGCGCTACTGTTTTTGACCATGAAGTGGTCACAGCATGAATCTTGACCTGTTAAAATAAAACTATTTCACTTTGTCAATGCTCATTACCCTAAATAAGATGTTAATAAATTTCAAAAAGATGCACATTTTGCCACTCAGTTTTGTGGCATGGTCTAGTGGCTTTAAAAGGGTGATGCTTCTGGTGAATCTGTACTTTGGTGTAAAATGTATTTCTTGTAAACACACTCACTTACTCAGCTTACGCAATTTCAAACGCATTCATATGCACAAAGAAATAAAGCGCTAATCTTATTTTGAGGCTGAAGAATGAATTGAAATGAAGCATGATTCTTTCACACATTCTCGAGAGGCTGCGTGTGTGAGAGCGCTTCACAGTTCTCTATAGTTAATTTATCAGACTTTCTCTCAGCTCGGCGTAACGCTCTGGCATGTGGTTGCTATGGAATTAGTGGAACAAAGCAAGCCGTTCTAAAGCCTGATTACCCTATTTTAAATTATTAAGACACGAGAGGACACACACTCACACATATACACGCTAGATGACGAGATACTGTATCTGCCGCTTTTGTTCCTCTTTTGTCGTCTCTCCATTTTTCATTTGTAGCATTCTAAAATGTTAGCCTGGCACATGTGAAGATGGGGGAGAATGTGATTATGTTTATGATAAAAATACTGCCCAGCCTGATTTACTGAAAATACTGTACAGTGTTTCACTCAGTGATCATTTAAAGCGGAGTCATTCAAGCTGTTTTATATTAAAACAATACAAAGTCCAAATGGATTATAACAGAATATATACAGTGTAGTATATAAGTGTACTTGACAGCAGTTAACAATTGTACTTGACTATCTTGTGTGAAACACTCTGAAGCAAAAATATGAGTCCATTAAACCTACAACAGCTATGTTTGTTGTGATTTATTAAAATACTGTACTATGTTAAAGCAGGGCCATGCTAACCATTTTATGATAAAACAATGAAACCAGATAAGAATGGATTATATAGCAATATATACCTTAATAGAACCTTTACATAGCAGAAACGTCTATTTGACATTTGATTTTACATCTGAAAGATGTGCTTATTAGAGTAGTGGTTCAGCTGCTAACATCTAACCGATGTAACAGTGTAAAAAAAAACATCTATTAGATAATAATTTGTCAAGATAAAATGTTTCAGATCTTTAAAATGTTTACAATTTAGAATGTTTATTCAACAGACATTTTTAAGATGTTTATTAGACCTTTGAAGACTAAACAATCTTTAAAATAAATATGAAATGTGTTTTTTTACAGTAGTTAACACTTGTACTACGCTTTGGGCTCTATCTTAATGATCTAGGCGCAAAGTCTAAAGTGCAGGGTGCAAAAGCATTAAAGAGACATGTCTGGATCCACTTTTAAAGACGGAAAAATACAGTTTAGGCTCCAGCGAATGATCTAACAGGCGTGTGCTTATTCCTTTAATGAGTTATGGGTGTGTTTTGAGAATAAACCAGTCTCATCTCCCATTCTCTTTAAGAGTCAGTTACATCATGCCATAGTGCATTTGCTATTTACTTAGCACACTTTGTAAGTGGAAAAACTGAATTTTCACTAGCGAGAAAACAATTAAACAGACCGTCTGCAATGAGGATAAATAATGAGCCTCCTCTATTTAACCTCTTTACTTTCTCTTTACTTTT
Organism: Danio rerio; assembly: GCF_052040795.2. Taxonomy (NCBI): domain Eukaryota; kingdom Metazoa; phylum Chordata; class Actinopteri; order Cypriniformes; family Danionidae; genus Danio; species Danio rerio. Next base: position 21,524,091 of record NC_141040.1, read on the forward strand.
ACTCTTTACTTTACTCTTTCACTTTCATGGATAAGGAAACTTTGTTGTACACACTCCACTGAATGCATTAAATAGCCTACAGATTTAATTTCGTTTGTTAAGCAGAGAGTTTGAAACTCAGTTCTAATTTTCAGCAAACTAATAAATGAACAATAATAACAAAGTAAATAAATAATAAAAAGTGTGGTCAATAAACTGAGTTATATCCAAATACACGTCCTATGCTCCATATGGTCTAAAACCCGACAGGTGGACAAATAAGATTGTTTAAAAAAAACAAAAAAACAATATAAATATGCATATAAATAATATTGCTAATAATATTACTGTTATACAAAAGCAAGTTGTCATGAATAACTGAAAAAAGCCCTTCAAGATAAAGAAGGCATGGAGGTAGTAGCTTTTATATTTATGTAGAAAATAATGATTTTTGTATTTTTTTTTTTTTATCTGTAAAGATTTGTTGTGTATTGCTGTACATCCTGTGTTTATTAAGCAATGTGTACGTGTTTAAGGTGCACAACTAACATGCTTCACTGGACTTTAGACCTGCTTTCAGCTGGTCAATTGCACAGTCTATTTTAGTTCCTTAAAATAGCAACGTGCAAAAAGTGCGCCTTAACACACCTCCTTTCTTACCCTGAAAACACATAAGTCCACAAAGTGGTGCAAATGGATTTGCTATTTAAACAAAGTGGCACAAAATGAGAAATGTAGGGTTGCACCAGTCTGAAAAAAGCAACAAATCATGCCAAACACATCTCACGCCTTACTGTGCCAGGTGTACACTCACAAACATTTTTTTTTCTCGTTTAAACTACTTATTTAAAATGAGCTGAAGATTTTATTTTAGTGGGACAACTTAATTTTTTTTTTTATGTTTAATCCCCGTAAATTTGATAAAAGTGTTGTTAACTTTTGTTCAGTTGTTCAGCTTTCACTGATCATTAACAAGATATTAGCCTGCTAGCTGCTAACAAACTAAAAATTGTTGTATTTTAAAAGAATATATAGTCTACATTGTAAAATTATAGCTGGGTTCCACACAATTCCTTCATGTTGTCCCAACAAAAATCGATCAAGTTCATTGAGTGGACTAAACATAAAACAATTAAGTTTCCGCGAAAAATTTTAAATAAGTAGCTTGAACAAGCAGCACAAACATTTTTTGTAAGTGTATAGACCAGAGATGCCCAAAGTAGGGCTCGCAGATCACAGTTGGCTCATTGTAACCTTTGATTTGGCCTACCATCCCATTGAGAGGAGAGTATGATGAAGAGGGTTGGGGTGAATGTTTTTAACACAGAGATCGTCATTTCTAATTTGACATAACCTTTCTTGTTTTTTTTATTGCTGAGCTACAAAAAAAGCAAACTGAAATTAAATGTTTCAAATAAATGTTGCAAATTAATGATTTTTTTTTTTTTTAAATACTGTCACTTGACGGATGAAGAACTACAGTATGTAGAAGATATCGGCCAGCAAATAAAGGCAAAAACTAGTGTAATTCTGTTATATATTAGATGGTTTTGTTTTTACTGTAATGAATGCTCATTATATTTTACATGATGTATTAGTTAATATAAAGCAGTGTTTTCTAGTCATTTTTAAACATTATTAAGTAAATAGGAAATTAGCCATTTCGACTATATTTACCTTTGGCACACTAGCCTCAATCAAGTTTGGTTTTTTGGCCCTTCACAGGTAAAAGTTTGGGCACCCCTGGTATAGACTATAAATACCTTATAGCAGTTTAAAGTTGCACTTCACTGTAACTTGTTGTCAAAAATTGGTGTGCTAGCATGAATTGATTCAATTCAACCTATGGAAGTGTTAACAGCAGCTAATTTATACCCATTCAAACGGTTGCATAGATGGAAAAAGTGAAACAGGACTGTGATTAGCCTCCTCTTAATAGAAAATTATTTCGACTGTGTATGGAACTCTTGACTTCCAGATACATACTTTACATGGACAAAGGGTTTTGTCCCATTCTCCATGATTTACCTTTGTGTTTCTGAAGTGGGTAATGCAGACAAGCACATGGCTTTTTAAAAAAGGAATTCATAGAATATTTGTGTAAAAAAATGTCAATTTAAAATATATATACAATATTAGGACTGGGTAAAATAACATTAAATCTTTAAATCCCTCAATTAGTTCTTGTAGTGCTGGCTGAGTGCTGTACTTCAGAGAATGTGAGAATTATCTGTACTTTACTTCTCGTTCTGAAGATGTCTTCAGTCCTTCCACATAAACGGACACATGTCTTCCTGACAGGAACAGCGTGGCATGATGTGACTAAACAATAGAAGTCTCTATAATCTGTTCTATTTCTGTATGTTTTAAACTTTAAACATTATTTTGTTGCAGTTTTGTTACTCAAAGTTAAAAAACAGCAACAACAATGTCAATTTTCATTGAAATATGGGTTATTATATTAAGTGTTGACATAGTTTCAATGTAACTATTCATTTAACTACTGAGTTATATTTATTAATTCGATGTACTAATTGTACAGGGGTTGGAATGAGAGTTTAGGGTTTGTAAAATGAAATTATGCATGATTCATTGTATTTAATAAAGTAGTTGCATGGTACGTGTAAATACGTCATGTTGAGTTAGTGTTACCAAATATATATTCCATGCTATTTTTTTAAACACTTTAGTAGGGACTATTTCTCACTACATTTATAGTCTCTTATTAGTGTGCCTATTGACAGCCAGGGGTGTATTTCCCAAACAACGACGTGACTCGCGGCTGAACTATCACAGGATGATGCATTGTTTGAGAAAAGAACAATGTAGTGACGAGTGTTTCCCAAAACCGTAGCTCTGTCGCAGATCCATCGTTTAAGCCATGTTGCTTATAACGTTAAACGCCCATAATGATGCCCTAAACAGGGTGGAGTAACAACTTCTTTAGAGATGAAACCCATATTTTTTTTGTGCAAATTATTGTTTTACAAGCGCACACATAAAAAAAATCTAAAATTAGTTTTGGTAAAAACATGCACTCGTTTTCCATATTAACTGAAATACATGTAAATGGCACATATAGAGCCTGTGTTTCCTTTACAAATATTATTGAGAACATTCCACATTCTATTCTAAAACATAAAATCACTTACAATATTATAATCTTATATATAAATCATATAAATAAACAAATAATGAGGCTATTTATTAAGAAATTAAATGTAATATTTATTAGGAAATGAAAAAAACCCATCTTTAATAATAATAATAATAGTAATAATAATGATGATGATGATGAAGTAGGATAATGTTTTTTTTTTTTTTTTTTAGTCTACTTTTACCATTTGATACATCCAAACCACTGCAGAAATCTTCTAACCAACAAGTTCATGTCATGTACAGTACAGATACTTAATAAATAACTCACTAGAAATTAAAAGCATTCACGAGCTTAAAATCCACTTTTAAATAATTGGTCACCTATAGCTTCATGAGCCACAGCTGTGTTCCAAATGACATTAGTGTTTTCAAAGTGCACCATGAACCACACAATTGTAAACATGAAGATCACTAAAACTGAACTGTGAAAATATTTTGAAAGCAAATCACCTAGTCCAAATTCGAATCACCTAGTCCAAATTCCCTATCCCTGTTGCAATAGCCTCTCATTGGTCATATCATTTATCTGCCATATACAGTTTAAGTCAGAATTATCAGCCCCCCTTTGATTTTTTTTTCTTTTTTAAATATATCCCAAATGATGTTTAACAGAGCAAGGCATTTTTCACAGTATGTCTGATATTATTTTCTCTTCTGGAGAAAGTCTTATTTGTTTTACATTTACATTTACATTTAGTCATTTAGCGGACGCTTTTATCCAATTATTTCGGCTACAATAAAAGCAGTTTTTAATTTTTCATAAACTATTTAAAGGCCACAATTATTAGCCCCTTTTAGCTCATTTTTTTCCGATAGTCTACAGAACAAACCATCATTATACAATAACTTGCCTAATTACCCTAACCTGTCTAGTTAACCTAATTAACCTAGTTAAGCCTTTAAATGTCACTTTAAGCTGTATAGAAGTGTCCTGAAAAATATCTAGTCAAATATTACTTACTGTCATCATGACAAATATAAAATAAATCAGTTATTAGGAATGAGAATGAAAACTATTATGTTTAGAAATGGGTTTGCTCTCTGTTGAACAGAAATTGGGGAAAAAATAAACAGGGGGCTAATAATTTAGGGGGTCTAATAATTCTGACTTACTAACTGTATTTCATTAAATTGTCATTGTACTCACAGTTCTGGTCTCCGTCCTTCTTCTGTGATGCATATTGGCTGTTTATAAAACTTATAAAGTACATCTTCTGCATGATCAGGTTCTACAACATAGGTCTCCAACTCAATTTCTAAAGGGCCGCAGCTCTGCATAGTTTTGCTCCAACCCTGACCAAACAGCTGATCCAACCAATGAAGGTGTTCACGACTCTTTTGAACACCTCTGCTCTTTGAATCAGCTGTGTTTGAAAGGTTTGGGGCAAAACCGTGCAGAGTTGCGGCCCTCCAGGAATTGAGTTTGAGACCTATGTTCTTCAACCAAGTATCAAAGCTAAACTATTAATAAGCCAAAATTGAGGAGTTTATTGAGGCAAAAGTCATAGTTAATGGTTTGTAAATAATGAAAACTGAAGCATAAAATAAATTATGATCATATTCTCTGACATTTTCAGTAGGGAGGGAAATCAAGTCAGAAAGATCAAGCCCCGTTTCTGGCATGATCAAATAATGTAATACTGTTGTTCATATAACAAAACAGTATCAAACCATAAACGGTTTAAATGATTGTAGAATGCCATAATCAGAAATGTGGTTTTGGAACTCAGCTATTTTATTAAAGCTAACCCAGAGCGATAAATGCAATGCATTTTGGGAAATAGCACAACCCGCTTGATAACTCTGCAAGAGACTATGACAAGTGTCATTATGTCATCTGAAAATTACCACATACTGATTTTCCTTTCACATTTTAGTATGATAGCATGCTATTTGAAGCACAGCGAGAGAGAGAGATGATATCATGAAGTATGAGACGTTCATCTGCAACTGACAAGCTTCTTGTTGATCATGAAAGATCACTTATAATCAATGTTTCCACCTGCTCAGTTCTCTCTTTCAGTCTGTGTCTCATTCCACCAGCTCCTGTAAAATTTCCCCACACGCACAAGCAGGCACATCCCATAATTGCTGCATTGTCACTATAGTGAAAGACGAACAAATGAGGCCAAAGCAAGTTCACCGTCACCTTCTTTTACTCAAACAGACATCCTTTTCTCGCTTTTTCGAAAGTTCTTTTTTTTCTCAAGGCCTTCTCATTGAGGGAATACTAATGCTGACAGAACCGGTCACCCCAAATATTGGCATTATTTATTTAATCTTGGTTTATTATCATTCAGATATGATTTAACTTTGTGTGTGTGAGTGTGTTTGATTTATTTTTATACAGAGCTGTTTTTTAAGATATAGGTATGTTGTATTAAAAAATCACCCACCCTCAAAAAGTTTCAAATTATTAATATTAGGCTAAATACCTGTAACTATTGACATCAATTATAGGTAAAACAAATACTATGGAGGTCAATAGTTACAGCTTTTTTAAATAAATATTTTTATTCAACCCAGCCTCATTCTGAAAACGTACCCCTATGTATATTTCTGAAGAGCAGCAAATATATCCCAGGAGGTAAATTTTCTTGCAGTTTTTGTTTTCGCAAATCCACTAGAGGTTGCTGTGTGTGCTTTTTGAGACCTCGGTTGTCTTTCGCAAGCGCCATTCACTTCTGCTATTCTCACATAAATCCACTAGAGGTCGCTGTGTATGCTTTTTAAGACCTCGGCTGTCTTTCGCAAGCGCCATTCACTCCTGCTATATTCTCACATAATCCACCAGAGACCGCTGTCGACTGACTGAACGATTGACTGACCCATGCTTCTCCTTCCCTAAACCCAGCCAATAGTGTTTTTAAAACTGCCAACTGACCCGCCAACCCACTTCCCTAAACCTCACCATCAGTTTAAAAAATCAATCCAAAAAAAGAAAAGCCCGAATTTGTTTTTCGGATTTTACCGCATTCTCAAACTGTTATTTAATTATTTATTTTATTGTTTGGCTTCTGTTTTTGTCTTACCCGTTTTCTGAAACCATTCTTCACAAGATTGGAACCCAGTTGTCGTGGTCAACTCTTCTCTGCATCTCAAGTCCGCCAATATACATGGCGAACTAACTGGACAAACTGGTAACATCGGAAAAATTGTCGGAACGGAGGTAGGTGTGCAGCTGTTGCTTTTTTATGTTCAACAGAAGCAAGTAAGGCAGACATATTTGGAACAATTAAAGGCTCAGTAAATGATGGCCGAAGTATTTAACTTTCCCTCTAAATACACCTTGATGCATTTTGGTTGAGCACTGGCTCAATGGAATTTTGATTTCTCTGTTCATGAGCCCAAACAAAATCTGACAAAAACTGTCTCATAGGTTTTGAGTCCCAAGCTTTAAAATCTTTGTGAAATTAAAATTTACGATGTATATTTTGCTATAGCGTATTGTTATTCTTTAGGTGAACAATTAATCCATGCAATCTAATGCACTGAAAACATTTGTTTTGGTAGTCCTTATCACAGTCTGACCATTTGTTTCCGTGTTTGGAATGGTGGTCCTACAGTTGACTTTCACCATGCCGCTCTTACCGCTAATTTGCTGTGAGGGAATGATGTGCAAAAAGAGGGTGTCTGCGGGGTCATAAAGTCCTAAAATGTTTTTCAAAAACAAAATATTTAGGTCTTAAAAGTCTTAAAAGGCCTTTAATTTAGGCCTTAAAAGTCTTGAATTCACTGAAATATTGTCTTGTAGGTCTGAAATCATTTTGAACTGGCTATACAACAAATATGTGCAAATACACGGCAAATATGTGTTTAAAAATGTGGCTAAGAAATGACTTTTTTTTTCTGCTGGCCTATTAAAAATCCTTATCATTTTGCACTTTATATGTCTGAAAATTTAATCTTCAAGGTCTTAAATAGTGTTAAATTTGATTTGGTGAAACCTGTAGAAACCCTGAAAAGAAACCCTTGCCCTCCACTTCATGCAGACTTTAAAAAAGGGTAATATTACAGGCTGAGAACTGTACACTCAAAAAATAATAATTCTGTAAAATAACAGATAAAATAATGATTGATTATTACTCTATATTAGTATTGTAATTTACATGACCAACCTAGGTTGCAGTATACATTATTTTAGACTAATAAAAGTCAGCTTGTTAATATTCTATATCAAATGTTGTCTAAATAAAGAGCAAGACACAATAATGCAATTCAGAAGTGTAAATAAATAAAATAAATAAAATAAACACCCACCAACAATTTCTCTTAAAATATACAGTTGCACAACTGTTAATTAACAGTGTTTATGTATAGATGCCACATTTGAATGCTCCAGATATGTCTGTGTCTGTGCCAAGTTGGCACATTCAATATGTCGCACTGTCCCTGATTAACTTTTATTTAGCTTCATCCTGTTGTACCGTGTTTTGCAAAACAGTCTGCTTGATAAATGTGACTTATTCCACAGCATTGCTCCTTGCAGTCTTTCCATTGTTAAAGGGCCATGAAACCCCCTCGTTTCAGCAGGGTGTTTTCACACCTCTACTTTGGAAAAAGTCAGAAAAGTGGGCGTGTCCAGCTCTGTTTAGGGGGGAGTGTCGGAGGAACTAAAGTGGGATGGTGTGGGAGTGTCTATTTGTGCACGCGCGTGTTTCAGAGTCAAAATACACACACACACAGACAGGAAAAAGTGATGGTGTTTAACCTACATGGACATCTGTAGTCGAATTATTTGCCAAATTATTAAATGTTGGACTTTAACTGCAGTTTGGCTCTTTCATTCAGGGAATTCATTCATGCCTCTCGCGACAAACGAGATATTTGATTCGAGGAACTGCTGCAAGCGTGTATTTTTCATGCAATGTTTGATACCGCACGGCGAATGAGAGAAAAAAAAAACTCTGCATTTCCCGGAAACTTAGATGCACACGGCAGGTAGCGTCAGAAAGCCGCGTGTGTTATTCCGGTCACAAAATGCGGTGCTAACATTTCTGCACTCAGTGCAATAGTTAACTTAATTCGATACGAACAAACTGAATAAACAAAGAGCACTGGTCGCTTACTTACCAAATCTGTAGAGACAGGACAATCACCAGCAACTAGAGCCGCGTCTTTATGGAGAGAATACTACAAGCAAATCCAGATTTCAGCGTTTGCAGATGAGAACAGCTCTCAGGTAAACAATAATCCTCCTTAGACACGCAAGTTATTGTTGTCGCGCGTCGCGTACACTGTTAATCCACACGTGATCCAGATAAGCTTTCACAGAGAGAAAATGAAAACGAAACTTAACAGCAGCAAACTATAAAAGCAACACTTCACGCTTGTTTTGCCAACACAACGTGGCGTCTTTGTGGTGTAAACACGGTGACAATAATGAATATTAATAAAGTTGCACAATAGAGCGCGGTGATTGGTTTGACCCAAGCCTTACTCATGCATTAATGTATCACACTGTAAGACGTAATAAGACTCACTCTGGCACAGATGTCCAGTCTGCACGCTGGAATACATGCTATTATGTCATGACCGTGACGCAGCTTCAAAAATTAGTTTCAAACAGGAAGTACAAATTTGCTTGAAATAACGCAAAAACAACCAATTTACACTTTTTAGTGAAATATAGGTGTCCTAATAGTGTTTTTAGCAGTGTGGGACACATATACGACTGTCAACAGCTCAAAAAATGTGTTTTGGTGTTTTGTGACCCTTTAAGTAATATCAGTGCAACGTCTTTGTACTGTATACATCCAAAAGCTTTAGCTATTTTCTCGAATTCACTGTCTGTAATCTTTGTGTGAGGAAAAAGCAAAAACAAAATTACTTACTGTAGAAATATGTGCCCTAGCTTATCTTGTTGCATTCATATAAGTGACAAGTGATAAATTCCTATTGGCTGACTCATGGAGGAATCTTTCTTTTGAGTCTGTCTTTTCAATGAATCTATTAATCCAGTTCAGTAAAACATGTGTTCAGTTATTGAGTTTAACTTACTCAATGACACATGGACTATAGCTTCCCACTAGATTGATTAAAAAAAAAAAAAAAAAAAAAATCAGTTTTATTTAAAAAAACAACAACAACCTTAAAGCCAGGTTTATGGTAGGTTGATGCTTGATAACTGTAAGTTTTAAAGCATAAGATCTTTAATTTATTTATTTATTTCATTGACAAATACAAAAAATAGACTTTTTTCCTTTTCTAATTTACTGGAGAAAGTTAGTTTTTCCAGCCTGATCTCACAAGAAAACGTAAGTATTTTACGTTTTGCCAGTTTACATGGCTAATTTGTACAAATTCGTAGTTTAGTCATACAAAATTGTACTATTTTAAAAAGGAGGCGTGGCACCTAACCCCACCCCTAAAGTCAACCATCACTGGGGGATGAGTAAATCGTGGTAAATTGTACGAATTAGATCTCACGAAATCATACGAATTAGCCACTAAATCAAAAACTTACGAATTGCCGTGAGATTGTGTTGGTTATTCTTAATAGTTGAAATATGTTTAGTAATCAAAAAGTATGTCCAGCATATCACAGAAGTCTTTAGCGTACATCATGCTCTGTGTGTGTGTAAGAGCAGCGTGTCACAGTGGAGCTTATTAATATTCATGACATGAACCATATATGGTCAATCAATCATGGACCTTCTGATTCTAGGGGTATTTTATGGAGTCATAAATGAGCTTAGAATGTTTTTTTTTTTTTTTTTGTATATACTTACCAAAGCTATAAACCTACTATGTCGATATCAGAGAACAAATTAACTTATTAAAACAAATTCGCTTTATGGCATTTTTAACATAAATTAACATCTTAGAAGCTTATTTTTTTAGGATTGTATTTAACAACAATTTTTTCAAAATCAAAAATTAAACTAAGTTTTTCATACATAATCTATGATCTATTGGTGGCGTGATTCTCAGGTCAGCTCTGGAAAACAAGCTCTTGTTAATATCCCCAAATAGTAAGATGACAGAGGATGGCAACACGTATGTGTAAGTATGTGTGCAAAAATTCAAACTGTGTCATTCATTCACAGACATACAAAAAATGCAGATTTCATAGCAGCTTAATATCCACAAACAATAGTTCATATTGGGATTTGGTTTAGTGTCCAGTGCTATACATCTGTTTCACAACTCCATCTGTGTATTCTGCATCGATTAAATCTTTTGGCCTTTTTGCTTTAATACTTAATACTTCACAGTAGATTTCTTCTTTGCAGCCATTTCTTTAAGCTAAAACGTGTGAGCAGATTGAAACAGTGAAAACCAGGCCATGTATGTGATAAAAAATTTGATAAAAAAAAAAGTAAACTTCACCTTCATCAACATGATAACAAATGCGCACACAAAGCACTCACAGAATTTACGTGTGGTGACGATGATTTGTTATCTTTTATTTCTATTTTCATGTGTTTTCTTAAAGAGCACCTGTGATGAAAATCATATTTTGTATGCTGTTTGGACAGAACTGTGTGTAGGTATAGTGTGTCCACAGTCATATTGAGATGATATGAAGACAACAAGTCTCTTTTTTTAAATTTCCTGAAGTTAAAATAGGATCCAAATCCCTTCCATTTTAAGGCCCACCACAACGCCACGTTGGAGTGAGGTTTCCCCACCCACCAAATTGATTGACAGCCGCGTGTTAACATGTCTCTGTAGTAACGCATATAATCATACCAGCAAGACAAGATGTGCGTAAAGCAACTGGGATTAAAAGATCTGTTGGGCTCTCTGTAATCATCAATCATCATCATTTGTGAAAATGTGATGTTTGTAATGAATTACAGTGATTTTACCATCTTTACTTCTTCACCAAAACTGTGTGTCAGTACAATTATAAAAGAAGATGGTTCAATACCGGTTTGTGGACGTTAAATCAGGTTTATTTTGTACATTACCATAACGCATATCCATACAGCAGTGGATATTAATGTGTATCCTGTCACATTTGCTGTGCAAAAACAGTGCAAAATTAAATGTGCGCGCTGTGTCTGTGTGCGACATTGTGTGTGACTCATCATTGCAACTCCACAACAAATACATCACATAATCATTGGAAAAGTACTCTGTAAAAAAAATCTGTTATTTTACGTTTTTTCCCCGCAACTAGAGTGGCAAAAAAAAAGCAGAAAATAATGGGTGTTAAATTACAGACATTCACCATAATATAACAGATAGTAAATTACAGAAATTTACCTGAAATTTAGATAAAGTCTGTTACTTTACAGTAAATGCTGCAGAAAAAAAAGAAAAACAATTTTTTTTTACAGTGTAGTATTTCTCCAAAACATTATGCGAGACCTGCTTCCATCATGTCTGTCACTGTGCTCTTTATCTGAACTAGCTGAGGCGAAGATTGAGGCACACTCTAACAGGCAAGTGGGATTGCGAATGGGGACAACCAGCATTAAAGGCATGGGCATTAACAAACTGCTACACAGTGTTTAGAGCTGAAAACTCAATATTCTAAAAGCTATAATGAATAATCTGATGGGTGTTTTGAGTTGAAAATTTACAAACACATTCTGGAGACACTAAAGACTTATCTTAAATCTTGAAAAAGGATTATAGGTGCCCATTAATTTAAGTACATACTGTTCATGTATATGAGCTCCCATGGTCACCATACTAGAGAGGTCAGATGTAACGTCTACTTATTTTTCTTATTTTTCTGTACATATTTTTCATTTCATCAACCTTATTAACACCACATTCTTGCACCCACATGTTGGAAATATTGTAAAGCCAGCTGAAGGGTCTGGAATATTTCATGTGAGCATATATAGAGAAGAGAAGGTTGTGTATTTGCTGTTAGTCTGGTTTGCTGTCTGGTGAGTTTTTGGCTGAGGTCACTTCAGAGGAATCCATTAACGGCTTTAACATGTGGGTGTTTCTTTCTAGTTCTATTAGGGTGGGTGTTGAGGAGAAACAGAGCACAGCGTGTTTCTGCAGAAAGTGTCCACTAATCATTCGGCTTATCATGAGGAATTTGGAGAGGCGCAATCTTCCAGAGAAGCAACCCACCCACACTCTAGATCTCACACGCGCATATGCATACACATGCACTACGAGATCCTCCAATAGGGCTTTAATGAAGCCGAGTGAAGCGAAAGAGATGGAAGGTAATGAGTCTGTACTATGAGAGAGAGAGAAAAGCAGAGAAAGGAGATGAAAGAACGCAACTTTAGAATCTGAGGTGAAGGTTGTGGATGGCGAGTGAATTTTTTATTATTATTACCATTATTATTATTGATTAAAAAGCACAGTTAAAAGCTTTTGAGTTTTATATACACAGAAGTAAGAATTATTTTGACTGGTAAATAACAGGATTCCTCCAAATGCTAATGTTGTCATCTGAAGAAACATATATTGATCTGTGTTTCAGATTCGTTCAAATCAAAACTGACAGTTCTTGTTTCTTATGAAATAATGCTAGTCATTATGCTTTCAGCTATCTGTCACTCACACACCATTGTGGAAATTAGCAAACGACAACAATCTAATCAATACCCACTGGACAATTCTCAAAAAAGGAACAAAATATGATCACATTTGTATTATACAAGCTTCTTCCAGCACTGCTATCTAAATAGATCATGCGGTCGAGCTTGTGAAGAGTTTACTTTTCTAATTGTTTACTGTTGTTGTTTTGGTCATCACTGTTGTTTTTATTTGTGTCATGGAAGCATGGACAGTTAATTGGAACCCCGTCTATTTGAGCCTTTAGCTCCCTAAAAAAGATAAAAATAAATTGTTGTGGTAGAACTTTAAAGAATTTCAAGAGTTACTTCTCCCAAGAATTGTAATTATAGTATGTCATTAATAATAATTAATAATAACAATAATAAAAACAATTTTCCCAGTGAAAGGTTGCAGCTGGAAGGCCTTCCGCTGTGTAAAACATATGCTGGATAAGTTGGCGGTTCATTCCACTGTGGTGACCCCAGATTAATAAAGGGACTAAGCTGAAGAAAATGAATGAATAAATGAACTAGATTTGATCACTTGTAGCTTAATAGCTTGTTTTGTGCATCATATAATTTTGTGATTTCTAGGTTATGGAAAATGGCATGTGAAATTAGGATGTGAAAAAGAGATTTTTAATCATTGGTAAATATGAGAGACACAAACCTTCCAGTTTATGTTTACAGTGTCTGTCTTACAGACTAGTAAATTTATTCATTGCAACAGTATGTATGCAGAATTAGCGACACCGGTGGCCATTATGTGAACTGCAGCCAGCAACTTATTACGCAACATATGCTTATTGTGGATACGTACCCCTGTCTACATTTCTGCAGAGTGTGAATTATGTACCCAGAGGTACATATGGCTGCATTTTGTCTTCTATTTAACCGATATGGGGTGGTACGAAGCCGCCAATGACTTCTCTTCTTTTTAGTACTACGAGCTGACCGCTTACCTCTGTACAAAGGACTTTTTCAGTGTCACCAGTTTGCCAGTAGCTTGGCATGTGCATCAATGGACTTGAGATGCAGAGAGAAAATGACTGTAATGATGGGCTTTGAGTCTGGTGAAGAACAGTCACATAAACCAGGTAAAACAAAAGCAAACAATTAAATAAACAACAGGCTAAAAATGTGGTGAAATAACACGGCCATTATGGCTTTTTATTCTAGATTGCTTTTTTGAAAATTGGTTAATGCGAGAATAGGACAAGTAAGAGAAAATTGAGATCATTAAAAAGCGTACACAGCAGCCTCTGGTGGATTTACAAAAACTGCGAGCAAACGTACCTCCAGTTATTTCACTGTCCCCAGAAATATAAACCTGGGTACATATCCGTAATAAGCCTATAGGTAAAGAAATATTAGTTTTGCTCTTTACTTTTTATAACAAAATAAAAACAAAATGACAGCAGTGAGTAAACAGTGGAAAACATCTAATCTAAGCATTTTTTTGTGTCGATTAGCATCTAATCGACATCTAAACATAGACATCTCAACTGAAACAAGTTTTGTCTGTCAGTGAAAATGATAATAGACATAAGTCTAAAAATAGGCTGGTCATCAAATAGACAAGAATGAATGACTACACGTGAAGTCTGATTATTTGATGACTAGTCTATTTTTATGTCTATTGGATTTTCTCTACCAAGATGCTTTATGGATTATTTGCACAAGCTCCATCATGACGTTTGATTATACAGAATATTTGAGACTTTAGACTTTGAATTATTCATACACTTACATTACAGTACATAATAGCACTTTCGGCATTATACTGGACATTATAAACATTCATTTCATGTGACAGAGAACAGAAAAAGGGCTCTCTGGAGAGAGTGTGTGTAAACGTCAAATCCTTTTGATTTTCCCTGCAAAAATGTCCTTCACATAAAAAGTCTACAGGCTTTCACGGACAACCTAGGAAATTGGAAAACTTTTGTTACAAGCTGTTCACTCAGTGACATTAAAAAAGCAATTAAGGTGTAAAAATTATTATATATAATTCTCACTTTAAGGCCAGTTCACCCTTGATGAAGAGGCTATTCAAAATGAACAGACACAATACGTATTCCAGTTAATGAACATCTTAAAAATGAACACTTGAACTTAACATGTATGATATATATAGATTCAACAAGGTACTGGAAATATTTCTCTGAGATTTTGGTCCATATTGACATAATAGCATCATGCAGTTGCTGCAGATTTGTCAGCTGCACATCCATGATGCAATTCTCCCATTCCACCACATCCCAAAGGAGCTATATTGGATTGAGATCTGGTGACTGTGGAAGCCATTTGAGTACAGTGAACTCATTGTCATGTTCAAGAAACCAGTCTGAGATGATTCGCTCTTTATGACATGGTGAGTTATCTTGCTGGAAGTAGC
The DNA here is from genome assembly GCF_052040795.2 of Danio rerio. Classification (NCBI taxonomy): domain Eukaryota; kingdom Metazoa; phylum Chordata; class Actinopteri; order Cypriniformes; family Danionidae; genus Danio; species Danio rerio. The sequence continues at coordinate 21,539,106 of NC_141040.1, forward strand.
CATCAGATGATGGGTACACGGTGGTCATAAAGGGATGGACATGGTCAGCAACAATACGCAGGTAGGCTGTGGCATTGACGTGATGCTCAGTTGGTACCAATGGGCCCAAAGTGTGCCAAGAAAATGTCCCCCACACCATTACTCCACCACCAACAGCCTGAACCATTGACACAAGGCAGGATGGATCCATGCTTTAATGTTGTTGACGCCAAATTCTGACCCTACCATGCGAATATCGCAGCAGAAATCAAGACTCATCAGACCAGGCAACATTTTTCCAATATTCTGTTATAAAATTTTGGTAAATCTGTGCAAATTGTTGGCTTGGTTTTCTGTTCTTAGCTCACAAGAGTGGCATCCAGTGTGTACTTCTGCTGCTGTAGTCCATCTACCTCAAGGTTCGACATGTTGTGCGTTCAGAGATGCTCTTCTGCATACCTCATATACTGCATACTGTTGCCTTTCTATCAGTTCAAACCATTTAGGTCATTCTCCTCTGACCTCTGGCATCAGCAAGGCATTTGCACCCTCAGAAATGCCGCTCACTGGATATTTTCTCTTTTTTGGACATTTTCTGTAAACACTAGATATGGTTGTGCATGAAAATCCCAGTAGATCAGCAGTTTCTGAAACACTCAGACCAGCGTGTCTGGCATCAACAATCATGCCATGTTCAAAGTAACTTAAATCACTTTCTTCCCCCTTCTGATTCTCAGTTTGAACTGCAGCAGATCGTCTTGACCATGTCTACATGCCCAAATGCATTGAGCTGCTTCCATGTGATTGGCTGATTTTGGACAGTTTTTTTTTTTTTAGATTTGCAAAACAGACAATGGACTTTTTGGTGGTGGTGCAGTTAATAGCACTTTCGCCTCACAGCTAGAAGGTCGCTGGTTCGAGCCTTGGCTGGGTCAATTGGCATTTTTGTTTGGAGTTTGCATGTTCTCCCAGTGTTTGTGTGGGTTTCCTTTAAGTGAGATGGGTTGTGGCTGGAAGAGCATCGCTGCATAAAAACAATATCTGGATAAGTTGGCAGTTCGTTCCACTGTGGCGACCCCAGATTGGTGAAGGGACTAAGCCAAAAAGAAAATGAGGGAATGAATGAGGCGATGCAGTGGTGCAGTAGGTACTGCTGTCACCTCACAACAAGAAAGGTTGCTGGTTCTAGCCTCGGCTGGGTCAGCTGGCGTTTCTGTGTGGAGTTTGCATGTTCTCCCTGCATTCACATGGGTTTCCTCCAGGTGCTCCGGTTTCCCCCACAGTCCAAAACCATACGGTACAGGTACATTGGGTAGGCTAAATTGTCCATAGTGTATAAGTGTGAATGAGTATGGATGTTTTCCAGAAATGGGTTGCGTCTGGAAGGGCATCCGCTGCGTAAAAAATGTGCTAGATAAGTTGGTGGTCCATTCCACTGTCGCGACCCAAGATTAAGAAAGGGACTAAGCCAAAAAGCAAATAAATGAATGAAAGAATGAATGAATGGACTTTTTCTTTGGAAAATTGCACAAAAATGTTGTAAACGACAACACATCTTAATGTGTTGCTATAAGGCTTTTTTGTTAATAATTGTCTTTCACACAATGTGTAAAGTAGCCGTCTGTGAAAAAAAAAAAAAATTTAAATAACAGATAACAAAAATGTAATTGTAATTGTAGTTGGCAAACATATCAGTAAATCTAAATAAAAACGTGTCAAACATCTGTGTCTGGAGTGAAGTGATTCCATGCTGCTTTTTAGTGTAGTGGATTTATTTTTTTCAAAGTACAACATGCCAAGCTTTATTGCCATTTGATTGGATGAAAATTGTCCACTCTCATGGACTGCAGGCTTTAAATTAGATGAAATGCTCAGAAACCACAAAACAATGGGCTAATATGTGATGGGGGTCCGAAGGGGTCACTGTCAATTTGATGAAGTTGATCCTTATGCCTGTTTAATATGGTCCATGGTCACCCTTGTAAGATGTTCTAAGATGTGATTAAATCAAATGAATGTGTTCAATCTTTTTCCTCAAAAAGATTTAGTTGCTTTAATGAAACATTTTAAATATAGTAAAATTACATGTTTAAGTAGTGTACGGAGCACTGATGGAAAGAGTACATAAAAATCATAGTTAAAGTACCATTACTTGCCCAAAAAAGTAGTGCAAGTAGATGTAATTGTAAATATTGCTCAAAATATGAGTAAAAAAGTACCCCTTTTTAAAGTACTCAAGAGGAGCGAGTATTGAGTATTACACTGTGAAAAGCTAATGCGCTTACTATACATGCAGTTTGTGCAGGGATAAGTAAACGTAACATTCTGTAGTGCATTTAGAGATCTTCATATATTCGTTCTTTCGTTCCTGCCTTCCATTGTTTGTTCGTTCTGTCCTTCCTTCATTCATTCGTTTTTTCATTCCTTTCTTCATTCATAAGATCCTTCCTTTATGCCTTTCTTCATTTATTTGTTCATTCATTCATTGGTTCATTCTTTTGTTCCTTTCTTAGTTTGTTCAGTCCTTCCTTGAATCCTTAATTCATTCCTTTGGTCCTTCCTTTATAAGATTGGTCCTTCCTTCCTCTCCTCATTCGTTCCATTTAGTGATCATTTAAGTCTGTTTGGTGATTTCCATGATCATACAGTCAACATACTTCATTTTCTTATCAATGACATGCAGTCCAAGCAGTCTCTGGTTGACCAAACAATCTCAATGCGTGTAAAGATTTTGGACATCTTCTTTATACACTTTTAATGCTTCCAAATGGTTTGCTGCATTTATAAAGCGCCCATGTATTGAGGTAGTTCATTATGATGCGATTTACTTTCTATGTGTGATTTGATTGGACAGGAATCGCAGGACAGATTTTTCTACTTTAACCAGTCACCATAGAAGGAGTAAAAGAACCGATACTAAAAAAAACTATATGAACTATACGAGCACTAAAAAAATATACTCAAGGGAAAGTAAGAGTACATGTTATTAAAACTACTCAATAATTTACAAATCCTGAAGAAAACTACTGAATTACAGTAACTGTATTATTTGTAATACATTACTTTACACCACTAAGGACAACATTAAAACAGCTGTTAAAGCAGCCAAACGGCAGTGCGTCATCTTGCCTTATTTCTTATTCACCTTTTCTCTGCACTTCCTTTCTTACAATGCATAAGCAGATATGTATGTTTATGATTAGCCCCTCATTTGCATAAACGCACCATTATAATATTTCTGCTTCTATTTATCCAATAAATTATAAGGTAGATTGCTGAATGACCTCTTCACTTGAGTAGCTTCCATAATGATGTTTACTTTCTTGAAATGAGATTTTGAGAAACGTCTTTCATAAGCTCTACAATAACACTCTGACCTCTGAAAATATTCATCGCATTCATCATCAATACTGCAGTGTTTTTAATAAATTTGCAAGGACAACGCTACAAAAGAAGCTCTTTTTTTTTCTCTTGCTCTCTCTCACGACTGAATCCTCCCATTTTTTTATCCTCCTACAATGCGTCCGTTCTTCCAGAAGGTTCCGCTGACCATGAAAATTAAACAGTGATTACACATTGTTCGCGTTTACAAGGCAAGCATACAAGTCTCTCCAGCGATATCTCATTTACAATGCTGAAAAGGCCCATTTTGTGGCTTGTCAGGATTGAAACATTATGGAGTGTGTCACTTCTAGTCATGACAGTACACTCTGCCTCTACCACTATCCATCAGAGCTGTCAAATACCCACAATGCCCGCAGGGTACCAAGCCATGGTGACTCCAAAAGAATCCCGCTTCGGCTGTTTTGCTGTCTCTCGACACACTCCTGCTCTAGTTTGAGCCGCTGTAACCCTTCAGTGATGGACTCCGCTGTCAAACTCCAAAGGTGCGAGGGTCACTTTTCCTCCGAGCTGTAATTTATGCACTCCCGCGTTGACCTCCAGAATGTTCCTGCGAACTCTTGCTCTGGGTTTCATTATTCAGGGGCTGAAATTAATAACCATCATTGTGTTCGCGAGACTATACGAGCATGTGTGTGTATAATGTTGCTGCATGGCCCTGAGGCTGTGCTCGTCTTTTTGAGAGACAAGAACAGGAAATGAATTCCTGGTGCCGTGGCTTGTATTTGGGGGGAAAAAACACAAGCGCCGATCTGCAATGTGGTCATGATGTGTGTTTTACACTGACCTAGGGAAGTGGTTTGTTTATTGTTGCCACTGCAAGAGATGGTTCAGGAACAGTATGTGTGCAAAAAAAAAAAAAAAAAAAAAGAAAGAAAAAATGGATGGCTTAGTTCCTCTTTTGGTTATTTTTGTGGTATGAGACACACTGGCTGACCCTGGGAGAGGCAGAATGGAGACTGTTTCTGTCAAGCATGTACTGTCCTGCAGTAACACAATGGGAAGCTTTCACATGGTCACCCCAGCTGTCTCATCAAAAAGGCATATGAGTAATGTTCAAAATACATGCAAAGAGAATAGAGACTGAACAGACTTCTGAACTAGTAAGGGGCTTCTTGTGTGCATTTTTAGCTGAGGCACAAAGGTGATTTGCCGTTTTTTTGCTATATATATATATATATATATATATATATATATATATATATATATATATATATATATATATATATATATATATATATATATATATATATTTATGTTTTATTATCCTCCAACACACAGCCATTAAATGTGGGTAGTGGAAGCTCAAATGTGTAAGCTTGATACAGTATAAGAGAACCTATGCAATCTCAAGGGAATTTTTTATTTAGTGGCTAATTTGTATGAATTTGTAAGATCTCATTGGTACATTTCCCAGCTAGCAAAGTTCATGTGACTCAAATCCGGCCCACACCAGACACTTACATCTGGCCCACACACCACAAGGAATGATGGCACTTAGATGGTCTGCTCCTGTTTGTCAGATCTGAGCCACAATTAAGCCATAGCAATAACACACATCAACTAGAATTCAATCAAATAACTGAGAACTGATCCTGTTCTGGGCCACAGTTTGCTTTTATTGTGGCCCAGATCTGGCCTACACCAGACACTTGCTTCCGGACAACATACTGAATGGAATGATGGCTCTAGGGTGGTCCACTCCTGTTTGCCAGATCTTGGACACAAGTCTGAATATTTGCCAAAAGTGGTCCACATATGTTTTAAAGTAACTGGGCCAGACGTGCCATATCTTCTTTGGGCCACTTTAGGCTCACAGCGACATTAGCCAGAGCTTACTGTATCGAATATTCACAAAAAAATGGTCCACATATGTATTAAGTTAACTGGGCCACATTTGCCATATCTTCTCTGGGTCACTATAGGCTTAAATCCACATTAGCTGAAGCTTACTGTACTGAATGCTTGCCAAAAGTGGTCCACATATGTTTTGCGATAACTAGGATACATTGGTCATATCTTAACTGGGCCACTTTAGAATCAAAGCCACATTACACAGAGCTTACTGTGCCAAATATTTGACAAAAGTGGCCCACATTTGTTTTAGGATAACTGGGCCACTATTGGGCACAAATCCACATTAGCCAGAGCTTGCTGTGCCAAATATTTGCCAGAAAGGGCCCACATATGTTTTATGATAACTGGGCCACATTTTCCATATATTATCTGGGCCACATTAGCCAAAGTTTAGTGTACCAAATATTTGCCAAAATTGGCCCATTTATGTTTTAAAATAACTTGGTCACATTTGCCATATTTTCTTGGGGCCACTTTAGGCTCACAGCTGCATTAGTCAGAGGGTATTGTGCCAAATATTTGCCAAAAGTGGCCCACATATGTATTGAGATAACTGGGCCACATTTGCACCTATGTGAGCCACTTTGGGTTTACACCCAGATTAGCCTTAAATGACTATGACACATTTTTACAAACTGTGGCACGTATTTGTCCTCCGTCATTTGGGCCAAATTTACCATTTTCCACATGGGCCACATTAGGCTCACGGTCAGATTACATTTAGCCATTTATGCCAAATATTTGCCTTAAATGGCCCATATATGAATTGGAATCTTTTGCCCTCTTTTGCCATTGTACATGTGGGCCACTTCCGAATTACATTCATTTTGTCTGGGCTGAAGGAAGACCACCAGTGTCACATAACTGCCTAAAGGGGCCCACATTTGTATGTTATTTGGGTTTGGTATGATTTGCTCATCCCTCATTAATGTTTTTTTTTTTTTTTTTTTAAATAAATCTATAGAGTTTTTAAAATTAGTTATTGTTAGAAATGTGATAATACACATGTCACATAATCACTCAATCAATTGATTCATTAATTTACCCTAGTAAGTTTAAAACAGCCTTATTACATTAGTCAAACTTAACATACATGTTTATTTTAAGTCTTCAATAACTTACTGGGTTTACACAATTTTTATAAGGATTGTATATTTTGTAATAGGATACTGTAAGACTAATGTCAGTTGTGATATGTGCTACTCTTTAGCAATATGGGAACCACTTATTACAATAACTTGTATAGATGTAAACAATAATTATGAATATGTCTTAGACGTTGCTGAAAAACACCTAAATTAACACTTAATCTCAAAATGTCTTCTCTTTTAGTAATGCAGTCCAGCGCAAAGCATGACAATTACAGATCCACCGCCTAGTTAGATATCACAAAAAATGCCTAACGTGTTTAATTCAAATGAAGTATGCTCGGTTTTAAATATTTTGGTAGATACAACACAATGGGGTGACATGGTGATGCAGTAGGTAGTGCTGTCACCTCACAGCTCACAGTAGGCTAAATTGTCCATAGTGTATGTATGTGAATGAGTGTGTATGAATGTTTCCCAGAGATGGGTTGCAGCTGGAAGGGCATCCACTGCATAAAACATATGCTGGATAAGTTGGTGGTTCATTCCGCTGTGGTGACCCCAGGCTAAGAAAATTAATGAAATGAAAAGAAAATGAATGAAATTAATGAATGAACAACATAATGTAATTAAGTCAAAATATTCAAAAAAATTGCAAATTTAGCAATTTTTTTATTAAAACTGAACAGGAGGTCAAAAACGTTTTTTTTTAAATGGACCAGTTACTCAATTATATATTTGTGGTTAAAAAGTAAGAAATACTTTTTTAAAAGAAAGAAACTGAGATTAATACAAAGATCAAAGTGTATTTGTTTCTAATTAATTTAAAACTATTATTTTATTTTTTATGATGACAATTGATACCCTTAACTGGTCTGATTATCCTTATCTATTATCTGTGTTACATTCTCTGAACATTCCTTAATGTTCCTTATGTGTGTACATGTTAGCATGTAGCATTAATATAATTTGGATGGAATGTTCTAATAAAATTTTATAAAATGTTCTGAGAAAATGAATATAACATTATACATTGAAACATTATGAAAACATTTTAAATAATTCTATTATAACCATAAAATAATGCTAATACAATGTCTAAGGGAGTGGTTTCCAAACTTTTCAGCCTGTGACCCCTAAAATAACAGTGACTCATGACCCCAAATTCCTCTTAGGTGGTTATAAATATGCAAATACAACATACAACATTACGGCTATATATAAACACGATCAAATTGACAACACAAAAAATGTGCAACAGTCAAACAACCATATAATTTCATTGTCATTTATTATTAGTTTAATTGAATATTAATGGTGGGCACAATGTTTTCAGCACAAGTCTATTCTTGGTTTAGTTTTGGAGACCGCCATCATTCTCAATATTCAGTTGTTGCCTGTATTTATTTTTAAGGCATTTGATTGCCATAAAGGTGTCAGAAAGTTGTCAGAAGAACTGCTATTTTTATTTTCTGTAGGTCATGGATAAAATAATGTAATTCTCATAGTTTAATAAAATTAATTTCACTTTTGGAAATCCCCAAGCGACCCCCTGTCATTGTCCTGCGACCCCCACTCTATTAACAACTGGTCTAATGAAGTAGACAATAAGAACCTTCCACAATAATGTTTTATTACTTAATAAGAATGTTGTGGAAACATTCTTAGAGCATTAATATTTTCCAGATGGAATAATCTAATGATGTATTAATAAACCATAACAATATAACCTACCAAAAATATATACATTGTTTAAAAACAGTACATAACTTAAAGGGAACATTAAGGGAATGTTTTTAGAACCTAAAATTGTTAGCTGAGCACACAGCAAATCAGCTGGTTTAAGCTATTCAGAAAGGTTATGCAATATGTGTGCATGCAGAAGGAACAAAAATGACTGATTATTGACCTTAGGCTAATTTTCACCACAACAAGCACTTTTGCATTACCGTGTGAGCGTTTGGGTGTCTTTAATTCAAATGGATCTACAGTCTCAGCCTTCACAGATGTTGGAGAGGTTCAGTGGTGACAGCTGCGATCCCGCTAACATCCTAAAACTTCACATCCAATAAGGGGGAGATGAGAAATAAAGAGAGCGAGAAAAGGAGAGAAGCTTTTTTTAAATTATTGAGTATTTACGCATCCCACCTCCGTTCATACTGCACTCGCTTCATACATCAAAGATGCTAATAAGTAAAAAATAACGCTCCTGGATTTGATTTATATTCAGCATGTAAATCAGATGAAGGACCTCCGCATCCAGCTTTTTCAGTTTTAGCGTCAGCCTTATTTTCATTATGCATTCATATGTGTTTACTTGATAGTAAAATCACTTAATAGAGGATTTGAGGCAAATGCAGATTGAAGTCCAAAAGCAAAATGGATGCCAAAGTGAAAAATAATTAAATTAAATGAAATTCAAAACATTTATAGCTTTGTGAATGTTGAAGCGAAAGGTACAGTAGATTGTCATCTTTATCTTTCTTTATTTTTAGAGCTGCACATAAGCTGTGTTATTTTTGTGCTGTCATGGAGAATTATGTGAAATGGTTTGTCACAAACCTTGAAAAAACATGCAGTATAAAGTCACCTCTGTTATAAACCAAGCAAACAAGTGTTTTCTGTCAGAAATGTTTAGTATTTTTCATTGACTATAAAAGATTAACTAACCAAATAGCAGGCAATACGCATAATTGCAAAGTATTATGTTCAGTAGCATGAAACGCTGAGTCCTGCTTAACATCAAGCCCCCATTTGAACCCAACCAACCCACTTGTCTTAAAAAAATGATTAAGTTCTCCCTATACACTTAAAAATTTGACTTGTTGTCCTGCTTGTCTAAACTACATATCCAAAATGAGTTGAAACAACTCAGTTCTTAAGTATTTTTGCAGACAACTTAAATTTGTATGTTCAATTAACTTAAATTTTGTCAAAATGACGTAATTTGTTTAGGACAACATGGAGGAATTGTGTGGAAACCAGCATTTTTTACAGTGTACAATGTAGTGCCTTATTTTAGTTGCTATCAATATGATGATATGGGGCAGCAAGGTGGCTTAGTGGTTGGCATTGTCGCCTCACAGCAAGAAGTTCAGTGGTTTGAGTCCCGGCTCAGTTGGCATTTCTGTGTGGAGTTTGCATGTTCTCCTGCTGTAGGCGTGGGTTTCCTCCAGATGCTCTGGTTTCCCCCACAGTTCAAAGACATGAAGTATAGGGGAATTGGATTAACTAAATTGGCCATTGTGTATGTGTGTGTGCATGAGAGAGTGTAAAGGTGTGTCCCAGTACTGGGTTGCAGCTGGAAGGGCATCTGCTGCGTAAAACATATGTTGGATAATTAGCAGTTCTTTCTGCTGTGGCAAACCCTGATGAATAAAGGGACTAAGCTAAAAGAAAATGAATGAATGAATGAATGAACGAACAAACGAACGAACGAACGAACGAATGAACGAATGAACGAACGAATGATAAGAAATGTGCTGTTTGACTTATGTAATTTCTGTCATAGTATGCAATTATTGTGTCCTTGTTAAAAACTACTGAATAAATATTAGCCTGCCTGCTTTGGTGGACATACAGCCTTATGCTGGGTTCACACTAATTGCAAATTTAAGCACTGTATACATTACATACAGTCAACAAAAACACAACATTTAGCTGGGTTGTGCAAATGAGATTGGATGCGTCATGCATTTGCTGAAAACACACAAAATTCACTCCAATCAAATATTCTACTTAAGTAAAAACATTTGTGCAAGCAAAAAACATTCCACAAATCTAATGTGGGTGACGCAATGCTTCACTTCCTGAATCCAGCACCATTGTACATCTGTTCTCTAATAGCGGAAGACTCTTTTCAAAGTCATGACTGCCTAAAATCTGTAATAAATATGTCATATACTGTAAGTGGACAGTCATATTTAAGTAATGACTACAGTATAAAAGTTTATCAAATGTTTTAAAAAAGTATACTAACCCATATCCATATCTGCCAACATGAATGAATCACTCTTTCCCTTAATTCTTGGTCCATGCAGTTGGCTATTGTGCACATACAGAGGAGAGAGATGCGTCTCTGTGTGTCACTAACAACTTGTTCAGTGGTGTTCTGTATAACTTCATGACATTATCGTAAATGCCACTTTTTTATTATTTCACAATGTCAGTTTTAGCTGAGGCCAAATGAGTGGTCAAGCTTGTTGACATGGGGGCACTGGCCTGAAAATCCAATCATATGAAAACAATTCCATTATGCAACACAGGCTCATTGAAAATGCATGCTTCAGCCAACAATTTTGTGAAACTGATAAAATGAACGCTATTAGTTTATTTTCACTCCAAGGATATTTGCAGGGACATATCATTGACGAATGCAGGATTGACTGCTATCTCTATTTAGACAACTTTTCTGATGTGGTCAGTTTGACTTTGTCAGTAGTATGTGGATGCAGCCTTTATGATGCAAGCTGAGAATGCACATCTCAGCCATGCAGTGTCAGACACAATGCACTCAATGGAGCTAGTGATGTCACAGTGAGGGGTAGGGTATGTGAGCCCATTAAAAAGCACTAATGCAACTGCATCAGGTCTGCACCCAGAACCCTTTTGACTTCATATGGTGCTGTACTTGTGATGCAGAGGGCTCAGAATAGAGTCTGGTTAAGCACAGTTCCACAAAACAGATAAAAACAATGTAGAATCAAGACAAACTCAACAAGACAATTCCCACTTACTCATAGATGTGTATCTGAAACTTACAGCAATACTTACCTTAAGTAATGCATTTCAGATTAGAGCATAGCTCGGTCCCAAAAAATTAAACCTAAGCCTGTGCACCTTGTGTCTGAGCCCGACCCGGTCTAACACTTTAACTGTAATTATGAGCCTGAGTCGATTTAAACCTGACTATTTTTTTTAATACATAGACTATTATAACATTCACTTTTAACTACAATTCTGTGTTGTTTAAACTACAGATGTGTGTGTAGAATTATCCTAATGAATGATGCAACAAGGACGAAGCATGTAAACTCCATTGTTTGTTTATTCAGAACGCATCATAACAAAAGAGGACACTAAGGCTGACTACCATCCTTTTTGTCATGGCAAGCCTGCTTCATGTGTCTGTTCATTGTGGAAGTTCCCACTATCATTACACCTCAGACCGCACACACCTGTAGACCATGTTAACAGATTAGACCTTTCATACTGCACGCAGAAGCAGTGCATCAGCGAGGTGCATGAGCAGAGCTGAAGAAGCAGTGCCGCAATCATTTCGCTGCTGGGTCTATTTTTTAGAGACAGTCTTCGCTGCAGCCCACAGCTTGATGACATAGTTGACCGGCCCCACTACGTAGTTGACGATTGCCCACACCTCCCCTTAATCTAAACCCAACCGTCGCAGTAGCATTGGCGTTACCTTAGTGGACACTACAAGGTCCACTACGTTGTTGTCGATTGCCAACACTTCTCCATACCCTAAGCCCAAACATCACAGTAGCATGGGCATTACCTTAGTGGGCGGTACAAGGTTCACTACGTTGTTGATGATTGCATAAGTCATCAAGTTGCTGGCTGCAGCGAGGACATCTTGATTTTTGCCGATGCTCACGCTCAATTAAAGTTACAGTGCATTGATAATGACCAAAAACACATTGAATGGCAGTAAAAAGTACCCAATAAATGCATCGATGAGATCCACAGATTTTTTTTTATGCACTGCTTCTGTTCTACATATGCGCTACGCACACGCTGCTTCACCTCTGCTTGTGCTTGCAGTGTAAATGTTTGCCAGGGCGGAGATGTTGTTGCAGGAGGTAAAGCTTACTGCGCATTATAAGCATTGCGAATTGTGCAACTTTGTAGACCCACACCTGCAAATCTGTCAACATCTCTTATTTTCACTGGGATGTGAAAATAAGGAATAAAAAACTTAAAACTTAAAAACCAGACTTTCTCATGTACAGAATCCATTTGGGAAAGAGCGTCTATTTATCACTATGAAGCTCGTCAGCTGACAGTCGCGCACTGCTATATGATTGTTTTGAGGATTGCATAGGAGGGGTGATGGCACCTGTAATGAAAAGGAAGGGAATCCTGCCGTTTTTATATTTATTTCAAAGTGTTTTCATGCCTAAATAAAACTAAAGCACAGAATAGATTCACTAAGAGCAAGCTGCATCCTCTGGTGGTTCGACAGTATGGCTAGCATATAGGGAGGATCGGCTCTTTAATGTTTATTGCCACCCTTCAGAAAAACACTAAAAAACAAGAGACATATGAGAAAATACCTTTAGAAGATGATAGCGGGATAGAACCGTAAATTACGGGAGAATACCGAGAAAAACGAGAGGATTGACAGGTGTGCTCATGTATTGCTCAGTCCGACTTTGCTAAAATATTTATATAAAATTTCTAAATATGGCATAGCTTTCCGTCCAGTAAGGCTAATTATATATTAAAAAATGCTTTATCATGGCCCAGCCTGAAGAAAATGGCAGGTAATATCAGCCCAAGTCGATTGTTGCTAGACCGGAAATAGTTTTAGCCGGAAGTTAACCAGAATTATTTATATTACTTATTAAATTTCCCATTTATTGTATTTTATTATTATCTACGCTCACCCCAACCACAACCATCGCAGTAGTGTAAAAACATTAGTTGTACCGACTATGATTTATGCTTTCTATTAAACTACCCAATAAATTATATTTTTAACGCCTCCCCCGACCCCAACCCTAAACCCAACTGTCACATGACTGTAAAAATATGCATTATTATTATTATACAGAGTCATAAAAATGCTGCTATATTGATGAATCTCGACTTTACCACCCAAGTCTGGGCTAGGGCTCGGGCAGACAATCTAAACTCTATTTCAGATATACAAAAATGTACACAGCGCCCTCTAGTATATTGAACTTCAGAAGGATGGATGGAAGATGTTCATATCATACACTCATTAGTTAAACCAAAGAATGTAACTATGTTTAAATTAAACAATTCACTTATGTTTGTCTATTAAAACCAAGAGATGTTTTGGGGGGAAAAAAATTAAAAGTTCAGCAACTAAATAGATTAAAGCTAAATTATGAATGTTATGTTGATTAACCAATATTACATTACCTTTGTGTAACTAACTTAAGTAAATATTCTTTCTTTAAAGTAACTTAACTCTGTTAACAACTTAACATGTTGACAAAAAAGCCAAGATATCATTTTATGAGTGTATGTCTTATGTTTTGAAAGTATCATATACAGTATATATAGTAAAGATCTATATAAAGTGACATTTCAGCCACTGGCTTAGCATGAATAATACAGTGTGTTTAGTTGTTTTTGTGGATCCATGTGACGGGGGATCATTTTGACAACGCTTGCTGTCTCTACTCGAAGTTTGTTGTCCATTGGTGAATACTGTTGTTCCCTAGCATCGTTGAAGTAAACTTTTCAGTAGATTCCTCCAAACTTTGCCCAACTCAAAGGTGACCTTATTAAATGCAGCTGCGTTTTATCTCACCTGGGCGTTAAATGCTTAATGTTGTGCATGCTGCATAACCGTTGTGTGAGTGAGTGCTGAGTTTGCACCAAATGGCATCAGACAAGTTCAAGAGAGCAGTGTACAAACACACACAAACACTGCATGATGTGCAGCTGCTCTACTCCTGCCAGATAAACTCATAGTTGTTCTCCAAACACAATCAGATATATATTTACCTTATCTCCACTGGTACAGCTTTGTCCCACAGGCTTAAGCGCAAACCTTCAGATGTGCAAGGTTCTAGCAAGCCCTAGAAGAGAGTAGGACAATCGTATTTACTTTATACGCTGCAGTTACTCCCCGTAGAGGGAGACAGGCAGAAGAGAAGCAGTAGATAAAGCGAGTTTGTAGAGTTTGTACTCGCTTCTCCAGCTGTGGGATTTGAGGGATGAAGAATGCTGAGTTTTTAATGGAGCCGTGAAGAGTTTTTAATGGGTTAAAGTTTTGGAAGTGAGTTTGAGCGCGGGTTATTAGGACTTGCGGAATCAGGACACTCGGCACTCAGAGCAGTTAATTATTAACTGTAATAAATAAATTACTGGCAGCAGTAACTCGTGGCCTAACCCTGGCCTTTGACTTCAATTCCAGGCCGAATGTTAGAGCAGGAGTACAGCAAGTGGATCGCTAGTACAGCAAACATTCATGCTCATGTTCAGCTAAGAATAACTTCTCAGAGACTTCCCCAATGATTTGTGTACTACCGCTACTACTAATATGTTACTTCTACTACTATACTACTACTATACTGTCACTACTACTACTGCTACTACTACTACTACTATACTACTACCACTACTACTACTACTACTACTACTTCATACTACTACTACGCTACTACTACTACTAATAATAATAATATTATTATCATTAATAATAATAATAATAATAATTTCCCAAGGTTGGGTTGTGGCTGGAAGGGGATCCGCTGCGTAAAACCGTGCTGGATAAGTTGGTGGTTCACCCGGATTAAAAAAGGGACTAAGCTGAAAAAAAAAATGAATGAATGAATAACAATAATAAATACTACAACTACAATTATACTGCTATTTATAATGCATGTTATTTCTACTAATAATAACTATAATAATAATAATAATAATAATAATATATGTTACTACTACTAATTCTACTACAACTGCTGCTACGACTACTTCTACTACTATTACTACTACTACTACTACTACTACTACTACTACTTCATACTACTACTACTGCTACTACTACTACTACTAATAATAATAATAATAATAATAATAATAATAACTATACTACTGTTTTACTACTACTACTACTACTACTACCAATACTACTATAGTACTACTACTAAACTACTATTCTACTACTACTACTATACTGACACTACTGTATTTTGCTGCTGCTACTACTACTATACTACTATACTACTGCTTCTACTATACTGACATTACTACTACACTACTTTTATAGTACTACTACTATACCGCAATTTTACTACTACTACTATTACTACTACTGTAGTTGTACTATTTGACTACTACTACTACTACTACTACTACTATACTACTACCACCACCACTACTATTACATGACTCTACTACTATAGTACTTCTATTTTACTACTAATATTACTACTGCTACTTCTATACTTATATTACTACCACCACCACTACTACTACTACACTACTACTACAGTATTACTATTTAATAATACTAATACTATAAATTAAACTAGAAAAAAGTTATACAATCATCATCATAAGCATCAACATCATATTCATTAGTAACTGTCAATGATTTTTTTTTAAATGTGTCTGTCCTAATCAGAATCGATTTAAATAAATATTTTTCTCACAGTTTCTCACTGAGTTTATATTTTAAAATGGTTAGTAATAAATAAAAAAACAATACATCTAATGATGGGACATTATAAGCTAATATTTACCTACGGTAATTATAAATATAAAGGTGAATTTCACTTGCAATAAAGGCTGTACATCTTGAAAATGCAACTTAACTTTTTACAGTTCCAATTACATGAAATAATGAAATGTTAATATATTCATTTACAATAGTAATTTATATCCTGATAATGCTGTAGGGTCCAGCCAGTTGGTCCAATGACGGTATCCAATGGTGGATGAAGGTTCACTGCATGTTCGGTCTTTCCAGTGCACAATGTTGATTTATATTAAACTTAAATCATATCTGACTCCAATTTTAGTATGAGGTGGTTTAGAATATTAATATATTTATCCTCGTTTTATCTGACTCCAATTATAAAACATTAAGAAGATTATATCAATATGTAATTTAGATAAATGTTTGAACCGTTTGTCTTCACTAGTAACTATTACATCCGTTCATTCGGGTGCTCATGTCGCTCAGAGAAATCGCCTCGGCCAAAGGCGTCCCTCACGATTACACTCTGGTCATTCTTGAATATTAAACAGAGGTAAATTGACTAATACTTTAGATGGCCGCTACCAGCGCGCTCGTTCTAAAATACTTTAGTTAGTCCCGCTTAGATGTACACCTTTGAGTTAAGACAATCATCATTTCTAATTAGAGGTTAGGGCATTAATATAAATGTACCCGACTACTGGACTCTATAGTAACTTTGGTTTTCACCAAGCCCATATGAACTTAATTTAGAATAATATTACCTTCAAACAAAGGTCGGGTACCCAATCTAGGTTAGTCGTGCAACACCTTGTTGACCTAGACGGAAGTTATCGCCCTTTCCACCTAAGTACACATGAATCAATATCAAGAGTCAGCCGGATCCCTAAAACACAATTAGTGTGCCCAATGCTCCATCTCAATTGGATTTTAGTCCGTCTACTGACCTGACGCAAGACGTGCGGAAACAAGGATACAGCGTAATCTACTTGAATTAATAATTACAGAGTGAGCAAAATATGGTCAAACATTACAATTTATCAGTCAGGTAAATGTATTATGCCAATTCAATCAGTCAATTCATAAATGATCAATACAAAACATCAAATTATCAAAGATAAATCCAAGATGAAAAGATGCATACCTGACTTTGTAATATACATAACATGGCGCAAGCCATGTTATGGGCTGATCTGGTTAGGCAGAATCGCCCTGAGTCTTTCTTAGGCCTTACCTTAAATAATCCAAGAATTCCCTCAAGGAAGGGGGTGTGACACTTAGTGTCACACCCCTCTCAGTGGTTCAAAAGATGCCTGAAGTTATATATTTATTGTTCTGATTATGTCTATTTCTGAGAGAATGAGACCATTGTACCAATCGCACTGAGACATTTCAAATGATATCAAACATGATGGTTAAAGTCAGTTTGGTTAATTCTAGAACATTCAAACATTGAAATGACCATATGTGTGAGTTGGGGGGATGAAGCTGAGTTTCAGCATAGTCAGATGCAAATGCAGCAGGAACTGGTTTTTCACGCATTCCCCCCTGGTGGGTTGTGGAGTCCATTGGCCCTGTCTTCAGCTCATGTTTTGAATTGTCAAAGACATCAAAAATATTTGTAATATTTCAATTCTTACAATGCAATTTGCAATAATTTGTGACTTTATATCTCAAGATGCGACTCAAAAGAGCTAAATATTGAAAAAATCAACATCTCTTTTTGACATTTATGCTTCAAATTTTTTACATTTCCCATTTCATTGTTCACTTTCTCAAGCAAACAGGCTTACATAAATGTGTGTGTGTGTGTGTGTGTGTGTGTGTGTGTGTGTGTGTGTGTGTGTGCGTGCGTGCGTGCGTGCGTGCGTGCGTGCGTGCGTGCGTGTGGCACGAGGGGAGGGGGTCACGTTTTGTTTACAGTATTATCTATTCTAGTAAAATAAAAGCCATGGAGCATCAGCCGGATTCTTTAATGTTGAGTGTATTTTTCAGCTATTAAAATGGCCTTAGGTTCAGTCAGACCCCAGAGTTAATATGACATTAGACATGAGAGTTAATATAATCTTCACAGACACCCACAAGACATCCTAATTAATTTGGACAACTGCCTGAATTTTTGATATTCAGCCACATCATCCCATCAGAGCATTTGTCCTTTACAGCGTTCAAAGGAATGACAACACATTAACAGGGAGCTTTATGAGTCGAAACATTTTTTAACATTTATAGTGTTTATGGCCGAAAGGAAGCTCTCTGAAATAATGTTGAACAGCTGTCCCTAATGAATATTTACATGCACAAACATTATGTAGACAGTGTCTGCATTAATATAGTATGTAAAGCACAGGCCCTTCAAGCTCTCAGTGACATTTAAGCATTTAATTGTGTTGATAGAGACCACACAACTGCAAATTGCTTTCTTGTACATTAAATGTTGTACAGAATCTTATTGTTCTGTCTCCATGAACGTATTTTTTTGTAAATGACACTGCATAATTTTGCCTCTATATAAAAAAATGACTTTATAGCTCACAATGTGAGATTATATTTTGAATCTACAAACTATTTTTGTCAACCCAGCCTCATTCTGAAAACATACTCCTATGTACATTTCTGGAAAGCGCCAAATGCGTCCCAGGAGCTACGTTTTTTGCAGTTTTTGTTTTTGCGAATCCCCCGGAGGCTGCTGTGTACACTTTTTGACATCTCTAATTTCTCTCATGAGTGCCATTCGTGCCTGCTGTTCTGGCGTAAACCCACTAGAGAGTGCTGTTGATTGGTTGACTGGCTGACTCATTGAATGAATGACTGATCGACTGTCCCATTCTCCTTCTCTAAACCGAACCAATAGTTTTTTTAAAAGCACCGATTGACCCACCCACCCACTTCCCTAAACCAAACCAATAATTTTATTAAGCAATCCAGAAAAAAGAAAGCATAGCCTGATTTTTACGTTTTACCACACATATTTTACTACATTCCCACCTTGTTATTTACCTTTTTATATTACTTTATTGTGAGGCTTTTGTTTTTGTCTTACGCGCTTTCTGGAATCGTTTTTCACCAGACTCGAACCCTGTCGTCGTGGTCAACTGGTAAGTGTAAAAAGGAATGGCATCATACCACCTCGTAGTGTTCGTTTTAAAGACGCAATGCAGTGATACGTATTTCTGGCTACATAATTTGCAATCTCTAGAAAGCCTATGTTGAAAAGCCTTCATTTCTTGTAAGGGTGATTTTGCCTATGAAAATGTGACAATACAGCTCACAATTAAATAAAATTTTAAATGAACAGGTGGTCATGAGAATATTAGTACTGGTTCCAAACATCCTCTTTTCAGTGAATATTTGAATATTTATCATCACGAAAAGACTAGACTGAAAATGACACTGCACCTATAGTACATTAGCACCTGACTGGGTTCTGTGTTTTATATATTTCATAATTTATATACGGTCTTATTTTGTGAACAATGTATGCTCTTAACTGTTTCTTTTTAATGGTTTTGTTTGCTTTATTATTTTATTGTCTGCTTAGAGCAATGTTGTAGCACCTGTTTGCCCAAGACAAATTTCTTCTCGGGAACAAATAAAGCTTATCCTATCCTATCCATTAGAATTTATATCTTAAACACTAATTATTTATTTTCATACATCAGTTTTGTCTGGTTCTTGAATCTCATTCATGCAATATTCTGCAAATAACAGCACTAGTCTAGCTTTTTCACCCTTCTGTATTACTCCGCCCACATACAGCGACAAGCAGAGGACACTCTACAATTTGACAAATATTGCTGCAATTGGACAACATAATGTACTTCTGAGGCTTTTTAGTCGAGAATGTAGTTGTTTAGATTGCAACTACTAGGTAGTTTATAAGGATAGTGCCTATTTTAAAATCTTTATAATTTCGAAGCATCAGATTGGAGCATCAGCCTGTCAGAGCAGACGAAAAAAGTGACGGTTGACGTTTTGTCACAAGATGGCGACATAGACCGCATGATAAGTGCTTAGGGGAGGAAAAAACAACATTTTCTCAGCATAGGTTTCAAACAGCTGAACAAATCATAATAAATCAGGTAAGTGACATTTTGAGTCGATCTCTCTCTCTCTCTTTTGTTTTTTGTAGTGCTGTATTTTTATACCACATAATCTGGTAGTGTTTGCTTTGCTTTGGCTTTTTCGGGGTTAATTATTGTGAAATCCTGATTGCAACAGAGATTGATGGCATTTCAGTTTTATAATCTTAAAATGTGAGCAAAAATTACCTGTTTAGTGCGGCCTTAAGCCAACGCACCCCTCCCACCAGTACCGATATACAGCCATATTGCACTGCTACTCATGTGATATTGCTTATATATTTCTCAAATAAATATATATTAAATTATTGAAATGCAACTTTTTCCCGATCTTAATTATTTTTTTGCAACTTTATATCTTACAATATGACAATATATATTGAAAATGCACCCCTATTTTCTGTAATTGCCATTTTATTTACATTAATTTGCTTATTAGTCTTATAATATTGAATTTGTTGAATAGTGACTATATAGCTCACAATTAGATTTTACAACCTTATTGTAACTTTGTCTTGCAACATGGTGTTAACATCTTGTTCAGTAATTCCTGTAGTTGTTTTATTTTGGATTTTATCAAAATGTGACTTTATAGTTCACAATAGTTTATATCTTAAAACGTTCATCATTACCAAATTTACACTTTACTTTTCATAAAATACAATTACACCTTTAAAATACAACTTTGTAACCCAAAATATCACTTTTTGTAACTTTATATTCCACAATATGGCATTATGTCTTGAAAATGCACACATATTTCCTGTAATTTCCTGAAAATGACTGCTGATTCTGTAATTGCCCTTTTCTTTATATTAATAATCTCTTTGTAATGTTGATTTTCTCAATCAGAATTTGACATTATACCACTCTGATTTTAATCTCCTAATAATAAAAAATGACTTTTTGCAATTGTATATATACTAAAATACGTTCGAACAGGCTGCATTGAGGCTCAGTGATTATCACTGTCAGCTCACGGCAAGAGGGTTGCTGGTTTGAATCCCGACTGGGCTAGTTGGCATTTCAGTGTGGAGTTTGCATGTTCTCCCCTCGTTTATGTGGGTTTCCTCCGGGTGCTCCGGTTTCCCCCACAGACATGAGGTATAAGTGAACTGAATAAACTAAATTGGTCATAGTGTGTGTGTGTGTGTGTGTGTGTGCGTGTGTGCGCAAGTTTGTTTGTTTGTGTGTGTGTGTGTGTGTGTGTGTGTGTGTGTGTGTGTGTGTGTGTGTTTGTGTGTGTTTGTGTGTGTGTGTGTTTGTGTGTGTGTGTGTGTGTGTGTGTGTGTGTGTGTGTGTGTGTGTGTGTGTGTGTGTGTGTGTGTGTGTGTGTGTGAATGAGAGGGTTTATGGTTATATAGTTGGCAGTTCATTCCACTAGGGTGACGGAAAGCCGAAGGAAAATGAATGAATATGATTTAATAATTTTAGTTATTAACTTTCAATTTGAACTGTATTTCCTCTGATAAGCCACTTTTGCTTATCATATTTTTTTTATTTTATCATATATATTTTTTAAAATCTGACTTTGTATCTGACAATATGACATTATATTTTACACACAGTACATAACACTGTGCTGTAAATGTGCTCTTTAGCAACCATATTTTTTGCAATTGTGACTTTAAAGCAAATCCCATCAAACATTTTCAACATTCCTCCTGTTTACACCCGAATGAAAGCTCTCATAAACAATGTCGAACAGCTGTTCCTAATGAATATTTACATGCATAAACTTGTTATGGAGACAATGTCTGCATTAATGTATCATGTAAAGCACAGGCCCTTCAAGCCATCAGTGACATTTAATCATTTGATTGTGTTATCAGGCCTCCCCTTAGACACACACACACACACAGAGAACTGCTACTGAAGAATCACCAGTCTCATCAGATTTACCAACTGTGTTTGAGCTTGAGTTGTTTATTCGAGGACCAGCCAGTTAAAAACATGCCTGTGTTTGATTAAAACATGGATGTGCTTTTACCAAGAGTGACAGCTGAATGAGGACTACGGGGAATGGATGTTGAACAAGAGAACCATGGGACTAAAGACACAAACACATATGAATGAGGTTTGGATGCAGAAAAGAACACTTTTTTGAGGCACTGCTGAGAGACTCCACAAGCTAACTATCATTTTTTACAGCTAGTTGAAACTTACATTTTAAAAATGTAACCCTTTTTTCACATTATTTTTCATTATAGCCATTTTACTTCTCATGATTTTTACATTAAAGGCAGAGAATGTAATTTTCATTACCACTATGGTGTATTCACAATAAACAAAGGTGTAGACTAATGACGTAGTGAGTGTGTAATCATGGGAGTTGTGGTCTTTGTTACATCCTATAAGACTCCTACAGAAAGTATGTTCATGGATAAGCTAAAGTATAATAACAACTATTATCATGGTAGTATGAAGCGGAGTAAAAAAACAAACAAACATTGAGGCAAAATGAGATTGCTGAAGCAATTGCTAATGACATGCCAGTGGAATCCATCAAGAAAGCAGCAGAGCTTTTATTGTGCTACATTTGACAACTTGAAAGGACCTATAACATAAAGGGGACACAAGAAACGACCCTTGTCAATAGTCAAGATGCATATTTGAACATTCTTTAAAACATTTGAGACAATGTAGGTCAGCAAAATATATATCAGTGTTTTGGTTTTTGGATAATTTCATTTAAAAAAAAACATTTTGGGCCTTTAAGCTTTAAATTAGGACTATATTGCTTACAGCATACTTTATATCTATCTTGAGTCTTTATGTTTAGAAGTTTGACTTTTAAGTATGTCTTGCAAAGTGACATTTATTTTAGATATATTGCCTCTCTACTCTGATCTTATTTTCCATAACTGTGACATTATACAGTATACCAAATCTCATCAAATATTTATAACATTACTGTTTATGGCCAGTAAATATCACTCTCTTGCAATATCACTCACAATAAAATTTGACTTTGTAGCTCACAATATAATTTTGTATTTTGAATCTTCACTTTATATCTTGCAATGTGACTTAAAATAAAAAAAAATTAAATAATAAAAAATAAAATAAATTATGCAACTGTTTTTTTATAATAATATTGTTTTCTTTCTTTCTTTTTTTTTTACATTTCAGATGTTTAAATGCAAAAACCAGTGCCATCTAAATTTATCTCCTAAAATTAGCATTTTTCTCAGGCTACTATGTATAAGTTGAGTAATGTCCCTTTTATGTCAATTAATATGTTATTTTCATTGCCTTTAATGTGAAAATAGTGAATATAAATACAGGAGTCTCAGAAAAATGCTAATTTTAGAAGACAATTTCAGATGGCACTTTTTTGCTACTGAACTCTTCAAATCAACTCTCAAAAAACATCTAGAACAGGGGTTCCCGAACTTTTCAACCTGCAACCCCCAAAATAACAATGCCAGTAACACGTGACCTCTAAAATCCTATGAGGTAGTTATAAATATATATATATATATATATATATATATATATATATATATATATATATATATATATATATATATATATATATATATATATATATAAACCTTTTAAACACAAAATGGCTCACACACACCAGTAGATCTAATTTTAATCTTTGATTAATTTTGGAGAACTCCACTTGGAAATCATCCTCCATGTTCAGTCTTGCCTTGTATTTAATTTTAATGTATACGAGTACCGTAAAGGTGTCAGAAAGTTTACCCTGGCACCATTAAATCAATCGGCTGCATCTGACCCTATTGCTTTGTCTTTAATCTACTGTGATAAAGATCCCAGGGGTTGCAATCCAATGGAAAAAATGTGTGCGGCTTTATAACTATTAACTAATATTTTTATCTTCTGTAGCATATGGACAAAATACGCTCATTCTAATAGTTTCATAAAATGAACCTGATTTTTGAAAATGGCCAAGAGCTCAAATAACGCTGAACAGCATTTATTAATGAACATTCAAGTTCATAAACTTGTTATGGAGACTATGTCTGTTTGATTAAAACATTGATGTGCATTTACTGAGAGTGACAGCTGGATGTGGACTGCAGGGAATAGATGTTGAGCAAGAGAACACACACACACATAGTCGAAGTTGGATGCACAAAAGAACACACTTCCAGGCAGCTCTGAAAATCTCCCTGGGCCAAAACTCAGAGGCTCAATGCTCCACCGTTACCATAAAGACTGGTCCGAAAGCGACGTCTCCCTCCAAGCGTGATAGATGACTGATACGAGGTGATTGATGGTATTCGCTCTTCTCGAAGTGTGTGTTTGTGTGAGCCAGTATGGCATGCGAGTTTGCGTAAATTTGTGCTGTCATGAGATGTTAGTAGATGTAAGAGTTTGACTGATGTGCTCTTTGACCTCAGT
Organism: Danio rerio; assembly: GCF_052040795.2. NCBI lineage: Eukaryota > Metazoa > Chordata > Actinopteri > Cypriniformes > Danionidae > Danio > Danio rerio. The sequence continues at coordinate 21,563,312 of NC_141040.1, forward strand.
AATGTGACAGGGTTCAAGTTAAGATGCTATGTTTGGCTGAAGAGATGTGATGTAATAGTTCTTGTCACAAGGAAGTTTACTGACGTGTTGAGTGGCATTTAACTGAGCCGATGTGGACAGAGAGTTTTCCCAAAAGTGTTTGGACACTTGGGGACATTCAAGTCGTACTGAAAAATGGATGAATTTCATTGTATGGGTTGACAAAATGTCAAAGCAATTGGCACCTGCAAACAAGTCCTGCTTTTTTCAAATCTGACTACAATTTGTGGAGAAATTTGCAGTTATTTTTTCCCCTCAAGTCATGTTTAGTGGATTTTTTGGTAACACTTTAGTTTAGCTCAACCTATTATTATTATAATAACTGTTCATTATTAGTGATAAGGTATAATCTTATTCTGCATCTCTAATCATACTCTATACTCAAACACAATTTCTACCTTACGAGCTATAAGCAATCAGCTCTTTAGTAGTTCATTAAGCTTGTTGTGTTAGTTAATGGTTTGTTAATATTAGCAATTGTGTGTATCATTTAGAATGAGTTGGTAAATGGTTAATAAACTATTAAAATCAACATTTATATACGAACTATTTATGCTTAATAAATCCCTTGTGAATGACAATTGAAGGCTTAGTATTAAATGAAAAAATAATCTTTGCAATGGTGTCTAAAAAATAAAATTGCTTTACAATTACTGTAAAATTAACTTTGAAAATTACAACATTTCAAAGTTATTTAGTGATGTTTAAACTGCACAGTAAATTTTTTAAATAAGGTTGCAAAGATTTATTTTTCATTTGATACAGTTTCATTTGTGTATTTTCAAATGAATAGAAATGAATAAAGTCATTAATGTTCTGTTTTTTTCTCTTCAGAATTTAACCGAGCCTTTATTTGTCAATATAAAGGATTTATAAATTGATTAGGTCCCAAAACTGGATGTCGATTATATTAATCAACTATGAAAACAATTATTGTGCACAGTATACATGTGCTTATAAGTCAAGAATCGAGCATTTGTAGCTGTAGTTATTAACTGCTTACTAACATTTATGAATGCAGAGTTAATGCTTAACAAATAATGAGTTCATTATTTGCTAATGCTTTATGAATAATTGATATTGTGTAGTTATTTTAAAGCGTTATCAAAATACTACCCAACTATAGGCTCATTTTGAACCGTAGATATATTTTTGGAGATTGTGAATTATGTGGCCAGAGATACATATGGCTGCATTTAATTTTTTATTTATTTATTTTATTTTTTTCAATCTGTGCTTTTGAAAACACTATTGGTTGGGTTTAGGAAAGGGGTAGGGTGGGTCAGTCAGTCGCTTAGTCAGTCAGTCAACATCGACCTCTTCTAGATTTAAGTGAATGGCACTCACGAGAGAAATTTGAGTTCTGAAAAAGCATACACATTGGCCTCTCGTGTATTTGCAAGAACAAAAACTGCAAAACAATGTAGCTCCTGGGACATATTTTACTGTAACCCAGGGAATTGTAACACTGACAACAGGGTTCGCATCAAAATGCAGGTTTATTAAGAAAGTCAGGCAAGCAATGGTCAACACGGGCAAACGTGTATGCAGCCAATTCAGAAACGTTGTCAAAGTAGCAGGCAAGTGGTCAGAAGGCAGGTGGCAGACAGGGACAATAAGACAAACTAGGCAAGGGTCAAAACAAGATAAAGCAAACACGTAATATCACTTACAGTAAACAAGACTCTGTGACTAGAGTAAGTGTATGTGCTGCTTTAATAATAATAATTCCTTACATTTATATAACGCTTTTCTGGGCACTCAAAGTGCTTTACACAGTTGGGGGGAATCTCCTCATCCACCACCAGTGTGCAGCATCCACCATGATGCAATGGCAGCCATTTTACGCCAGACCGCACACCCCACACCAGCTGATTGGTGGAGAGGAGACAGAGTGATGAAGCCAATTAAGATATGGGGATGGTTAGAAGGCCATGATGAACAGAGGCGAGTGGGCAAATTTGGCCAGGATGCCGGGATGAAACCCCTATTTTTTTATTTTATTTTTTTATTTTTGGAAAGACATCCTGGGTTTTTTAACGACTACAGTAAGTCGGGACCTCGGTTTAACATCTCATCCGAAAGATGGCTCTCACTGAGCAGTATAGAGTCCCCATCACTATAATGGGACATTAGGACCCACACAGACCGCAGGTTGAGTGCCCCCAAATGGCCTCACTAACACCATTTCCGGGTGGGATTGCATGTATAAAGTTGTAGTCCATGAAATGGCGGATTTGTAGTCCGTAGAGATTGTACATGTTTTCAAGCGATCTATGGAGTTTCGATCGTTGGTGATCATGACATCGACAGTTTCCAAAAATGTTTATAGAGGTACATTTTCAGAATGAGCCTGGGTTGAAAATATCACAGGAGGGCTAATAACTTTGACAGTTTTCATATTAAGCATTATTGTATGATTTAATACATAACAAATATCTTTTTGAAGATGCTTTCTTTATGCTTTCTGTCTATAAAACAAACACAACTTGTGTTTTTCCACCTTTGCCAAAGAAAAAAAATGTGTTTTTATGTCTTTATGTGTCCAGCTTCTTGATCACAGTCCATAAATATAGATTCGGCATGTTACCTTGGCACTGGCATGATAAAGTAAGGAGTGTCTATTTCTGGATGAGCTGTGAGTGCTTTTAATGAGACTTCCAGAGAGTCTTCAATGTTCTCCACGAAGTCAGCATGGCAGCACCTTCAGACCAGCAGAAACACACGCCGCGGTAATTGGACTGCAGTTGAGTTCTCAAGCCGTGTGTGGAAATCGTCTACAGTAGACATGATGACCATTGAGGGCTAATGGGGATATTAAATATGATTCATTTCAATTATTCACCGCTGCTAGAGGAATTAGCATCACTTATAGCCTGTTGTCAATGGCTCAGAGGAATAGCCTTCCTGAGCTTAGAGCCCAACGGATGAAAGAAAACCTGAACAGGTTCCTGGAATTAGAAGGAACATTATGTGCATGAATGAAAATCAAGTAGATTTTTCCATGGAAAATATGGTGAAGTGCTGACAAGTAGGTCTCTGGTCCCTTTATCCTTATAATGTATATATATATATAATGCATGTTATAGTAGATTCTCATATATATTCTGAGAAACTAGTGCTTTTTTAACATGCTGCATGGACTGAGACCATGTATTAATTTTTAATGCATTTGAAAATTTATTGTGTGAAGGCAAAAACTGCACTACATGTACTTGAAACACTCATTAATTATTGTTTCATGATGTAATGCATGGGGAAACAAAGCCTAACAAGATCATTAACTTTAATCTCCAGTGTTACACATTTCCTACATGAAAATATTTGATGGTGTATTAGAAAAAAAAATATTTGCATGGTAAACTGTAATGTCTTTTATGTATTGGTGGTTACGATTGGAATGATTTTCATGCGAAAAATATATATTTTAAGTCTTGTATGCCAACAATGGAAACTTATAAAATGTAATCATTTGTTAAAAAAATAAAAATAAACAAATAGATATGTGCTTGTTTGTACTCAAGAAATATTTAATATTAGAAATGTTTAAAGCATTTGCTGCTTTATATTTCTGTAGGGGGAAAAGCATTATATGAAGTCAGAATTATTTGCGTGTATGTATGTGTGTATATATATATATATATATATATATATATATATATATATATATATATATATATATATATATATATATATATATATATATATACAGTACACGCACTTTTTTTTTTTTTTTTTTTTTTACAAAATGGTGTATTAGTAGCAGTACCTAAGCAGTACCTAAGCAGAAAATGATGCTAATTTTATTAGCATTCGCAATTAAAATCAACCCTGGCTCATTCTGATTACATACCCCTATAAACATTTCTGGAGAAAGCAAAATACATCCTAGGAGCTACGTTATTTTTTGCAGTTTTTGTTTGTGCGAATTCCTTAGAGGCTGCTGTGTACGCTTTATGAGATCTCCAATTTCTGTCTTTACTGTAAACTGGTAGCAGCGGAAAAGCCATATACTGTACATGCAAGTCAGCCAGTAAGTGAGAAAAGGAACAGCGTCATACCGATATGTAGCTTTAATTTTAAATAAGACATGCAGCCATACGTACCTCTGGCTACATAATTCGCAATTTCTAGAAACATATTTGGGGCTACATTTTCAAAATGAGCCCTTGTTAATTAAAAAGGCATATTCAAACAATTTGTAAAGAATCAAAATGTATCACTTTTTTAGGCAGCACGGTGGAGCAGTGGGTAGCACAATCGCCTCACAGCAAAGAAGGTCGCTGGTATGAGCCCCAGCTGGGTCAGTTGGCATTTCTGTGTAAAGTTTGCACGTTTTCCCCCTTTTGGCATGGGTTTCTTCCTGGTGCTCCGGTTTCCCCCACAAGTCCAAAAACATGTGGTACAGGTGAATTTGGATAGGCTAAACTGTCCGTAGTGTACTGTACGTGTGTGAATGAGTGTGTATGGATTTTCCTAGTGATGGATTGCAAACTTTAGGCATATACGAAGGTTAATAAAACTACTAGAGCACAGATTTCTACATGTTTCTGTATGTTAAGAAGGGACTGTAAATATAGAGAAGTTTTCCCAATAAGAGTTTTGAAAATCTACAGAAACCAATGAATTTTTGGACGGGATTAAAATGAAGACCAATTCAACAAGGAATACAGTTGATAGTGATGAGTATTAAATGACACACCAGTAACAAAACAAATTGCTACATGGTAAATGATATTCAGTAACCTATGTGTTTACACTTAGGGATAAAAATGATATGCATTCATGTGCCCTAGAAATATGCATTCGTGACCTCCAAAGAAAATACTTTTTTTATTTTGTTTCAGTCTCTGGGGAGCTTAATAAGTGCTCATAAAGGGGTCTGCAGGGTCTGTCTGTTTTATTTTAGTCCATTTACATTCCCAGATGACCTCTACTTTCAAATCATAACCATTTTGTTGAATTAAAACTTTTATGTCGTCAGACTGACATCTGAGAATTTCAAAGGGGACTTGATCAGTCCTGTACATAGTACCTTTCTAAAAAATATTGACCATTCTGCAGTTTGCTATGATTCAGAGCCAGAGATGTATTGTAACGAAGGAGAACTACTTCAGTACTGTACTCAAGTACTAAAAGGCTGTATCTCTCTACTGGAGTAAAACAATACTCTACTGGAGTATTGTTCTTTTCTCCTTCTTTCACTTTTACTTCAGTACATATTTACGATGAGTTTAATACTTTTACTCCGATAGATTTTTTTAATGTGCTGCATTGTTACTCATTACTAGGGGTGTCAAAATTATTGATATCGGATCAGTAAAAGATTATAACTGGTTAATACGTACTGACGCCATTTTCACCTATGCGCGATACAGCGTTGCAGTAGAATACTGTGGCGAAGGGGTAAGTAAATAACTATCTTACTACAATGAAGGCGGCACAGCACATGAGCCGCTACTTCACTACTAAGGAGGAATGCTGTAAAACTTAATCTTTACCTCTCTGTCTCTCACTTTGGACAATTGACCTACTGGTCTGTTTGTAACGGTAACTTTTCCTCTCCTCTTGGCTGAGGTGCAAGTTTTCTCCACTGTATCTATTATGGATTTTCTGTGATAACTGTGTATTATGCTCATACAGGCTTTAACTGCAGCTGTTCTTTCCACCATCGATAAACTGTGTTTTCATTTTCTAAGCCTTTCTGTTGAGCAGGTGAAGACAATAATCAATCATAGGAGTGTAAGACCTCGCCTGTCAGCGCTTTAAAAGCAAGCGGGATAATAATTACATGAGTTTATTTTCTATGAATGCTCATGCTGTCTTCTGTGCATATATTGGAGTTTTGTTTGATACATTCAGACAGAGTGTTTTCTTTAAGCAGGTCAAATGAAGAGTACAGTTCATATATCTTACCTCTGTATAAAAGAACAAAATAGTTTTACAAATAATATATGAATATAAATTTATTTATAGATTTTAATGAAAAAAAAATTCTTGTGTTGTGAAGAAAAAAAATCTAATTATGTATGGAAAGCATCGTCAATGCACCGAATGTCAGGGTTCTGCCACTCTGGTCTTGTAAATTCTTGTTTTGGTGTCAGAGCCTGGACACTAGTTTTGTCTTGTCCTGTTTCTGTCATTATGTGTCTCTGTGTGCGCGCGCCGTCGTGGGTGTACGCCAAGGCCGGATTAACCAATGGGCCTTATGGGCACAGGCCCAGGGGCCCGTGCGCACTAGGGGCCCCTGCGAGGGGGGAGAAAAAAAGACAATTTCGGGGTGTCTTTTTAGGCTATTTGCAAATAGCGCATCTAGTTGGACTAAGCTATTCAGGAGTAAAGAGCTATGCAACAATACAGCCGCAGTGGCGCACCATGTAAGGCGCACAGCATCATCTTTTGAAGTGATTAATCATAACATCGGTTCGAATCCACCATCAGCTGAACTTGTGCTACTTTTTTTTCTCCCCATTACATATCAGATTGGAAATATATTTATTTTTAACAGGAAAGAAACATTTTTTTAAAATAACGCAAATGTGATATAAAGTCACAAGTGTCTCGTGGGTATTTAATAATTTTTAGCCTTATTATAGCCTGCCGCGCCTCCCTCTCTTCAAAAACTATAGACTCAGACAACTGTATTTCCTCTGAGCAAAAAAATCGCGATCACATATTAATAGTATTATTATATTTAAATTGCCTTTCTTTCTTTAACTAAACAGAATGCTGTAATTGGTCAAGTGCGGAAACGTCAGTTTTGTAATAACCCGCACTAAACTAAGCGGACTTTATTGTAACGTTATATCTGTCATAGATCAAAAATGATTGTACAAGTGGATTTAGCAAACGCGACAGAAAGAGGAGAGGAGGCATCTTTATTGAGGCATTTTCCATACACACAATCTTTAAACAGACCCGTGATCAGGAGAAGGAGGGTACAGAAGAAGACGTTATGGTAACTTTAAATGATGAGTAGCTAGCATTAACCAGGCGGAGGAGGCTAACAGCAGCGCAGCGCGGACTGGATTCATCGTGTGAGAGACAGACAGAAAAGGAGAGAGAGAGGGAGAGAGAGAAAGGCCCAGAAGAGGAGAGAGACGGGAGAGAAGAGGTATAGTGTCTGTGATTTCGGATACTTTTAGGTTTATAATCAAGTCTTCATCACGAGAAGAGTATAGAAAATACAGGGAGAGGAGGAGAGAGACAGTAAATCAGTGTTTGTATTATAAAAGACTCTGATTCATAGAACTCAGATTCATAGAACTGGATTGGAGAAGCATTGTGCGTTATATGCCATGGCAATAATATGCTTTATAAGTTTGTAAAAGCAATACATTAAAATACCCTTAATATATGTGTATATATTATATAATATATATAATATACACACACACATATATATATATATATATATATATATATATATATATATATATATATATATATATATATATATATATATATATATATATATATATACATACACACACACACACACACACACACACACACACACACACACACACATATATATATATATATATATATATATATATATATATATATATATATATATATATATATATATATATATATATGTAGTTTTCTTAGTATTTTTATTTAATGCTTTGAAAAATAATTTAAATCTTTGTAGACTATAAATGCATATGTACTATATATCATTTATTTAAATATGTGGGCAACAAATTACAGATTCATTTTATTTAAAAATTATTATATCATTTTTATTTTTTAAATTCAACTATAGGGGTGCGGCCAGGTAGGGGGCCTTACAAGATAATGTGCCCAGGGGCCCCTGAGTTCTTAATCCGGGCCTGGTGTACGCAGAGTGTGCGCGCTCCCGCTTTATGCGGCTGCGCGGGCTCTGCGTGCCTCGGATGCACGCGCGCTCTTGTACTCGTGTTTGTGTTTTCGTCTGTCTGCAGCATGGTGTCTTGCCAGCCCAGCCAAGTTTGTTTGTGTGTTTTGTTAATGTTTTCCCCCTCGGTGTAGTTTTGTTTTGCCTTTTATTTTTATTTTATTATTAATAAATACCCATTATTTGCTGCACCTGAGTCCTCGCTCCTTTTCCTAACCATGACCATAACACCGAAATATCGTAACCCAACCCACAGTGAGACCAGTGTAGATTCACACTCCTACTCGTTTCAATTATAGACCTTTTTCTTGGCTGCTGCATGGAAGGCGTCATAGCAACCATAGTCTTCCGGTTGAATGTTTAGAACTTCCGTTTACATCGTTTACAACCAGTAATTTGCAATCTGAAAATTGGTTTCAAAAGCGTTTTGAGTGGATTACGGAGTGTTTCTTTGACACACAACTTTGAAATGTGTGTTAAAGCTGTTGTAATCTGTCAGATCTGTGGGTCAAGCACTAGAGAAAAACAGTATCGTAAGCCAAGTTTCTTTTCATTCTGCTTAATCAAGTGCCTCAAAAAAAGATGTTAAAAATAAACAAAACAACATGATGTCTTTTGACTGTTTTCTTTAATAACAACATTAGACAATACCTGTACTTTTACTTTCAGTATTTGAGTTGTAAATTTTAAATGAACTACTTGCAATACTTAAGTACAAAAATGTTGAATACTTTAGTACATCCACTTAAGTATAGTGCCTAAAGAGCACTTCAACTTCTACTCAAGACATTTTTTTGATAGAGCACTTGTACGTTTATTTAAGTCTAGGTCTCTAATACTTTATACATCTCTGTTCAGAGCATGATGAATGTAAATACTTCTACTCTTTTTGTACTGTACATACTCCAACCATTCAATAGAGACACTAGAGAATGTCTTATATTGATAAATGTATGCAATATTATAGGTTAAAGCCAGTCATCTTCTAGATAATAAGTTTTGAAGACCCCCATATAACAGCTCGTGAGAGTTGCGAGACTGAATGGATCGATTTCAGTACATTCTATAAACGATTCTCTTTATTTAATGCATGCTTGACAAAGTTTTCACACTATTGGTACAACTGTTTTTATAAATACAGGAGATTTTTAAAAAATATATGATAGAACTTGAGAGGTACTGCAAAGAGGAAAGGTCAAAAATTCCCAAAGACAGGTGTGCCAAGCTGTGGCATCATATCCAAAAATACTTGAGGCTGTAATTGCTGCCAAAGGTGCATCAACAAAGTCTTGAGCAAAGGCTGTGAATACTTAAGTGCATGTGATTGTTTTTAAAAAACAATGTCTGTATTAAACTGTAACACAATTACCGAATCATGTTATTCTGTAAATGTTCAATAAACATTCAAAACCGAATACTGACAATCCATGAGCAGCATACAGCAAAACACTGAGTTAAAGCAGTTCATCCTGCCAGAACGACGGTTTCATCACATGTCATACCATCAGCTTTCAAGAGCTGACAGAAAAAGAAAGAAAAAAATCTCTGTCCTCAAGCAGACAGTGTATCGACTTTAAACATCTCGCATTATAAAGCAGACGCCCACATTTATGTTACTCATTTCTAAGCCTGCATATACTGTACACACACATGCTGAGGCACACAAAACATGCTTTTCCTCACATATATGCATTCAGTGAACGTGTTCACGCTGTCTTGTTGATCTCCATCGGTCATGCAAAGCTAGAGAACAAACCGCGAGAGACAGCAGGAGACGGAGAGACGAGTGTGTGTGCATTTAAACTAAAAAGAGGATGTGAAATTACACCATTGAAAGAGAGAATGAAAGGCAGCAAATACAAGAAAGGCTGTGATAGACGCTGGTGGAGAAGAGACGACTTCCATTGATCATTGTGTTGATTAACAGGAAACAGAGGAATGAAGTCTGACGCGCTTTCATTCGCTTTATTTATTCCTTCGTTTGTAGTTTTCTGTTTGAAACTGGGGGTTTTTTGCTTCCGAGAAGGAAATGAAATTCTAAAGAAGTGATTCAGCCATTTTGTAGTGTGTCCTCGTTTTCTTATTGATACAAAAATAGGTATGTGTTTGTGCAAATGTAATCAACAGGCCTTTAATTTGTGATAAGTTTCAGCAGAGAGCTTTTTTGTTCATTATTCGTGCGTCTGTTCTTTCAAGCGGTTCCTTTAATGAGCATGTTTAAAAAATGAATTCAGCAATTATTTTGCATAATTACATCATCACATTGTCCCTGACATCTCTGCATGACATTACTCCCTCTTAAAGGTTCTGATTAAGCCGTATGTTAGTGCATGTTCCTCTTTAATAATTTTTTTTTTTATTTTTATTATTAAAATGAATGTTTATTGGCATGTGTCCCAATTTTGCTTTATGTGGGCAAGATTCAGCAAGGTAGAAAAGCAAATCATTAATTACCTACATCAAAATTAAAGAACATTCTATTTTTATTTTTAATATTTGAGTTCATTGCTTAGGTATTTTCAAATGAAGTCTTTATCAAACGATTCTCAAAGAGTGGTGTTTTAGGAATAGTTCATGAGATTTTTTTTTTTTTACATTACAGCATTTACTTCCTCAAAATTATATACACAATACCCCATAATGACAATGTGATTTTTTTTTTTTGATTGTTGCAAATTCACATCTCATGTACATAGGTATTCACAACCTTTGCTCAATACTTTGTTGATGCATCTTTGGCAGCAATTACAGCCTCAGATATTTTTGAATATGATGCCACAAGCTTGGCACAACTGTCTTGGAGAATTTTTTATCTTTCCTCTTTGCAGCACCTCTCAAGCTCTTGTTGTGAAGCCACTCCATTGATATTTTTTCGGTGTGCTTGGGGTCATTGTCCTGCTGGAAGATGAACCTTTGCCCTAGTCTGAGGTCAAGAGCACCTTGGTCTGAGAGTCCTTCAGATGTCTTTTTGCAAATTACAGGCAGGGAGTGGCTTACACCTGACTACTCTACCATACAGATCTGATTGGTGGATTGCTGCACAGATGGTTATCCTATAAGGTTCTCCTCTCTCCACAGCAGAATGCTGGAGCTCAGACAGAAGCTGTTTCTCAATATGCGTTTTTCAGCGGTCTTGCGTCCTCGTGTTCTCGTGCAATATCATCATCAGCTGCTTAAGTTCAGTTCCAATACTCAAGACCGCAAGTATGTAGGACGCGTGAAACTTCCCGGATGTGATCTTGATATCGAGGACGCACTGATGCAGACTTGAGCACCGAACTCGCTCTGGAAGTCCCAGAAGTCATTGCGACTGGAGATGGGAAGCGCTGCATTTTATTTAGATTTATTATTAAAGTTCAGAGATATGACTTATTTACCTCAGGAGTTTCCCTAAATGAAACGGTGAAAGTAAATATAAATAAACACATTAAGGGTGTTTGTTTGCTGAATTTCGTATTAAAATCTGTTTTATTTATATTGTGCAACGTAGATTTATAATGTTTTTATGCAAAGTATATAGTTTAAAAAGGGGAAAAACAATAAATCGTTGTATGAAGGCTGTAATGTTTAAATAATTTACCATTTAAAACACGTGAAGGTCATGTGACCATCAGGAAGAACGCAACATCTCAATTCTCAAAGGGCGCGTTCTCTGCCCTCGCAGTCTCCTGAGTTCGTTCTTCCGAGGACACCTGGCAAGACCGGTCTCCACAACAACACAAGTCCGTTCTCTGCGTCCTTAGAATTGAGAAACAGCCAGAGTCACCATCGGGTTATTGATCACCTCCCTGACTATGCCCTTCTTACCCGATCATTCAGCTAAGATGGCCGGCCAGCTCTAGGAAAAGTCCTGGTGGTTCCACATATCTTTCACTTACTTATGATGGAGGCCACTGAACTTTCAGAGCAGCAATCATTTTTCTGTAACCTTCCTCAGCCTTGTGCCTGGAGACAATCCTGTCTCTGAGGTTTTCAGACAATTCCTATGTCTTTATGCTTGGTTTGTGCTTTGACATGCACTGTCACCCCACCCCTGGGACCTTAGTTGGACAGGTGTATGCCTTTTCAAATCATGTCCAATCAACTGAATTTACCACAGGTGAACTCAATTTAAGCTGCATCTCAAGAATGATCAGTGGAAACCGAATGTACCTGAGCTTAATTTAGAGAGTCACGGCAAGGGCTGTCAATACTTTTTGTCAATACTGATTGTTTTTTCAGGTTTTTTTTTTTTTCTTTTTTTATAAAATAGCAAAAATTTCAAAAAATCTTTTTTTCATATTGTCATTAAAGGGTATTGTGGGTAGAACTTTGAGGAAATAAATTAATTTGATCCATTTGATTAAAGGAATAAGGCTGTAACATAAAAAATGTGGAAAAAAGTGAAGCGCTATGAATACTTTTGACAGAGGCAAGTATATATATATATATATATATATATATATATATATATATATATATATATACAGTATTCTCTGAAGCACAGTATAAAATGTAAATGAGATATTTAAAAAAAAGAGCACTTGATTAAAATTAGAGACACTTTCAGATCTTCGCAGTTATTGGTGTGTGTTAATCTGCACCTGCTGGTTATTTCATTAATTATCTGATAAAAAAAACCTATTTAACTTTCCAGATTTCACTGATTTTGGAAGGTGGTGAGTGACTGAAACTCTCTCACAGCAGGTTGTCCAGATGAATGGATGAGCCTTTCACCCATGCAAGAGAAGTTGGTTGCATTTACAATGTCAGTCACTTATTCAAGTCTCACCCAAAGGCTGGTCGTCCACAATAGATTGCAGAAAATCTCAGTAAGCAATCAGTTCAACACTGCAGCTGTTTTGCTAACCTTTCCTGAGAACTGGGCCAAAGTCCACTTTAGTGATGGAAGCTTATTTATTTTTGGGGGGTTTGATGGAAAATGCTGTGTGTATCATCAAGCTGAGGGAACACAGAATTTAAACCTTTCAGAAGAATTCAGTAAAGCTGGGAGTTAAGTGTCATAGTTTGATGGTGTTCACTGCAGCAGGTGTTAAGCCTACATATTTATGAAAGAGTAATTGAAATTGAGGAGAAATGGTCATGCTCCACAGTGTCTGGTTTCTCTTGAGGTTTTTTTTAACTTCACTTCGTCAATTAATGAAGTTTTGTTCCTCACCACTGGCTTGCTTGGTTTAGGACTTGTAGAGCTGTGCATCGATGGGTTTGCTCTTCAGTGTTTGAACTTTCAGCAGTGTAAATTAAACCACACTGAACTAAACTAAACTGAAATCAACTCTGAAACCTGGATTGACACAGTTCTTCTATGTTACTTCTATGTTAAGCTGCTTTGACACAATCTACATTATAAAAGCGCTATAGAAATGAGCTTGAATTAAATTGAAACACTTAAAAGTTAAATGGCTAGTGTAAAGTCCTGATGTTACCTGATTAAAACCCAATTAAACCTTTCAGTTTAAGCCTGGAGCAACGTGAAAGATCTAGAGGCAACAAAAACTAATCATGTCACATCGCATGATCTGTGTCTGGTCACAAAAATCTACACGTGAACACACCAAACAGACAAAGGCCAACTGCAATTAAAACATATATTCTCCATCTGTATAAGTGGATGTATTTTTACTTACCCACAGTTGGCAATTTCTGTATTGTCAGTCCACAAAGGGAAATGGAACTAGTGCATACAAACTGTAAACAAAGCAGCATTATCACAATTTTCAAAGTACCTTGTCACTTACCACAGAGTAGTGTCTGATAATTGATTTTATTTGATAATATGTTTGAAAATCTGATAATCCATATAGTTTGCATATATTTAATAAATGTGACAACTCAACTCACTTTTTCTAAAGCACTTTCACAAACCACAATGATTACCAAAGTGCTGCACATAAAACACATAAAACGCATGCAAATATGCACAAAACCAAAATGCATAAACTCACATCACATGATTAAAAGCTAAAGAAAATAAGTGTGTTTTCAGTGACCTCTGAAAAGACTCAAAAGTTTGAGCTGTTCTTAAAGAGAGTGGAAGATCGCTCCAAAGTCTTGGAGCTGCTACTGAGAAAGCTCTATCACCTGGACATTTTAAGCGTGATCTAGGAACTTGCAAATCACAAAATGATTGCCGGTTTCCCTCATGACTTGTCGTTTCCTATGACAAAACAAAATCAGAGTCAATCAGAGTGCTTTCTTTCAACAACCCTGATGACAATTCCGCATGCTGAATTGGGAAAATGCCCTCCAACATGAGCCTTGTGAGTTGTGGCCTTTAACTGTCAGGTTACTCATAGGTACAGGTTTGTCTAATGCACATAAAAAAAAAAAAACTCCCAGGCATATTTGAAATACTTTCTTCAGGCTTCATTTTTGCAAAACATATGTTGAAATGCATTTTTAGATTAACATAAATGTAGGCAGAAGCATTTATATCCAGGGAGCCTGTGATGTAAAAAAAAAAACACAATGTTGGTTGTCTGTAAATGTAAACAGATGGGAAAGAAATCAGTATATTAAAAAACTGCTTTTCTTGGACATGAAGACAATACATAAAAACAGCTCAGCCAAGCTCAACGCGCTTGGATGGAAATTATTTATATCTGAGATATAGTGATGTGTATATTACTGGAAGGAAACTTAGGAATATAACAAAGATGTTTGAAGGATTTCAGAAACAGTGCTTACTGACATATCTTTGGAGGGACTTTGTGATTTGTAACAATGCAAATCTTACACTATTTGCACTCTAAAGGTAAAAGATGTAAATAAAGGTAAAGATGTAAATAAATAAGTGAATAACTAACTAAATAAATGAATGAATAAGTAAACAAACAAACAAATAAATAAATAAATAAGTGGGAAAAAACAAATATTTCACATGTATATTAATTTTATGCACATGCATAGAGTGCCGTCACTGCATAACTAGATTAAATACTAAAATACATTTTAGAAGCAATCTCTGACTCTGGCTTGGTGACATATGGCTTCGTTGCATCTGTTGTGAAGTTAAATGAGTCTTAATGTCATTCTGAAGTGTCACACACCATTACACACACATATAAATTCAGTTTTCACCAAGACAAATTATAACACTGGAGCATTGCGACTGTACGTAAACATTTCAAGATAAACAGACTCCCAATTCAACTTTTAAGTGCTTTGTACTTTCAGTGCTATAATTAAAATAGCAACAAATGAAATGAAAAAGTGCAATAATAAACTGATTGTCTTTGTTTTGCCATCAGAAACTGAAAGAGCACAAACACAAAAGGCAAAACTAAGTATGACAAGTCTTTGTTTTTTATATATATATATATACAGCAGATTTCCACTGCTGTATATATTTGTGTACTTCATGAATAATGACTGTTTTCCAGGAGGTTGAGTTGACATACAGTAGCTGTGTGGCATCTTTAATAATGGAGGTGACATTTCATATCTCTTTGATAATGGAAAGTTCAAGAAAACAGCATTCCTTTGAAATATAAATATTTTGCAATATTGTAATGTGTTCACTGCCACTTTTGATCAATTTATTGCATCCTTGCGAAATGAAAGTATATATTTCTTCGGTCACACTTTACAATAAGGTTCATTATTTAATGTTAATAAGTGCATTTGCTAACATGAAAAAAAAACAATGAACAATACATTTACTACTGTATTTGTTCATGTTAGTTAACGCTAGTTAATGAAAATACAGTTGTTCATTGTTAGTTCAAGTTAACTCATGGTGCATTAACTAATGTTAACAAGCATGGACTTGGATGTTAATAATGCATTAGTAAATGTTTAATTATGATTAATAAATGCTGTACATGTGTTGTTCATGATTAGTTCCTGTTAGTAAATGCATTAACTAATGAACCTTATTGTAAAGTGTTACCATTTCTTCTAATATGCAGTTTAGTGACAGTCTATTTAAGCCGTAATTAATGGGTTTCAATAAAATGCTTATGCAATGTAATTCCTAAAACATAATTACATTTTCAACCAATGTGCAGCTCAAAAATCCATACACTAAAAAAGAATTGTCGTTAATCCCAGTTGTAAAAGCAACAATTAAAAACTTGACTTCTAGTTGCAAAAGTGGCAGCATATGGTTTTATCTGATGAATCATCTGAATCATCACAAATACTGCAGAAGATCTATTGGAACCCACTTGGACACAATAATCTCACAGAAATCAGTCAAGTTTGGCCAAGGAAAAATGTTTTGGGGGTTTTATTTTTCGATTAAGTTCAATATGTGGTGTGCGAGAGATCTGCAGAGTGGATGGCAACATCAACAGCTTGAGGTATCAAGACGTTTGCAGCCTATTACATTACAAACCGCAAGAGAGGGTAAATTCTTAAGCAGGATAGCGCTCCTTCTCATACTTCAGCCTCCACATCAAAGTTCTGCAAAGCAAAGAAGGTCAAGGTGCTCCAGGATTGGCCAGACCAGTCTCCAGAAATGAACATTGTAATGACCTACTATACTCAGTAGGTACTGCATTTGAATTTAAATGTACTACTCGGCCATTAAAAAAGTATGTTTTATACAGTATAAGTGTGAGTAGTATGAATGGAACTTGGACATACTGCATTTGCCATTTGTCTTGATCACATGTCCTACCCGCATCAGTTAGGTCGATTCACTCTCATTCATGAATTCTCTCGCAGGGCATCACGGGATAGCATAGTGTGCACCGGATGCACACTTCAGAATCTTGCCAGAAGTATTGCTTCAAGCGATGCGGATGCACCTCATCCACATTCCTGGAAGTAGTAGGCCATCCACATTTTTCGTCTTTAGGTCATCCACTACTCGTCTTGCATACTGTTAATAGCGTACTATTTAATATGGAAGTATGTGATTTGGAATGCAGCCAGTTTGCATTCAAGTCCCCACCAGGATATAAAAACAATTACACACATAAACGCATTTTTAAAAACACTATAACAGATCTTGATTTAATTTCTTCTAAAATAAATATCTATATTAAGACTATTTTTTTATAATAACAGTTAATCTCTTGGGTGACTTTGTTTTGATGGTCTGCTTGTTGAATTTAAGTTACATTGCATACTAGGGTTGGGCATCTAAGCTATAATGCCGATCCGATACGCATCTTGATACAAAGAATACGATCCGATATATTAGCGATACATTTGTGACATATTGCGATGCAACACGATACGATTCACACCCATATCACGATACGATGCGATATTTCAGCACTAACTAATTAGATCAAGTTTATGAGATGATGTGAAAGAGGATGCTGTGCCATTGAATGAGTTTGATTATTTATAAACCAAGCAAAACCAAGACTTTTTTTTACAAACTGGCTCTTCTCTCAGAGCCAGAGTGTCAGTTTACAGTAGAGGGCCATTTTAGAACATATAGCACATATTATTTAAGTATTTTCAAGATAAACAGAATGTATAAGTGCAATATATATTAAAAAAGTATGTATATATTTGCACTCTTTCAACATAAATAAATTTAGCATTGCACAACAAGAATTGTGATTTAACTTTTCAACTATGAAAACAAGTTTTACAAAGATATATTTTGCCACTGATTATTCAAAACTTAAGGTTGTGAACTAGCAGTGTTATGCTGCTTTGAAACATCACTGTCACTGTAAACAACAGGCTAATAAAAATATAACAAACCAGCAATCTTCTTGCTGTGAGGTGGTCAAACTACCCACTGTGCCACCGTGACACCCAATTATTTTTATCATTATTATTATTAATATTATTATTATTATAATTAAATAAAAATTAACAGGAGGAGGTGTTTAAAACCTTCGTTCTCCGTGACACTAGGCTGAATATCTTTGCAGATGAACAATGCAATAGCATTCGTTATTGGCGTAGAGCGAGCAGAACTGTTGCGCATGGAAAAAAAACTTGCAATGCTTTTCTCACCACTTTTGGAGCTGGTTGAAGCAGTGCGAAAGCCGGGGATGCAGGAACACTGGAAGATGCTTTCACAACAACACCGTGGCGCTGCTTCAAGTGAGATTTCAGATTACTCGTACTGCCCGCGTATTTTACAGATGCGCGGCACATTTTGCAAATTGCATCTGTCCTGTCAAGTCGTCCATTCTTAAATCCATAATGTTGCTTGCCATACTTTAGATTTAAAACTCAGTGGGGAATAAAATGTTTGTTTTGCTTCTCGCGCTTTCTGAGGGCGCACCACTAGCTTCATCCGCACACCTGATACACTGAGTTGTAGTGTGTGCACATCCGCAAATCCGTTGACAACACTTGTTAATAAATAAAAAATACATTCTATATTAAAAATATAAGCTGTATCTCGGAAAAATCGATGCATCTCGCAAAAACCGATGCATCTCGATTTGCTTCCAAAATTTCATTCATCCTCTGCTGCTCAACCGATGCACTCGCATCGTGCACGCGCATGACCGCGTATCGATACATATCGATTAATCTTCCCATCCCTATTGCATACACATGCCAGTCAGTTAAATGTCTGTTTTGCAGCAGTATCAACCAATATTAAGCAGACACTCTGCTAATACTCAAATGGACCATCAAAATAAACCATGGGCCCTATCATACACCCAGCGCAATTTAAAAGCTTGCTTACACACTGCTTAGTACACACAAGCTGTAGAGCAATACGCAAATATCTTTACATAAATATGAAAAATCACTGCTTTTATGTCTTCTTCATTTCAGGAGGCTTTTTCAGTTCATTCATAACAATTTGCTTTTGTTTAATGTTATCATTATTAGCAGTATTATTTATTATATCCATATTTATATTTGTTTTATTAAAAACAAGCTTAGATTTGCCCACCTGTCAGGTTTTAGACCATATGGTGCATAGTATGTGTATTTGCATATAAATGTTTTTTTTTTTTTAGCACACTTCAGTATTATTGTTCATTTATTCGTTTGCTGGAAATTAGAACTGAATTAAGAAATAGTTTTGAAACAAATTTTTGCGCTTAACAAATGAAATTATTTATTTAAAAGGCTAATGGATTTCTGTGCATACAAGGTTTCCCTTTCCACGAGAGTGAAAGTGAAACTAGATTATGAGATGACTTATCTCTCATTCTCGCGCTGTAGATGCTCTGTTTAACTGTTTTCTTGCTAGTGAAATTCCCAGTTTTTTCCACTTCCACTTACTTTACGTCATGTAAATAGCAAATGTGCCATGGTGCGACGCAACTGGCTCTTAAAGGGAATGGGAGATGAGACTCTGGTTGGTTTATTCTCAAAACACACCTATAAGTCATAAAAAAAATAAATCAACCCTTTTAGACGATGCAAAGTGGATTTTTCTGTCCTTAAATTAGCAAAAGTGGATTCTGACACGCCCTGAATGCGTTTGCGCCCTGCATTTAGCATCAAAATAGAGCCCCATATCTTTAAAATAAAAAATATTACAATTACTGACAGCAAAGTTTATTATTTGCCAGCAACTAAAATAAAAGAATAAATCTAAAAACATTTTTTGTTCTTTAAAATAAAATATAAATATAAAATAATATATTATAAATATTTTATAAAAGTTAAATATCAAATCTATCTCATTAAAGTAACTACAGCTAAAATAAAAATGCTGAAAATATAAAGACAAATTAAAAACACACACAAACTCTAGGAAAATGCACTGCTCTGCACTGAAGCATTTGGAAGAAACATATTTTTTTCTCCTCACAAATCAGACATGTCCAACCAAAAAAAAAAAAACAAAAAAAAAAACAGAACAGGTACTCCAAAGAAGACTACGGCGACAGCAAATCTTTGTTTTGCCTTCTCCTCAGATTTTCACTGCTGTATATTTTGTGTACTTTCTGTGCTTCGCCAAGCAAATTGCAAATATAATGACTGTTTTTCAACAGGTTTGAGTTGACATACAATAGCTGTGTGTCATCTTTAAGAACACAGAAAAGCAAGAACATGTTTCCGTATCTGAGCATCGTTCAGTAAAGCTTTCTCGCTGTATCTCAAAGAAAACACTTTTGTCTTCTTATCTTCTCCACCTGTCGCCCGATCAAAAAAGTAGCGCCTTCAAACAATCCTGCCTTCTGCTGCTATAGGAAACGTGTATGTTTGTTCATCTATACTGTACAGCATAAATCTGCTGTAACTGCTGAAGGAAAGTAGATATTTCCCTCAGAAGTGTTGCTTCAAAAACAAGCTCTTGACACTTGCCACTCTTCACACAAAGTAATTATTTTCCCAACCAAAGGCAGTGAAGATTTTTCACTGAATAAAAAATAAAAAGCTTAAAGCAACTGTTCTTTCTGCGACACCGCTTCAACTACACCCTCTGCAACCTTGATAAAAAAAATCCTGACAGCTTTTAATTAAATTTTTAATTAAAAAAATTATAATATTTTGTGCTTTTAAGTGTAAAAGGAGGCTAAGGCAGTAAAGCAGGTGCAGATATTTGCACATTCTTCATCTTGGTTTGCGACCTTTACGTGGACAAAGATCAAAATCATTACATAAGTGTTCATAAACAATTATCCATGTCTATAAAAGTTCCAGCTGTTAAGTGGTTTGAGAAGCATTGAGCAGAAATGAAAATGAAGCACATTCATCAAGTCTGAAACCGGTCGTCTGCAGGCCTACAGTCTTCTTTATGAACAGACAGAATACATACAAAGTTGTGAGGTTTTTCTGCCTTTTATCCTTTTTAGTATTTTTAGCTCTGTTCAGACAGAATAGTTATAGTCATGCTTAGCAATTCATGTATGATTGAAAGCCTGTGCTTATGTTTTTATAATATCTAAACTCAACTTCGATAGGTCTTTGCTAGTCTGCTTTCAAACTGTGTTGTTCCAAACTGTGGGATTAAAAACGTTTTTCTAATCGCTTTTGTAATCAGCACCAACTGTGGCTGCTGCCATAAAAATATTATGTATGAACTCAGTGGTATAAAGTATCTAATACTCCAACTACTGTAATAGAATAGTTTTTTTTTAGATATTGTAATTTACTAAGTTGTTTTAAAAATGTGTACTTTTACTTTCCAGGCTTGATTTTAGTTGCTGTACCTGACGAATAAATGTCAGTATTTCACGTCAATATGACGTTGCTTTAATTTTAGACGTTGAATTTTGGTCACTTACTAACAACCTAAAATCGACCAAATATCAACATCATTTCTCGTTGTTGTTGGACATCAAAATAAGGTTGTCCTTAGATGCTGGCTAGACATTGAATTTTGGTCACCTGATGTCACAACCTAAATCTAAACTAACATTAACGTCTTATGATGTTATGTGCCTACTGGGCAATAACTAAACGCACTACAGAATGTTACGTTTACACACATGTTCAAATTGTATGTAAACGCATCAGCTTTTTACAGCGTAATACTCACTACTCACTACTTTTGAGTACTTTCCAAAGATCTTTTTAATCATACTTTAAGTGATATTTACAAAAGATATTTTTACTCTACGTACACTACATTTTAGACAAGTTATGGTACTTTTACTTAAGTATGATTTATCTGTACACTTTACACCACTGTATAAATTTAGCTTAAAGGGCTGGAAAATGGGTCCGACTTTGTTTATGTAGGAGTTTCGGGGTAGGGAAAAAGGAAAAGGGTTTGCAGGGTTGCATAAATGGGATTTTTGAGTTTGATTACATGCTGATTTTTTTACAGAGGCAAAACAACACACAGACGCAGAGGGGAAAGATAGTGACTATGTTTACATGTAATCAAAGTATTTGCCAAATTCTTAATTTCTTGACTTTAACTGCAGTTTTGGTACATTTACTTTCAGGAACTGCTGGAAGAGTGTTGTTTTGATGGAATTTTTGATGCCGCACAGCGAAGGGGAGATCTAAGTGCATTTCTCAGTAACTTAGATGCACTCAGTTGGTAGCTTCAGAAAGCCGTGTGTGTTTAGACTATCCTGTCACAAAATGCGGCGAAAATTCTATACGACGGTAATAGTTTCATTAAGGTGTTTACATATTAACATTGTGAGAGCAGCATTTACAGCAGATCTTTCAGCCCATAATATTGTAATGATATTAACGTACTGTAAACTTAGTAACTAAATCATTTAGATTAAGGAATGTCTTTAAAAACTGAAAGAGTACTGCTGATGATACTAACTAACTTTGCCATCTGAATAAACATAATCAAAGAACACTGATCTCACACTTACCAAATCTGTAGAGAGAGGACAATCAACGAGAACTGGAACCGCATCTTTTTTTAAAAGAAGACGAGCGGCAAATCCGGATTTCACCATTTCCAGATGCAAAAAGGTCTCAGGTAAAACATGTTCCACACAAACAGATTTTTGTTGTGTGTTAGCAGACCACTGTAATCCACATGTGGATTACACATGCAGGATTACCTGCGCTCTCATAGTGGGGAATTGAAAACAAAACATTTGTTTCGGCACATATATAAATGCAACACTGACAACCTATGTCTCCAAACAATTCTTCTTCTTCCACTTGTTTTAATTACAGTTGGCAACACAATGTGGCATTTCTGCCATCTGAACACTGTCACAAGTAAAAACAGTCTTCAAAGCTATAGCATGCATATTAAAGGGCCATGAAACCTCCTCGTTTCAGCAGAGTGTTTTCACACCTCTACTTTGGAAAAAGTCAGAAAAGTGGGCTTGTCCAGCTCTGTTTAGGAAGGAGTGTCGGAGGAAGAAAAGAGGCTTGGTGTGGGAGTGTCTATTTGGGCGCGCTGAATTTCAGAGTCAAAACACACACCCACAGCGGACAATGTGACTGTGTTTACATGGACATCTGTAGTCGAATTATTTGCCAAATTATTAAATGGTGGACTTTAACTGCAGTTTCGCTCTTTCATTCAGGGAATTGGTTCATGTCCCTCGCGACAAACGAGATATTTGATTCGAGGAACTGCTCTAAACGTGTATTTTCATGCAATGTTTGATACGGCACAGCGAATGAGAGAAAAAAAAACTCTGCATTTCCCGTAAACTTAGATGCACACGGCAGGTAGCGTCAGAAAGTCGCGTGTGTTATTCCGGTCCCAAAATCCTACACGAGGTTATAGTTTGGTTGTAGTGCTAACTTGTTTACACTCGGTGCAATAGTTTTTTTTCAATACGAATAAAATACGAACTGAATAAACAAAGAGCGCTGGTCGCTCACTTACCAAATCTGTAGAGACAGGACAATCCACAGCAACTAGAGCCGCGTCTTTATTAAGAGGAGACTACAAGCGAATCCGGATCTCAGCGTTTGCAGATGAGAACAGCTCTCAGGTTAACAATAATCCTCCTTAGACACGTAAATTATTGTTGTCGAGCGTCGCGTACACTGTTAATCCACACGTGACGCCAGCTGAGCTCTCACAGAGAGAAAATGAAAACAAAACTTAACGGCAGAAACTATAAAAGCAACACTTCACGCTTGTTTTGCCAACACAACGTGGCGTCTTTGTCCTCTAAACACTGTGACAGTAATGAATATTAATGAAGTTGCACAATAGAGTGCGCTGATTGGTTTGAACCAAGCTTTACTCATGCATTAATGCAGCAGGCTGTAAGACGTGATAAGACACACTCTGGCACAGACGCCCAGTCTGCACGTTGGAATACAACGCTATTATGTCATGACCGTGACGCAGCTTCAAAAATTCGTTTCGAACCGGAAGTACGAATTTGCTTAAAATAACGCAAAAACAACCAATTTACACTTTTAAGTGAAATATAGGTGTCCTAATAGTGTTTTTAGCAGTGTGGGACACATATACGACTGTCAACAGATCAAAAAATGTGTTTTGGTGCTTCGTGACCCTTTAATAAATTTGCACCTCATTGAGCTAGCAGGACAAACTGGTAACAGCGGGAATGCCGTCCATATGGAGGTAAGCAGTCAGCTGGTAAGAGTGAAAAGGATTGGTCATACCGCAAGGTAGCGTTCATTTTAAAAATAATATGCAGCCATATCTACTTTCTGTCTACATAATTTGCGATCTCCAGAAACATAAATTTTTTTATAGTTTCAGAAAAGTTATTTTAATTATATTATTTTTCAGAATTGCTTTTTACAGAGAAGATTAATCAGTTTGTGCAGAAATCTCTAGTGTGGAGGCAACAAGTGTGTTTTATAAGCAGCTGTGTGTGTGTTCTCTTTGCCAAACTTGTTACTGGTTAAATCAGCCTTCACACAGATTTCTTTTTGTGAATTGTTGGGACATTACTTGATTTGTGTGCTGACTGATTTGGCAAACTGATTTGTGTGCTGTACACACTGTATTTTCTATT